>NC_134687.1:405377743-405683993 GCF_050947455.1 Rhinoderma darwinii
CTAATCTCCATGCTCTTGAACAAGTTTCTGTAGTAGGGGGTAGGTTGCTCATTTGTATGTGCTATCACACACTGTGCGGATGTTCATTGTAACCAATCCCACTATTTTAATGCACAAAGTCTATGATGACATTGACGTTTCCTCCTAGACTAAACTTTAACTCTTATCTTTTCAGTTCTGGTTTCATCCTGCTCAGGGTAGGGTGAGGGTTAAAAGGAGTCCAAATAATTGCTGATCAGAGTAAACTCAGGGCTGATTAAATGCTGCTGAAGACTGCAGTTATGTTGGCAATGACTTAACGCTGAATTGCCTTGCCCTATACCCTAGTACTCTTTCATACACAATTATTTTTATACAAATGATGCTGACCATCTTTTAATTGTATAATTAAAAAAGCTGTCCATGCAATATGATTAGGACAGGTATTGTGGCACTTAAAATACTTTAAATTCATGTGGATGGAATTTTGAAAATACTTTTTTCTTTAGTGTGCAAATATCTAGATTTTAGAAGTATAAGGGCTCATCAACACGCAGCGGAATTAGTGCGTTTTTTCCATCCGGAATTGCGGATGGAAAAAACGCAGAAGAATACAGTAGCAGCATAGTGGATGAGATTTAACAAATCTCATCCACACGCTGCGTAAAAATTCCGAACCGAAATCGACATACGGTGCGTAATTTTTGGACCACAGCATGTCATTCCTGCTGCGGAAAGTGGACAGAATTGCTGCGTTTTTCAGAGGAAGTGTCACTGTCTCCCAGCATTGTGAAAAACGCAGCAATTTACACACCATTTTCTGCCGTAAAACCGCAGGAAATGGTGCGTGTTTGCCGCAGCGAAAAGCCTGCAACTTTCAATGGAATTGCTGCAGAAATTTTCTGCAGCAATTCCATTGTGTGTGGACAAACCCTAACAATTGAAATCCACAGCAGGCCCGATCCATTGTGGATTTTTATTCACCCATTGACTTAAAAACGCATTGCAGTTGCAAATTTATCTCATGACCGGGTTTCTTATAGCAACAGTTTTTGAAACTGCTCATATAAACTGTAGGGCAGGGGTGTACAGCCAGCATCTCGCAGTGCTGTTCTGTGTGGCTCCCAACTGATAGGTCACTGACATGCTTGTTTGTGTCTTGATAGTTGCGATAGACACGGCATTAAGATATCCATATTCTACTGATGCAGCGATATGAATGCCGTCATTAGATTATAGATATCAGTGCAGGTACTGTTATCAAGGCACTGTGTGGCCGACACTAATGAGGGTGCACTGTGTGACTGGCACTACTGGGGGGAGCCACTGTGTAGCTGGCCCTGTTATGGGGGCACTGTGAGGCTATAAGTTTAAAGCAACTTAAAAGAGCAATACAGGCAAAACTGTGATAACCTTTGATTCTGCCCATTCCTTTAAACCTCACATTCAAGTCCTGACAAGGGATAATAGAGTTCGGTCCTGCCTTAACTTATATCTTGCTACTGTACCAATTCACCCCCCCCCCCTTATGTCTCCGACTTACCATAAACTCTACTTAGCCCGATAAAAACACAGAGACTTCTGCTTGGAATAAATTGGTCATAGCAGCCATTTTATTAACAAATAACAATTCAATAAATAACATACCAAATAAATAAGCTAAGTATAAATAACCACACATTTTTTAACCTTTTCACACAAACCCCATTCTCACCTCATTCACGTGAAAACCATTCACCCCTACATGAAAATTGGGAAAGGAGGTCCTTAAAGCTCAGAAAGGAGGATCTGGTGCCACTCTGCCCATAAAACTCCAATTTTACCCCCAGCCGTCCAAAACAGAGGCTCAGGGGCACCGTGACCAACCGCAGATGGCTAAAACATCACATGTATTTACTCCTCGGGACCTCACCCAGCAGGAGCACAAATAAACCAGATCCCCATAACATAATTTGGGAGGGACCATCCCTACTATAAATCCCCCCCCCCCACTAAATTTAACCAACTCCAAGGACCACCAAACCCGCTACAGCGAGCATATCTTGAACACCTCAAATATGCGAGTTTCACGACAACAACATAGCGCGCTCAATCCCTTCCTGAATCCTCAACACCCACAGATCCACCCCCACCGCATTCAGATGCACCCCATTCGCAAGCCAAAAATTGCCCGCCCCATCCTCAAAATCAAAGTGACGCACAAACACCCCACCATTCATTCCTCACTACAAACGCAGACACAGCCCGATTAACCTTTACCCGTGCCCTAATAATCGCCACCACCGACCTAACGGCCCTCCACGATCTACGAGGTACAATCTCCGACCATACCACAATCACTCGGGGAAACATAGACCATAGGCGCTTCAGATCGAAGCGTATATCCCGAATCGGTTCCCGAAACGGACGAACACCCAGGTCATTCCGCCTAACGTGAAACACCAGGACATCCGGCGCCCTATCCTTCCCCGCAGAATGATGGAACTCTGGTAAAACCCTTGGCCACGACATTCCCCGGAATCCGAGCCAACGCACCGTAGCAACTGATCTCGCAAAACCCAGCTGGCGCCCGTCCGCCCGAACCGCCCCCCAATGGACATACGTATGCCAAATGTTCTGAAAGAAAATCAAAAAAACGTTAAACAAGAACACGAGCCAACAGCAGGAACCATCTTTTCCACCAAACAATAATTCCACCAACCACCCGCCCCTATGCAAGCAAATGGGGGTGAACGTATGACTGATACCGCCGAGATTCTCACCTGCCGATACGGCGCACCACATCAGGTCCCAACCCCCAGCTGGCCGCCTCTGTAGCCGCTCCGATCCTAAAAGAATGCGGTGCAAAAGACCTACCCTTCAGGCCAAGGGACATGAAACACTTACGGAAAACAGCCGAGAACTGAAAACGAGACCGAAAACCCCCATCCGCATGATGCAGCAATGGACCGGACACTACGTCAGTACCCCGTAAGTAAATCATCAAGGAGCGAACAGGACACATGATCGCGCCCGACAATATTCCCAACAATACCCGTTTGCCCCTTCCGGACTGATCCATTTTAGAACGGCGAATCCAGCACTCCACCTGCCCTTTGAGCTGTGTTACATCCTCCACTAACAAACCACCCGGTCGCGACCCACTGGAAGACACCAATTCCCCCATGTGGAGCGCCTGAAAAAAGCCCAAGAAAATGCCAACCTAAACAAATTCGACTCCTACACAGAGGTACGCACCACATCCAATGCAGACCCCAATCCTTCCAACAAAGCAAAGTACACCGGGCGGCATCTATCAGGCACCACCCGACCTCTTCTAAACCCCCTCAGGGCCTGGCCGACCAGAAAATCCTTAGTGATGTCCCGCCGTCCCCGCCATTTGCAACCGAAGGCCAAGGCCGCCACAAAGCGATTAACTTTAGCGACCGACCAACCTACAGCCGACGCATAGCCCATGAAGGCAAGCAAGTCAAACATCCAATCATCATTAGTAAGAACCCCATCCATTTCACTCAACCATTCTTCCCAGTCCCGCCACGCTGCTTCGTACGCAAACCACGTCCCTGGAGCCAAAGAAGAATGGATCAGGCGATTTCGCTCCTTGCAGACCAGATTAGACAAGTGCGGAGGACAAGTGAGACCCTCCACCTCCGCCTCCGGGGCCGAAAGCTGGATCGATCCCACTGTAAGCGAGAAAGAGAATCCGCAATTGAGTTGTCGACCCCCGAGGACGTGCACAGCAGTAACACACGCATTCAAAGACCAGCACAAAAGGACTAAATGGTGCAACAAACAGACAACAGTGGGAGAAGACGCCGAAACGTTGTTAACTGCCATCACCACCCCCATGTTGTTACAGTGAAAATGCACCTTCCTGTTCCTAAAACGCTCACCCCATATTGTAACCACTACGACAATAGGAAACAATTCCAGAAAAGTCAGGTTACGAACCCAACCCTCCACAACCCAGGTATCAGGCCACTGCCCCACACACCACTGCCCTCCGCAATAGGCCCTTAAAATGCACACTAACAGATGCATCGGTGAATATGTTCCAGTCAAAATGATCAACAACGGGTGTCATGATAATTGACAGACCATTGTACTGGTCCAGGAATTCTGACCACCCCTCCAAGTCATCACGATGTTCTCGGACCAAACTAACAAAATGATGAGGGGCTTTCACGCCTGCTGTTGCCCGCGCCAACTGTCTGCAGAAAATCCGACCCATAGGCATAATTCGACATGCGAAATTGAGCTTCCCCAGGAGAGATTGCAAATCACGCAATGTGATTTTCCGCAAGGGACGCGTTCTGCCCACCAGCATTTTCAAATCTTTACATTTCTCCGGGGGAAGGCGACACTCTATGCGCTCCGAGTCAATAGTGATACCCAGAAACCCAATCACCGACCTCGGGCCTTCTGTTTTTGTAGGCGCAAGCGGAACCCCGAACCGCCTAGACACCCACTTTACTGTTGACAACAGATTACCACACACCATGGAACCCGCCGGCCCAACACAAAGGAAATCACTCAAGTAATGAATGATTGAGGCCACCCCTACCACCTCGCAAATCACCCATTCCATTTCGAAGGCTTCGAAATATGCGCAGGAAATCGAGCAGCCCATCATAAGACATCTATCAACAAAGTAACTCCCCTCCCAATAGCAACCAAACAGCCGAATGCTCTCGGGATGAACGGGAAGTAAACGGAAAGCCAATCCGATATCCGTCTTCGCCATAAGCGCACCCTTGCCATACCGCCTAACCAAATCAACTGCCGCATCAAAGGAGGTGTAAACCACAGAACAGAGAGACGGATCAATACCATCATTCACCGGAGCCCCCTTTGGATGCGACAGGTGATGGATAAGCCTGAACTTGTTAGGTTCCTTCTTGGGGACCACCCCGAGAAGGGAAACCACCAAGTCAGAAAAGGGGGGTGAAACAAACGTGCCCGCCATTCTACCCAGCCCCACCTCTTTACTCAACTTCTCAGCCACTATTAACGGGAAATCACAAGCTGACTTTAGGTTGCGCAACGAAAAAACCTCATGCGGACGGGGCGGGATACAAAAACCGACCCTAAACCCTAACTCCAGTAACTTCGTCATTTCCCCTATCCAGGTACCTATCTAGATACAGCAACATCTCTGCCAGCTTCACCGGCGTCTCCCCAATGCCCACCTGAACTGCCCCCTCTTCCTTTTCCCTTTTTAAAGCAACGGGACGACCCGTGGGACGCTCTTCCGCAAACTGAACAGGAGTACTTGAACTTGCAACCCAACTGCCAGCATGAACCCGATTTGCTGCATGCAGCCCCGCCCGACTGTCCTCCCCCTCCTTGTTGTCCATACTGGCCAGACCCCCGGCCCCGCCTGGAAAGGACTCCCTGCCAAACCGCAGCGGCGCCATGACTCTCAACCATAGGCCAATATCCTTCTGATCCCACTGTATACTCAGGCAGGCTGCCTTACGTATCTGAGCCTCGTCACCCCTACATAAACCCTGTAAGCCTCTCTTATGGCATCTAAATAGCAAAAAAGGCCGGACTAGTTATCCCGCGCCTTTTCTCCGATAACACTTGCCAGTATGGCAAACGCTTGTAACCAGTTCAGAAAGGTTTGGGGTACCAATCTGTACCTATGTGTTTCCTCCTCCTTCCTACTCTCCACCCCTTTAGGCTTGTCTAAATTAAACTTCTAGTGAAAAAATTTCCTTAACCTTAGGTTTTAAATGTGCTCCCAAGGGGCCCTCGAAATAAACGTAAACCTCCCCCTTTGCCTTATCGTCTAACCGCACCTGATGAACCTCTCCATCCTTATCAGTCTGAACCAACACCGCCACCCCGGACTCCCTAACCATAGCGCCTTGTCCCCAGAGCCGTTTCCCACAGACCTTAGTGACGCACCCGTGGCACCTGCCCACACACCAGCCGGCGACGGACTCGCCATCAACCCGACATTCTCGCACCGTGACAATTCCCGCGCACTACCCAACAAATCACGGAAACTATTGTCCCCCCCCCCCCTGACCCACACTACCATCAACGGATTCCCTAACTACCCCACCCAGGGACACCCCACCCCGCCCCGGGGACCTAAACATAGCGGGAATAGAGTAAGGAAATGAGTAAGACTCATCCAGCTGCGCAGGAGCTGTGATCCCACCAGCCGGGGTACCAGGATCATCCAGTCGACCTCCGCGAAGCTCATCATCATAACCAGGATCTTCCTCCGCCTGTTTCCCGCATCCAGGAGCCGAACCTGGAGGGCCGCTTCTGCCACCCTCTGCCCAAGCTGGAAAAACGCCCGATGTCATTGCTATCGCGGGCCGTCGACCTTCCACCGTCAAGCCAGCAGGGCGCCGCCTACCACGGTTGCCCCGCACGACCACCAACTGTGGCCTTCGGGCGCTCCTGGTGCCTTCCTCTTGGGAACAGGTAGGCTGCCCGACTGGAGCATCGCTAGGCCGGCCTGCCGCAGATCCAGGTAAACATGATGACCTTGGGCCTGAGGGCGTCTCATGGGAACCAGACCCCCTGATTCCTGCAAGACCGGGACCTGCACCCAGGATGAGCGGGCGCCAGGCCCCAGCCTCCAGGATCCCTGGAGGGGCTCCCAACCCTGCGCCGGACCCTGGGAGTAGCGTCAGGGCTTAATCTAGGTGGCGGCTTTTCCCACCTGGACCACCGAGGATTCACCAACTGGGGATCGTGGTCCTGCGATTTCCCCCACCACCTCCCCCTCCCTGGCCTGCGTGTCCTGTGCTCCCTCTGGTGAGGGCGCGGCCACACTACACCCCGCCGGTCCTCCCACCTGACCTGCCAGCAGTGCCCTCAGCCACTCCGAGCCCCGCTCATCCGCTATGCCTCGTAGCTGCTCCAGCAGCCTGGGAACATCCGTCATCGCTGTAAGGTAAGGAGGGGTGAGAAGCGTGGGACCAGAGCGAGCAGCAAGCACAACTGCTTAAACCAGAGCGCCGTCTATCCCAGCCTAGTGTCCCTCGGCTCCTCCCCTTCCTCTTCCCCTCATCATGGGGCCTCCCCCTATGCCTTTCGGCTCGTGCACGTCCGTTCTTTACCACCTCTTGCTGCCTCCACCTTGAATCCGCTCTTTCCTCAACCTCGATCTAACAATAATGCTAGTGTAATTATAGGGGTAAGGAAACAGACAAGTGAGCCCTAATCTACCCGCCACTCAGTCCCTGCCTACTTGCAACGGCCCGCCCTAGGCGATGGGGTACAACTGGGCGACGGTCCCTACGCTCAATAAGTGCACGACAGCAAACAGACAAGGGTACACAGAAGCAAGGGAAAAGGGGCAGTTGCCCACGGCAACACCGTGAGCAACAAGAGTGGTGAACGAGCCAAGTCAAACCAGGAGTGTACGAGGTACCAAACGCAGAGCAGGAGAGTAGTGAACAAGCCGAGTCAAACCAGGAGTGTACGAGGTACCAAACGCAGAGCAGGAGAGTAGTCAGTAAGCCAGGGTCAATATGAAGCAGGGTCAAATGGTTCAAGAAGCTGCAGTAGGGCCAGGAAACAAAACGAGAAGAATCACAATCAAGGAGGAACAGGAAAGGCAGGTATAAATAGACAGAGGGCGGGAGCTAGCTCCGTCTGGCCAGGCTGTGATAGGCTCTCCCACTCCTAAGCCTCCCATCCTGAGTGGTGGAAGATGGAGTCAGTCTCACAGACATAGAAGCAGGTGCAGACTGATTACCTATGGGCGTGGATACAGAAGCTGTGCCTGGCAGATCCTTAACAGCTAGTACATTCCCTTATCTCTCGCCTAGACTACTGCAACATCCTATTCTGCGGCCTCCCATCTAACATTTGCACTACTCCAATGCATCCTTAACTCTGCTGCCAGGTTAATCGACCTATCACCTTGTTTCAACTCTGCCTCTGCCAATCCCTTCGCTGGCTACCCATTGCCTAGTGAATTCAGTTCAAAATGTTAACAATGACATACAAGACTGTTCACAAGCTGTCACTTCCCTACATCTCTGCCCTAATATACCGATACTTCCCCACACATAACCTCCGGTCCTCACAAGACCTCCTTCTCTACTCTACTCTTATCTTATCCTCACATCATCGTAATTTCTCCCATGGATTCCCCATACTCTGGAACTCTCTCCCCCTACACACTAGACTCTTCCCCCACCATCCAAACCTTCAAATGCAACCTTAAAACCCACCTCTTTAGAAAAGCTTACAACCTGCAATAACCCTGCTGTCACTACACTACCCGATGAACAGCTTCTACCCTAACCTACTTTCTCCTTCCCCCCTTGCCGTGTAGATTGTAAGCCCTCGCAGGCAGGGACCTCTCTCCTTTTGTACCAGTCTGTCATTCATTATGCTCATGTTTATTGTACTTGTTTTTGTTGTCTCATGTTATGTACCTAGATCCTTTTTCATATGTACAGCGTCCTGAAATTAATGGCGTTTTAAAAAAATAAAATAATCATGCCCAGTGCAGGCTTTAAGTGGGGGTTGTTGCACCGCCCCCTCAGGCACTGCATTAGGCATGGCACATAGAGGCAGTTTTACCCAGTTTTATTGTGATTCTTAGGCTGGGTTCCCACGTAGCATAAATGCTGCAGAATTTCCGCAACGGCTATATGTGTGTAAATTCCGCAGGATTTCCAGTAGTAGCAAAGTCGATGAGATTTAGAAAATCTCATGTCCACGCAGCGTAAACGTTCATAAGTTGACATGCGGGTTTTCCCCATTGAATTCAATGTTGATGCAAAACCTGCAACAGAAAGCCAAGTGTTGCGACTTTTGTAATCACCGCAATTACGCTGCAAATATCGCAACTCAGGAAAGCAAACAAAAAAATCATACTTATCCATAACGCCCTCTTTCTTCCTGCAGACCGGTCTAGTGGGATGACGTTTTATGGCATGCAACCGCATCGTAGGAGTCTGGACTACGCGCAGAGAAGAAATTCTGTTCGAAAAACCGCACCACTGTGTTGTGGTTCGATTTTTCGGACGGAATGTACCGCGGGTTCCAGGTCTGACACGCTGCGTGATTTTTACGCAGCGTATCGGACAAGTGGGAACCCGGCCTTAGGATGGTGCTCTCTAGCAGGGTTGCCCTTGGACCAGAAAAGGTTGTGCACCCCGGCTATAGGGAATTTACGAATTGTACTTACATATCCTTGTCCTCCTAGTGCAATTCAGCCATCAAATAATAATGTTCCACAGTACTCGCATAATACAGTGTCTTGCAAAAGTATTCAAACTCCTAAAAGGTCAACAGATTGTTCCAGCCCTTATTCTTTATTGCAAACCAGTATTCTTTTCCTATGTGCACCACAACTTAACTATATGTTGTGTTGGAGGACTTATGTCCCGCTCCTTGACGTGCCAGTTACGTTGCGGTGATAGAGCGTGGTGGAGAAGCTTCAGCTGCAGGTGCCAACACCACTATACTACTACTACTACTATACACTCTACATCCCGCTGCAACGGCCGGGATCAGAGAACTCTGATACAGACTGTTTAACCCCATTAGATGTTAATACTAGGCGGCATCTAAGGGGTTTAACAGAGGGAGGGGGTTGCTTCCCCATCGGCATCCCCTGTGACGCGATCACAGTGTGCCAATGGTTGTCACGGCAGCCAGGTACCTAACAAAGGCTCCATGCCTGTCATGTCTATATGTGGCATGGCCTAATTACCTGTCTGTTTTACACTGAGGGTATGTGCACACGGTAGCAGGCTTTTACGTCTGAAAAGACAGACTTTTCAGGAGAAAACAGCTGCCTCGTTTCAGACGTAAATGCTCCTCCTCGCATTTTGCGAGGCTTCTCTGACAGCCGTAAATTTTGAGCTGTGCTTCATTGACTTCAATGAAGAACGGCTCAAATTACGTCTGAAAGAAGTGTCCTGCATATAATGTATATAAGTGTCCTGCACTTCTTTTGACGAGGCTGTATTTTTACGCGTCATCGTTTGACAGCTGTCAAACGACGACGCGTAAATGACAGGTTGTCTGCACAGTACGTCGGCAAACCCATTCAGATGAATGGGCAGATGTTTGCCGACGTATTGTAGCCCTATTTTCAGACGTAAAACGAGGCATAATACGCCTCGTTTACGTCTGAAAATAGGTCGTGTGAACCCAGCCTAACAAGCAATAATGCTTTGGTATACTAAGTATACTAAAGCATTATGAATGCGATTAGAAGATCACATTTTTAAGTCCCATAGGGGGGCTTTAGAAAAAGAATCAATACAGTTTAAAAAAGTTGCTCACAGTACAAATAAAATAAAAATATTTATTTTTTTATCATAAAAAGTAGTTCTATTTAGCAAAATAAATAATTACACATATATGGTATCGCAGGGATTGTAACAACCCATATAATTTAGTTGACGACCTTTTAAACGCACATTAAACAACGAAAATATGACTTGTCCTGCAAAAAACAAGCCATACAGTTACATTGACCAAAAAAGTAGTAAAAGATAAAAAACTATACATATTTGGTATAAAAAAAATTGCTGTTTTTTCCATTTCCCCCATCTAAAGCTACCCCAAAATGGTTCTACTAGAAAATGACTCGCTCTGCAAAAAAGGAAAAACCTGCGGTGGTAGTTTCCGAACGTTTTTCGCTCGCTGTCTTTGCATCAGCTTTAATAGCCGCAGACTAAAAACCGCGGCAAAAAAGTGCAGGCAGGTCAAAATCTGCCCTAAAATTCCTGAAGGAATTCTGAGGCAGATTTTTTCTGCCTGCAAAAAGACTTGGTTAGGCTATGTTCACACGGGGTATTTTGCCGAGTTTTTGGACGCGGAAACCGCGTCTCAAACCTCGGCAAAAACGGCCCGAAAATGCCTCCCATTGATTTCAATGGGAGGCGTCGGCGTCTTTTTCCCGCGAGCAGTAAAACTGCCTCGCAAGAAAAAGAAGCGACATGCCCTATCTTCGGGCGCTTCTGCCTCTGACCTCCCATTGACTTCAATGAGAGGCAGAGAAAGCGTATTTCGCGCTGTTTTATGCCCGCGGCGCTCAATGGCTGCGGGCGTAAAACGGCGCGAAAAACTCCGCGAAAATCGGCAGGGAGAGGAATATCTGCCTCAAACTTCCAAACGGAATTTTGAGGCAGATATTCCTCCTGCAAAATACCCCGTGTGAACATAGCCTGATGCTTTCTAGCAAACTCCAGACATGTTTTGTTGATGTGTTTTTCCCCCAGTAATGGCTTCTTTGTAGCTACCTCATAAAGGCCAATTGTATGCAAAGCTCTTGATGTGAATATGGTTGATAGGTGCATCTTCACTCCAGTCTCAGCCGCCAAACTTTTAGCTCCTTCAAAATGACTATAGACCTTTCCGTGCTTCCATCTTAAGGCTTCAATGAAAAATCACAGTACCACATGTAAAAAAAAATCAGTAGCAGTTTTACATTTTTGTGATTTATTATTTTAATAGCCAGGAAATAAGAATAAGAACTTCCATAGACATCAATAGAAAACAACCCATAGAGTTTGATGCCAGAAGCAAATTTCTAGATGCAGTGGCTATCAGGGTCCTAGGATTTGTCTGGCCCTGTATGAATAAAATGTTCTATAAAGTATAAGGACAAATATCATTTATGTAACATCTAGACAAGCTGTTTTTTTTCCCCACTGCAATACATATGCATTAGTGTAAATGTGGCCTTAAAGGGATACTCCAGCCATTTTTATGGATATGCCATAAATGTCTGATAGGTGGGGGTCCCACCTCTGGGACCCCCACCTATCACAAGTACAAGATTTCCTGACCCTTTATAGAAGTACAAGTTTGACTGTCACACCTCTCTCCTGTGTAGTCGTGAATGTTGCTGAATTGTATTTGAACCCTGTCCCCAGTACTCTGAGCCAGCATGTACTTTTAGTTAATATCTAACATGGTCCCTTCTCCTCCATTGCACAGAATATTGCAGCGTATGCAGAACTGCGTGCAAATATCTGCCTATTTCAGAAAATGTGAGTATAAATGCCAGAGCCGCTAATTGAGGCTTTGTTATTTGGTTTTCATGAATTGTGACACACACTGTAAACCTCCGGTAGCTATTATATTGTCTATAATAAACTCGGCTTTTAATATATGGATCAATAACATGATCATACTAATACTAATTCTTTTTATATTTCACATACTGTATATACATGATGCTGCCCTCAATATAAAATGATCATTTATTAACTTCTGTAAATACAGAGCTGAACTGGTACTTTATTTTAAACTATTTTTAGGCTATGTTCACACAGAGTATTTTGGGGGAGGAATATCTGCCTCAAAATTCCCTTTGGAACTTTGAGGCAGATATTCCTCTCCCTGCACGCCGATTTTCGCTGAGTTTTTCGCTCAGTTTTTCGCCCGCGGCCATTGAGCGCTGCGGGCATAAAACAGCGCGAAATACGCTTTCTCTGCCCCCCATTGAAGTCAATGGGAGGTCAGAGGCGGAAGCGCCCGAAGATAGGGCATGTCGCTTCTTTTTCTTGCGAGGCAGTTTTACTGCTCGCGGGAAAAAGACGCCGACGCCTCCCATTGAAATCAATGGGAGGCGTTCTCGGGCCGTTTTTGCCGAGTTTTGCGACGCGGTTTCCGCGTCAAAAAACTCGGCAAAATACCCCGTGTGAACATAGCCTTAAAGGTATTGTCTGGTTTCAGCAATTTTATGTTATTTCTTGCATTTTTAAAAGTTGTATAATTTTCCAAGATACTTTCTAAACTCTGCAGGGATTATTGTGTATTCAAATGTACTTTGAGACTTTTTATGAATAGGCTTTCTAGGTTATGAAGTTCCCGGCTAGTGGAATTTTCTTGTGCATGTATGCATGGCAAAGTTCAGGTAACATTCATTTCATAGTAACCCAGTAAACAAACATTATTTTGGCTTAGAAGAAAGTTGTTTTTTTAAAAAAATATGTATCTTTTAGGGCTCATGCACACGACCGTGCTCGTAATTACGACTCGTAATTACGAGCACGGGCGGGCACGGCCGGCCGCGGGCAGCCGGCCGCTTTTGCGAGCCGTGCTGTCATTATAAAGTATAGCAGCACGGCCCGTAAAATAGAAAAATAGAACATGTTCTATTTTTTTAACGGCACGGGCACCTTCTCGTGAGAAAACGAGAAGGTACCCGTGGCTAACAAAAGTCTATGAGCCCGTTATTGCGGGTCGTAATTACGACCCGCAATAACGGGTGTTTTTACGGTCGTGTGCATGAGGCCTTAGTCTAATGTTTTAGTGCATATTTATATTGCTTTGAGTTATATTCCAAAGGTACTTCTCAAACCATAAAACACGTATAAATATTATATTATCACACACTCTTTATGAGGTGGCTTATTTTTACAAGCAAGAAAGAGTTTTCTGCATAGGCAAATCTGCAGGGAATTTCAAAGCAGATCAATGGCTATAACTCAGATTTCTAAATCGGATTGGCCTCAATAATAATAACATAAAAAAGAATAGTTATTTATATAGCGCCAACATATTCCGCAGCAATTTACAATTCAGAGGGAACATGTACAGACAATATCAGACATTACATAGTGACAAAACGAATACACAATTCAAACAAGAGTGAGGACCCTGCTCGCAAGAGCTTACAATCTATGAGGAAATAGGGGAGACACAAAATGTAAAAGTACAATGGTCCGGCCATCTTTTTATAAACATGGTTAGTACACACAAATCTGCATGAGCCGGTCATCGGCCAGTATCTGTGTATAACAGTTATTAAGTGCATTAGGCTGGGTTCACACAACCTATTTTCAGACGTAAACGAGGCGTATTATGCCTCGTTTTACGTCTGAAAATAGGGCTACAATACGTCGGCAAACATCTGCCCATTCATTTGAATGGGTTTGCCGACGTACTGTGCAGACGACCTGTCATTTACGCGTCATCGTTTGACAGCTGTCAAACGACGACGCGTAAAAATACAGCCTCGTCAAAAGAAGTGCAGGACACTTATATACATTATATGCAGGACACTTCTTTCAGACGTAATTTGAGCCGTTCTTCATTGAACTCAATGAAGCACAGCTCAAAATTTACGGCTGTCAGAGAAGCCTCGCAAAATGCAAGGAGGAGCAATTACGTCTGAAACGAGGCAGCTGTTTTCTCCTGAAAACAGTCTGTCATTTCAGACGTAAAAGCCTGCTACCGTGTGCCCATACCATCAGAGTGCAAGGAGTGTGGGGCATACTGTTCAATAAAAGGGATCAGGTTCTGAGGAATAATGTAGTTGGTGGACGTAAAGGAAAAGAGTCAGATGAGGGAATGTGTTCGGCCTGTCTAAAAGGATGTGTTTCCGGGGCACGTTTAAACTATGGATGTTGGGAATTAATCTGATTGGGGTAGCGCATTCCAGAGAACTGGTGTAGCATGAGAAAAGTCTTGGAGACTGGAGTGGGAAGTACGGATTATGGAGGATGTTAATCTTAGATCGTTGGCATAGTTGTAGAGCACAGGTTTAAATTGTATTCTAAAGTGTAGTGATTGGCACAGTGTAGAGGCGTTGGTATAGTAGTTGGTAACAAAATTAACCTTGCTGCTTTATTCAGGATAGATTGGAGAGGGGATAGTTTAGTGAGGGGAAGAATAATTAGTAATTAAAACATTAGTCAAAATGAGAGTGAATCAGAACGACAATGAGCGTTTTGGCTGGTTCTACAGTAAGGAAAAGGCCGATTCTGGAGATGTGTTTGAGGTGCAGTGGACATGATCGTGGCGGTGATTGACTATAAGGAGCAGATGAAATATCTGAATTAAAAAATATCCTCTAGATAGCGGGCGTGCTGCCTAGGAGATATGGTAGTGCCACACACTGAGATGAAGACATCGGGTTTAGGTAGGTAGTAGATGGTGGGAACACAAGGAGCTCAGTTTTAGAAAGATTGAGTTTCAGATAGAGAGAGGACATGATGTTTGAGACAGCGGTTAGACAGTACTTTGTATTAGAGCAGGGGTGAAGTCATGTAAAGAATTGGGTGTCATCCGTGCACACCAATTAGATGCATTGTAATTCATGGGAGCTTTTCAGTGTAATAATGAGCATGCTGTGGATTTTAAAATGATTCCATGCAAATATTTTCCTGAACGCGTGTATGCGTATAAAATACCCCATTCACATGGATTGCCAGCAGTATGTTTGCGAAATTTAAACTACAGCAGATTCATCAACATGGCGCATGCTGCATTGGGTAGAGGTATATACTTGTATCAATTTTTATAATCTCTACTTGCAGTCATTCATTAATCTGTCTGAGATTGTGGGGCACATTTTAAAAAACCTGTTGCTATATTTGTAAAGCTTTATAACATTTTCTACCTTAAAGAGGCTCTGTCACCAGATTTTGCAACCCCTATCTGCTATTGCAGCAGATCGGCGCTGCAATGTAGATTACAGTAACGTTTTTATTTTTCAAAAACGAGCATTTTTGGCCAAGTTATGACCATTTTTATATTTATGCAAATGAGGCTTTCTTAAGTACAACTGGGCGTGTTTAAAGTTATGTCCAACTGGGCGTGTATTGTGTGTAACATCTGGGCGTTTTTACTTCTTTTACTAGCTGGGCGTTGTGACTAGAAGTATCATCCACTTCTCTTCAGAACGCCCAGCTTCTGGCAGTTCAGACACACAGCGTGTCCTCGCTCATCCAACGCGATGAAGTTCCTGTGGGAGGAAGTGAGTGACATCACAGCGTGATCTCGCGAGGACACGCTGTGTGTCTGTGCACTGCCAGAAGCTGGGCGTTGTGAATAGAAGTGGATGATGCTGATTTGTCAGCATCATACACTTCCATTCACAACGCCCAGCTAGTAAAACAAGTAAAAACGCCCAGATGTACACACACAATACACGCCCAGTTGGACATAACTTTAAACACGCCCAGTTGTACTTAAGAGGCTCATTTGCATAAATATAAAAATGGTCATAACTTGGCCAAAAATGCTAGTTTTTGAAAAAACAAAAACGTTACTCTTATCTACATTGCAGCGCCGATCTGCTGCAATAGGAGATAGGGATTTGAAAATCTGGTGACAGAGCCTCTTTAAAATCTGTTGGCCAACTTATGCCAGGTCAGACCAGTAATACATTGTTGGAGGCTTTTCCTGACGGTAATAGTTGCGCCAATTACACATACAACATTTTTGGAAATATGGTGTATACCCCTTACAATCGTGCCATTTTTGCAGACAAGAAAACTTCCCACTTTTATCAATGAAGTCCATTACTAGACCCTCTGTAAACTGCTTAGTATTAGGCCAGGGCTCCGCACCGATTTTACACGCTGTGATTATTGCATTTTGCGATCACTAGATGACAGCGCATTATAGTTACTAATGTTAACCTGTAGTTATGTGTGTTAGGGTTGTCACTATACTCGAATTTGGACTTCAATACCGATACTTTGTGTAGTATTGCGATTTTCGATAACAAAACTATACTTTGCCAACAGTAAAAAAAAATAAATAAGTTCTTCCATTCTCGGATGTGAGGCGTGATGAATTTTAAATGTGCCTCACATTAATAGTAATTAACCCCAACATTGGGTTAATGTGTAAGGTACATGATGGGGTTAATTACTATTAATGTGAGGCACATGGAGGTTAAATTCATCACACCTTGTGCCTTACAATTTTTTTGATAGCGTACACATCATAAATGATGCAAAAAATTGTTGTGCAGGTTATTACGGCTGCATCAATACTGAATATGTATATTTTATGTATTGAGACTTATTTTAATCTTTGTTGTAAAAAATGTGTGTGTATTTTTTATATTTAACATCACTTTTTTACTTTTTTATTTTTAAACTTTAATGTACTGGCATATATCTATATGCCAGTACATTAGCCTGTGTACGGATAGTACACAGGCTGTTGATAGGACATACCCAAGTATGCCCTAACAGGAAATATTGTAAGACAGCCCTGGGGTCCTTCAATGCACCCTGGGCTGTCTGCCCATATGTGGTATGTCCCTCAATCACGTCACAGGAATTCCCTGAGTTGCGATCCAAGGGGCATCCCCCCCCTTCTCATTTTCCCCTGAATGCTGCGGTTAGCTTTGATCGCAGCATTCAGGGGAATAGCGCCGGAGATGAGAGGTTTCACTCATCTCCGCCGTTAGAGTGGGTTCTGCGGCTGTGTAATACAACAAGTGCACACGCTGACAACAAGTGCACACGCGGTCAGCATGAGGTGATGCAGCTGGCGTTGCACGAATGTGCGGCAGCACTGAAGACAGAACATGGGGGTGTTTTACAGTGCGCCCGCCATGTTCTGTTTTCAGTGCCGCCGCTCATTAGTGCTCGCACTTGTCAGGACTCCGGAGCGGGGCAATGACTGTATTACACTGCTGCAGCCCCGCTCTCATACATTCATGTGTTACAATTCTAAGCTGTGCGATCGCACAGCTTAGTATTGAAATACATGAAATAACGGTATCGAAGTTTCGATGCATCGTGCATCCCTAATGTGTGTATTTGCTGTTTCACATCTCACCTATGTCAATATATCACAATGAAATGATTGGACACAGAGAAAATATACGAACGTGCTGGTTTTGTTGTAATAATGTTGCATTCTTTTGCTTGTGATTTTCACAAAATCATGATAAAAAAATGCAGTTTTGTGAAATCTGCACCAAAATAATTAGGCAAAAACATCACATTTGACTAAACCCTTGCAAACGTTTTTTTTCTTTCTTTTTACGTTGAGTTCACTTGCAGTATGGTGGGGCACAAATCTGTCCCACTGCTGAGCCTCTAAAACCACATACATCTTTTGCAACACTTTTACCTTGTATTGGTGACCTTGATTTTTTTTCACTGGTCATTTTAACAAAAGGTCGAGGCAAAACAGTGGAAAACATGCCTCACGTGAATTCAGCCTAAGGGCATGACCACACATGGCGGAATTCCTCCGCAACTGTCCGCATCGATGCCGCACAGAATCTGCGTTGCAGATTCTGCAGCGGATCTGCACAAAATGTGCAGTACATTGATGCGGACTAGCTGCTGCAGACTGCGGGAAAAGTGCTTCCCTTCTCCCTATCAGTGCAGGATAGAGAGAAGGGACAGCACTTTCCCTAGTGAAAGTAAACGATTTTCATACTTACCGGCCGTTGTCTTGGTGACGCGTCCCTCTTTCGGCATCCAGCCCGACCTCCCTGGATGACGCGCCAGTCCATGTGACCGCTGCAGCCTGTGCTTGGCCTGTGATTGGCTGCAGCCGTCACTTACACTGAAACGTCATCCTGGGAGGCCGGACTGGAGACAGACGAAGGGAGTTCTCGGTAAGTATGTACTTATATGTTTTTTTACAGATACATGTATATTGGGATCGGTAGTCACTGTCCCGGGTGCAGAAACAGTTACTGCCGATCGCTTAACTCTTTCAGCACCCTGGACAGTGACTATTTACAGACGTCTCCTAGCAACGCTCCCGTCATTACGGGAGCCCCATTGACTTCCTCAGTCTGGCTGTAGACCTAGAAATACCTAGGTCCAGCCAGAATGAAGAAATGTCAAGTTAAAAAAGCAAGACGCATCCGCAGCACACATGACATGTGCATGACAGCTGCGGACTTCATTGCGGAACTTAGAATCTCCATTGAAGTCAATGGAGAAATTCCGCCATGAGTCCGCCACTGCTCCGCAACAGACAGAGCATGCTGCGGACACCAAATTCCGCTCCGCAGCCTATGCTCCGCAGCGGAATTGTACGCATCGTGTAAACGAACACTGCTAAATTAAAGTGAAAGTCAATGGAGAAACGGCTCCGCTGCGGATTAACGCTGCGGAGTGTCCGCAGCGGAATTTAAGTGGAATTCCGCCATGTGTGAACCCGCCCTAATGGTACCATTGTGGAAAATGAAGGATCACTCAAATCAGCATGTTATAAATCTGTTAGAAGCAATATTGGGCTCCTCTGATTATAATTTACTACCGGATAACTGGATGAGGCTGAAAAATCAGTCTGTTATTGAGGCATCTTTGCTGTAATGGGTCACCTTAACAAGAATTGTAATTGCATATCATTAAACTTTATCCTTGCCTGTAAACATGGGTAAACCTTGCAGACGGATCCCATTGACTTATAATGCAGCTTATCAGATTCCATTGAAGTTTCCGTAGTTTTGACAGCAAGAATAGCGTGCTTGACGGAACCCCCTAATGTAATGCCAAATATAGCCTAATGTATACATGCATGTTTATAATTTCCTATGGATCTTTACACAGCTGAAGCCGCAAGAGAAGATCTATTTTAGAAGTCTTAAAGAGACTGTACAGAAGGATTTTAACAGTATTTCTCAGGTGGGAATATAGAAGAATGAGAATTTATTGCTTTGCATAAGAATTTATTTTTTTCCTGATCTGGGTCTAATCAAAATATGATCAGTAATCTATTAGGAGAGCTTTAACCCCTTAGTGACCAGCCCATTTTAGGCCTTAATGACCAAGCTATTTTATTCGTTTTTCTATAGTCGCATTCAAAGAGCTATAACGTTTTTATTTTTTCGTCTACATAGCTGTATGAGGACTTGTTTTTTGCGGGATTAGTTGTGCTTTTTAATGGCACCATTTTTGGGTACATATAATTTTTATATTAACTTTTATTAACCTTTTTGGGGGGGATTATAAAAAAAACTGAAATTCCGCCATTGTTCTATGCGTTTTTAAATTGACGCCGTTCACTGTGCGACGTAATTAACATGTGACCTTTATTTTATGGGTCGGTACGATTACGGCGATACCACATATGTGGAGGTTTTTTTATGTTTTACGACTTTTGCACAATAAAAACACTTTTGAACTAAAATTATTTGTTTTTGCATCGTCGCTTTCCAAGAGCCGTAATTTTTTTATTTTTCCATCAATGTAGTGATTTTTTGGGCTTGTTTTCTGCGGGACAAGACGTAGTTTTGAATGGTACTGTTTTGGGGTACATGGGACTTATTGATTCATTTTTATTATGACTTTTTTGGGGGGCAATGGAAAAAAATTGCAATTTCGCCATAGTTTTTTGCGTTTTTTTTTACGGTGTTCACTTTGCGGTTTAAATTACATATTAACTTTATTAATGGAGTCATTACGGTCGCGGCGATACCACATATGTGTACTTTTTTTTTTTTTTTACACTTTTACTAAATAAAACCACTTTTTATGGAAAAAAATGGTTTTATTTATTTTTTTACTGTACTTTTTATTAATAATCTTTATTTCACTTTGATGACTGATTTTATTAGTCCCACTAGGGGACTTTACTGTGCGATGTTCCGATCGCTGCTATAATGCTCTGGTATACTTCGTATACCAGAGCATTATTGCCTGTCAGTGTAAATCTGACAGGCAATCTGTTAGGATGTGCCTCCGGCGCGTCCTAACAGGCATATGTCCAGGGCAGACCTGGGGGCTTTTATCAGTCCCCCGGCTGCCATGACACCCCATCGGAGACCCGCGATTGCATTCGCGGGCCGCCGATGGGTGACAGAGGGAGCGCACTCCCTCTGTAAACAAAGTTAAATGCCGCGGTCGCTATTGACGGCGGCATTTAACGGGTTAAACGGCCGCGATCGAAGTAAACTTCGATCGCGGGCGTTGGAGCAGGAGCTCAGCTGTCATCAGACAGCAGAGCCCCGGCTCCTGCCTGCACGGGAGACCCGTGCAGGACTTAGACTAGGCTGACGTGAAAAGGCGTCCGCCTAGCCTAAAGCCCAGTAGTGAATCACGTAAAAAGGCGTATTAGTGGTCACTAAGGGGTTAAGTGTAGGGTGGCTGTCCTGACTACTAAGGAAGTAAGTGTGTGCGTGCGCGTGGTGATGGCTGCTGTGACTACTTACAAAGCAGGTGGGGCTGCTATGACTACTAGTGAAGGGGAGGGGGGGGGTTGCCGTGACTACTGAGGAAGTGGTGGGACCTGATGTGACTACTGGGGAAGTGGGGACCTTGATTGCTGTGATATCTGGGGAAGTGAAATTTCTGCGATTGAAAATCATCTCTATTTATCTGTTTCTGCAGCTGTTGTATGGATTTCTGCAAGTTACATTCAGATGAATGGAACTGATTTCCAGTCGCAGAAAATTTCTGCAACAAAATCTGCTGCATGTGACTGCACCCTTATACACCAAGCGGTAGGATTTTATTTTAATTAACACTGAAAAGTTGTTTGAATTTTTTATTTCTTGCTTAAAGAGGCTCTGTCACCAGATTTTGCAACCCCTATCTGCTATTGCAGCAGATCGGCGCTGCAATGTAGATTACAGTAACGTTTTTATTTTTAAAAAACGAGCATTTTTGGCCAAGTTATGACCATTTTTGTATTTATGCAAATGAGGCTTGCAAAAGTACAACTGGGCGTGTTGAAAAGTAAAAGTACAACTGGGCGTGTATTATGTGCGTACATCGGGGCGTTTTTACTACTTTTACTAGCTGGGCGTTCTGATGAGAAGTATCATCCACTTCTCTTCAGAACGCCCAGCTTCTGGCAGTGCAGACACAGCCGTGTTCTCGAGAGATCACGCTGTGACGTCACTCACAGGTCCTGCATCGTGTCAGACGAGCGAGGACACATCGGCACCAGAGGCTACAGATGATTCTGCAGCAGCATCGGCGTTTGCAGGTAAATCGATGTAGCTACTTACCTGCAAACGCTGATGCTGCTGCAGAATCAACTGTAGCCTCTGGTGCCGATGTGGCCGACACGATGCAGGACCTGTGAGTGTCGTCACAGCGTGATCTCTCGAGAACACGCTGTCTGCACTGCCAGAAGCTCTTTTACCGTTCTTTAATCAGTGCAGTTGCCTCTGTCTAAAAAAAAATAAATAAAAAAAGGAAAATTGGTATAGTCTACAGATTAGTCCATAGAAATGCATCCATAGGAGAACTGAATGGACTAAAGATTGCGGCAGTCATGTGACCGCTAGAATTCAGATAAAACTGTCCAGGTATATAACCGTTAAATAATAGATTATTGAGGAGCAGAAATTATAAAGTATTTCTACCTACAGTAACATCTCATCATCATGTCTGTCCAGTGGCGTAACTACCGCTGTAGCAGCCATAGCAGCTGCTACGGGGCCTGAGGGGGCCTGTGACGCCAGCCAGCAGAGGCCCCCCCATGCCCGGAGGCTCCGCTAGCAGCCTCTATGGCTGCTACAGCGGTAGCGACACCACATTCAGTAGTGTCTGCGTCCTTCGGATGCAGATACTATTGAACACTATGACAGAGCAGAGAGGTATCTCCCTGCATTGCCATAGGCTACTGTATACAGTTGCCTATCTCTAGGGGTCGCAATTGCGACTGGGCTCCTAAACCTGGGGGTCCCCGTAGCCAAACTGCACTCACCGCGCTGGTCCCGCTTCCTGAATGCTGGAGCAAGGAGCATACTGTATGGGGCATCTGTGTGGGCATTATACTGTGTGGGCATTATGCTGTATGGGGGCATTATCCTGTATGGGGGCAGCTATGGGGGCATTATGCTGTGTGGGCTGAACCGGGTGTGTATTAGCGGGGATTGGGTGGGATTAGAGGCGTGGCTTAAAATAAAAAAAATTGCTGCTACACGCCACATCGATTGTCCCTCTTTGTGATACTTGAAAGTACTGTATATCACAATCGACAGGGAGGGACAGCATTATACTGTGTGGGGGCAGCTATGGGAGGCATAATGCTGTGTGGGGGCAGCTATGGGAGGCATAATGCTGTGTGGGGGCAGCTATGGGAGGCATAATGCTGTGTGGGGGCAGCTATGGGAGGCATAATGCTGTGTGGGGGCTGCTATGGGGGTTTTACTGCATGCGGCAGCTATGGAGCATTTTACTGCATGGTGGCATCAGTGTGGGCATTATACTGTATGGGGCATCTGTGTGGGCATTATACTGTATGGGGCATCTGTGTGGGCATTATATGGTGTGGGCATTATACTGTATGGGGGCATTATGCTGTGTGGGCTGAACCGGGCGTGTATGAGCGGGGATTGGGTGGGATTAGAGGCGTAGCTTAAAAGAAAAAAAATAGCTGCTGCATGCCACATCAATTGTCCCTCTTTGTGATACTTGAAAGTATATTACAATCTACAGGGAGGGCTGTATAGCACTTTATGGGGAGGCTGTATAGCAATGGCTACAGTGGGCGCTGTATAGCACTGTATGGGGAGGGTATATATCACTGTCTACAGGGGGGAACTGTATAGCACTTTCTAAAGGAGGGGGCTGTGTGGCACTATTTACAGGGGGGCACTATCTACAAGGCCAGGCTGTGTGTGTCACCCAGGGGAGGGGAGGGCCCAGTCAGTCAAAAGTTTGCTATGGGGCCCAGTGTTTCCTAGTTACGCCCCTCTGTCTGTCAGTGTCTGTGAGGAGCAGATATTACATTCTTCTCCCTGTCTCCTTTGTGTGTTGTGTTGTTTTACAGTTAACTTTATTAACAACATGACAAAATCACATAGACACAGGCGGCTATTTTATAAATCATCTAGAGACCGTGAATACGCGCACAGTGAAGCAGTTGTTCATCATTATTTCACTGTTTGGGTATGTTCACCCGGCTTATTTTCAGCCGTTTTTTGGGTTCGTAAACGCCCTGAAAAATGACTAAAAATACGGCTGCCCGTTGATTTCAATGGGAAAAACGCACTTCGTTCCCACGGGGTGTTTTTTTTACGCGGCTGTTTGTATTGGGTCAATAGAAAAACAGCTCCAAAAACGGCTACAAAAAACACATCAAAAAACGATTGATGCTTAAAAAGCGGCTGAAAATCAGGGTCTGTTTTCTCTTTAAAACAGCTCCGTATTTTACGGCCGTTATTAGTTTGCTGTGTAAACATACCCTGAGGATACAGTAAGTAAACAGAATTTTGAAATACATGTATATTAGAAAACTGTATGATTTTCCATTCCACAGTTAAATAAATAAAAAAAAAACTAGACAGCTCTTTTAATAATTTGATTACTTAAAGAATATTAAATATAGGTCTTATTTAATATCATTTATTGTTAAATTTGCAATAGAAGGCTGAGTTCACACTGGGTGAATACACTGCATAATATCAAGCAGCGTATCTGCCCTGTGTGCCACAGGGAATTCCGGACAAAAAAGCGCACCAAACTGTGGTGCAGTTTTTCGCCTGGAATGTCTGCTGCGAAAAACTGCAGCACTTAGTCGGCGTGTTAGCGGGCCGGCCTCCTGGGATGACGCCTCATCCCAGGAGACCGCTGCAGCCTGTGATTGGCTGCAGCGCTGGTCACATGGGATGTAGCGTCGTCCCTGGAGGCCGGCCCACTGACATCATCCAAGCTAACCTCCTGGGATGACGTTACATCCACGTGACCACCGCTACAACCTGTGATTAGCTGCAACGGCGGTCACATGGGCTGAAGCATCATCCCAGGAGGATGAAACACAGACTCCTAGGTAAGTTTAATATATTTTTTGTTTTCTGAGTTGCGTTTTTTGCGGCGGGATCGCTGCAAACCTGCTGCAATAAACGGAACAACTGCTATTTGATGCGGGATATACATCCCCATTGAATTCAATGGGGAAATCCAAATACAATTGATATGCTGCGGAATAAAACTCTGCACCGTAGGTCAATTTCTGAGCGTTTTTTCATCTCAGTATTTATGCAGCGTGTGGATAAGATTTGTTTTATCCTATCCACTTTGCTGCTACTGTATTTGCGGCGGATTTTCCGCAATTAATTCCATTGCGGAAAATCTGCAGTATTTACGCAAAGTGTGAACTGGCCCTAATAGTGGCTCTGTGGTTAGTATTGTTGCCTTGCAGTTCCTGAGATCTAACCAGTACAACATCTGCAAAGAGTTTGTATTTTCTCCCTGTGCTTGCATAGGTTTCCTCTAGGTGCTAGTTTACCCCCATATTCCAAAAACATACCAGTGAATTAATTTGCCTCCAATTATGTACGTGTGTTACGCGTGTGTGGACAGAGATTAATTTAACCCCTTGGTGCTGCAGCCATTTTTTGTTTTTTCATTTTCATTTTTCCTCCCCACATTCCAAAAGCCATAACTATATATATTTTCATCGACACAGTTCTATAAAGGCTTGATTTTTTTTTTGAGACGAGTTGTAGTTTTTAAGGGTACTATCTATTATACCATATAATGTACTGGAAACTGAAAAAAACCTCCTTTGTGGGTGGAATGGGAAAAAAACCCAGAAATTCCTTCATTGTTTTTTTGTTACTCGTTTTTACGGCGTTCCCCATGGGGTAAAAACATCATGATAACTTTATTCTGCTGTTCGATACGATTATGGCGAAGTATATGTAGTGTTTTTTTATGTTTTCCCACCTTTACGGAGAAAAAATGAATTGTTAAAAATAAAATTTCTTGTGTCACCAATAACTGTGTGAGGGCTAGATTTTGTGTGGGGCGAGCTGTAGTATTTATTGGTTCCATTTTGGGGTACATTCGACTTTTTATTCCTTTTTTTGGGATCTAATGTGATATGTTAGAATAGTTTGGACTTTTTTTTTTTTTACATTACTCCTCATAATCCCCCTTGGCGGTTGTGACAGATGTCGCCAAGGGGTTAGGAGCCACAGAAAGGACAGTAACGAAGGTGAGTGAATCTGTGTACATCACTGTGGAATATGTTGGTGTGATTTAAAGAGGCTCTGTCACCAGATTTTCCAACCCCTATCTGCTATTGCAGCAGATAGGCGCTGCAATGTAGATAAGAGTAACGTTTTTTTTTTTTAAAAACAAGCATTTTTGGCCAAGTTATGACCATTTTTGTATTTATGCAAATGAGGCTTTCTAAAGTACAACTAGGCGTGTTTAAAGTAAAAGTCCAAGTGGGCGTGTATTATGTGCGTACATCGGGGCGTTTTTACTACTTTTACTAGCTGGGCGTTCTGATGAGAAGTATCATCCTCTTCTCTTCACAACGCCCAGCTTCTGGCAGTGCAGACACACAGCGTGTTCTCGAGAGATCACGCTGTGACGTCACTCACAGGTCCTGCATCGTGTCGGACGAGCGAGGACACATCGGCACCAGAGGCTTCAGTTGATTCTGCAGCAGCATCAGCATTTGTAGGTAAGTAGCTACATCGATTTACCTGCAAACGCCGATGCTGCTGCAGAATCATCTGTAGCCTCTGGTGCCGATGTGTCCTCGCTCGTCTGACACGATGCAGGACCTGTGAGTGACGTCACAGCGTGATCTCTCGAGAACACGCTGTGTCTGCACTGCCAGAAGCTGGGCGTTCTGAAGAGAAGTGGATGATACTTCTATACACAACGCCCAGCTAGTAAAAGAAGTAAAAACGCCCCGATGTAACACACATAATACACGCCCAGTTGGACTTTAGAAAGCCTCATTTACATAAATATAAAAATGGTCATAACTTGGCCAAAAATGCTAGTTTTTTTAAATAAAAAAAAACGTTACTCTTATCTACATTGCAGCGCTGATCTGCTGCAATAGCAGATAGGGGTTGCAAAATCTGGTGACAGAGCCTCTTTAAATAATGGAAAAAAAATGAAAGGGGTTGATCTACGATAATCATCTATTACCTATCAACAGGATCGCTGAAGTCTGACCACTGGGACCCTAAGCGATCACGAGAACAAGGGTCCCGCATCCCCTGTTTGAATGGGGCAGTGGACACGTGTGCGCAATACAGCTCAATTCATTCTCTATACTAATGGAGATAACAGAGCGCTGTACTAGGCTATTTCCATCAGTCCCATAGAGAATGAATGGAGCAGTGGTGCGCACCACAGCTCCATTCTGAAGGAGTACCCGCAGCGATCATACAGTTATCACATGTCCTGTGGGACAACCCTTTAATAAATGACAGCAGTGAATAGCATGTTAATCTTGTAGATTATTTCTAGCTAAACTTTTATTGGTTATTGCAGTTTTAAAAACAGTAGTAAATATTAACAAACATTGTCAGGCAAGCCATATAAAGTGGGAGAATTTAAACATTCCGGTACAGTGAATGCAAGTTAAAATAAATGGCTCCGTGCATAAATGTTTCCTGTTCTCCATGTAGAGTTGGCCAAATGGGCATAAAGAAACAATTTAAAGTGGACCTATTTAAGGCCAGCTAATTATAACGACTGGTCCGCTGGGCTGTTAAACCAAAACGTCAAAAGAAAATAATGGTTAAGAAAGAATACAGTGGACTCTGTATAACATTAAAATAAGCACAAAAGCAGTCCATTATTTTGCTAACCCAGAGATTGCTGCAGCCATAAAAAAGAAGCACTTACTAAGTAGGTGTCAGATACCTTGGTGGTGGCATTACTAATATTGTTTGAAATAAGGATATAAATCCGACCTGTTTGAGCCTCCAAAGTCATCTGTTTGACCTGCTAACAGTTATGTAACGCCTATTGGCCGTATTAGAACACTAATCTGTGGATTTGTGTTGCTGTTGACACTCACTGGAATACATACTCTCCTAAGGAAGGGTTCAGTATAATGTTGAGTGTTATACCAAGTTCACACTTTTTTTATTGTATCCATGATGCTTTTCTTAGGCATGGAGTTTTCAGAAGCAGCAGCATGAACTTCATGTGACTTTCTACAAACAATACCTTACTAAGGCTCAAAAAGCTTTTCAGGAGGCTCTACAGAAGATTGAAAACCAAGAGAAGTATTAAATATGTGTTTCGTTACCTTTTTAATATGTTTTATTTTTGTTATAGCAAATATTCGACATTAGCTTTTATGGAAAGTCTATTGAAAACACATCGCATAGGCTAGGGTTAACTAATATCTCCTTCTATAGTGATTTGAAAGCCATGACGAGGGAAAATGCTGAGCTTAGATCTATGGTTACTCATTTGAAGGTGAGGAACAAGTATATTAATCTTAATGGGCCCAATCTTCTTCTGTTTTCTCACATTTACAACAAACATATATACAGTATAAAGAGGTGTCAGCCATTTGTATTACATATACATGCAACATTTTGCAACTAGTTCAAATACACAAAAGTTAGCAAATTTATGATGAGGATATTATCTGCATACATTGTGTGACATTTTTATGGTTATTGTAGAAATAGGGATGGGAATAGCTTCAACGTCACTTTCAATGGGGATGTAAGAATGCAACCGACCGTCTTTACGGACCAGCTCTAGCCCACTCAAGGATTCACGGGTAGAAGAAGCAATGACCTCAGCATTCCAAAGACGTGAATAATGTTATTATCCCATAGTACAGACACCAGCAAAGTTTTGGCTCTAATTGAGCTTTTTCAAGCATATGTCAAAGCTAAAAAAAATATTTGGCTAAGACAACTTACTATTCACATTTCCTTGCCAAGGTTGGGTTGACAGTTGACAGAGAGGCTCCTTGAAGTATCTGTGGGTGCTGGTACCAGTTGATCTCAACGTAGAATTTACAAAGGTTGTCAACTCATAAGAAATTGATGGCCTATCTCCAGGAGTCCGACTCTCAGGATCCCCAGCGATCAGCTGTTTTAAGGCGCTGCAGCGCTCGTGCAAGTGTCGAAGCCCTTTGAAACAGCTGATCGGTGGAGGTGGCAAGAGTTGGACCCACACCAATCAGATATTGATGGCCTATCCTGAGGATAGGCCATCAATTTCTTATGACTGGAAAACCCCTTTAAACTTAATTATGTCCCCTAATTAGATGAATAATATGTTGACTTTCGCTTTTGGGATTGACTTCCTCTATCATGATTCAATAGAAAAAAAATGTACAGGAAATGACTAGGCTGCCCAAACTTTTTATCTGTTTAATGCCTTACCACTTTCACACCCAGATACTTTTAATGTTTAACCCCTTAATAACCAGGCCATTTTGCGCGTTAATGACCAAGGATTATTTTTTGTTTTTTTCACGGTCGCATTCCAAGAGTCGTAATTTTTTTTTTATTCTGTCAACACAGCCGTATAAGGGCTTGTTTTTTGCGGGACGAGTTGCATTTTGTAGTTGTACCATTTTTAGATGCTTATAATATATCGATTAACTTTTATTAACTTTATTTTAGGAGAGAATTGAAAATAAGCCTCTAACCCAGCATTGATTTTCACGTTATATATTTACGCCGTTTACTATGCAGCGTAAATAACATGTTAACTTTATTCTATGGGTCGGCGCGATTACGGGAATATCAAATATGTAAAGGTTTTATATGTTTTCCTACGTTTGCACAATAAAAAGCCTTTTAGAAAAAGATTACTTGTTTTTGCATCACCGCATTCCAAGAGCCGTAATTTTTTTATTTTTCTGTAAATGTGGCTGTATGTGGGCTTGATTTTTGCGGGCCAAGGTGTAGTTTTATAGATTAACTTATAGATTATAGATTATAACTTATAGATTAACTTTTATTTAATTTTTTATGGGGGGAATGGGAGAAAAGAAAATTTTGCCGTTGTTTTTTGCGTTTTTTTTTGACGCCGTTCATCCGGTGGTTTAATTAATGTGTTTATTTTATTGTTCAAGTCGTTACGATCGCGGGGATACCATATATGTGTATGTGTTATTTGTTTTGACACTTTTACTAAATAAAACCACTTTTTGAGCAAAAAAATATTTTTTATTTGATTTTAACTGTAAATTTATTTTTATTTTTTTCACAAACTTTATTTAACTGCTTTACATTTTTTTAGTCCCACCAGGGGACTTCACTATGCGATCTGCTGATTGCATATATAATGCTTTGGTATATTTAGTATATCAAAGCATTATTGCCTGTCAGTGCAATAACAGGCATTTGTAGAAGGCAGACCTGGGGGCATTTATTAGGCCCCCGGCTGCCATGGAAACACGATGCCTTCCCGCAATTTCTTTGCCGATGGAGCTATTGACAGCGCCATTTAACCCATTCCCGCACTATGTTAAAGTTGGCACCCTCAGGTATCGGCCAGGACCGGAGCTAGCCTCCGATCCGAATGATTAACCCCTCACATGCTGCGTTCAATAGAGATCGCAGAATGTGAGGAGTTTATAGCCACCAGCACCCCAGCAACGTGATCGCCAGTGGCTGCAAAGGCGATCGGAGGCCTAATACTTACCTCCCGGTCTGCCAGCAACGAAATCCCCCTATGCCCCGTCGTCGGTGGGGCCCAAAAGCCTTCCGGTACCATCGGCAAGAGGGCGCCGGCTCAGCTTCCGGCTCAGAAGCTGAGCCGGCGTGATCAGCAGTGGGTGTCCGCTGTATGTTACAGCGGACATCCCACTGTAAAGTCAGGAACCGGAGCTAGCTCCGATTCCTGACATTAACCCCTTCAATGCAGCGATCCAATGCAATCGCTGCATCAAAGTGGTTTGTATGAAATCGGCAGCCTGCCATGTGATGGCAAGGCTGGCGACTGTTACTATGGCAACAGGATGCCTAACAATGGCTTCCTATCTGCCATTACGGAAGCCGATTAGGCCCCACCCTGAGGCGGAGCCTGATCGGCTTGCTGTCAGTGAACAACTGACAGTTCTAATACATTGCACTACATAGGTAGTGCAATGTATTAGAACATCAAACAAACAGTTGGACCTTCAAGTCCCCTCGTGGGACTAAAGAAAAGTGTAAAAAAAAAAGTGTAAAAATAAAAGTTGTAAAGAATACAAAAAAAACTTCAAGTAATAACATAAAACACAATCGCCCTTTTTCCCTTATCAAGTCATTTATTATTGAAAAAAATAATAAAGCCATACATATTTGGTATTGCTGCAACCGTAACGAAAAAAACTATAAAAATATTATGTTATTTATTCCGCACAGTGAACGCCGTAAAAAAAACAAACTAATAGATACTGACATAATTGCTATTTTTTGGTTACTTTGTCTTCCAAAAATGTAAATAAAAAGTGATCAAAAAGTCGCATGTACCCAAAAATGGTACCTATAAAAACTATAGCTCGTCACGCAAAAAACAAGCCCTCATACAGCTCCGTCGACGAAAAAATGAAAAAGCTATGGCTCTCACAACTTGGCGAAAAAAAATCCATTCTCTTTACAAAAGTTATTTTATTGTGCAAAAAGTTGTAAAACATAAAAAAGTGATATCAATTAGGTATCGCCAGAATCGTACTGACCCGCAGAATAAAGGTAACATGTAATTTATAACGCATGGTGAATGCTGTATAAAAAAAACGAACAAACTATGCCAGAATTGCTGTTTTTTGGTCACCTTGCCTCCCCAAAAAAAAAAAAGGATAACAATTGATAAAAAAGTCGCATGTACCCCAAAATGGTACCAATAAAAACTACAGCTCGTCCCGCAAAAAAAACAGCAATCATACCACTACATCTATGAAAAAATAAAATTAGTTAAGGCTCCAATAAGTCAGGAAAGAAAAAATATGCAGTTGTGCCCGAGGGGAACATTTCTTCTGTTTCAAGTGGCGAATTTTCAAGGCCCCTAAAATTAGGGAACCAGGAATCTAGTCACTTTTGGGTAGTTTCCACTGTACTGGTACCTTAGGAGCTTTGCAAAAGTGACATGGCGTCAAGAAACCAATCCAGCAAAATATGTGCTCCAAAAGCCAAATGGCGCTCCTTCCCTTCTGATCCTTGCCGTGTGCCCAAACAGCAGTTTATGACCACAAATGGGGTATTGCCGTACTCCAGAGAATTGCTTTACAAATGTTGGGGTTCTTTTATTCCTTTTATTTGTTGAGAAAATGAAAAATTTTGAGCTAAAGCTACGTCTTATTGGCAGAAAGGATTTTTTTTATCTTCACTGCCCAATTCTAATAAAATCTATGAAACCCCTGTGAAGTCAAAATGCTCACTACACCCCTAGATGGATTCTTCAAGGGGTGTAGTTTCCTAAATGGAGTAACTTTTTTGGCGTTTTCACTGTTTTGGTCCCTTAGGGGCTTTGCAAATGCGACGTGGTCTCCGCAAACCATTCCTGCTAAATTTGAGCTCCAAAAGCCAAATGACGCTCTTTCCAGCCGTTTATGACCACATGCAGGGTATTGTTTTACTCGGGAGAAATTGCTTTACAAATGTAGTGGTGCATTTTCTCCTTTAGTCCTTGTGGAAATTAGAAAAAATTAGCTAAACCTACATTTTCTTTGAAAGAATGTAGATTTTCATTTTCACGGCCTACTTCCAATAATTTCTGCAAAAAACCTGCGGGGTGAAAATGCTCACTATACCCCTAGATAATTTCCTCAAGGGGTATAGTTTCCAAAATGGGGTCACTTTTGTGGGATTTCCTCTGTTTTGGCACCGCAAGAGCCCTTCAAATCTGACATGGTGCCTAAAATATTTTCTAATAAAAAGGAGGCCCCAAAATCCTCTAGGTGCTCCTTTGCTTCTGAGGCCTGTGCTTCAGTCAATAAGTGCACTAGGGCCACATGTGGGGTATTTCTAAAAACTGCAGAATCTGGGCAATAGATATTGAGTTGTGTTTCTCTAGTAAAACTTTCTGTATTATGAAAAATGAATTTCTGCAAAAAAAAATAAATAAAGAAATTTGAACATTTCACATCTAGTTTGCCTTAATTCCTGTGAAACGTCTAAAGGGTTAAGAAACTTTCTAATTGCTGTTTTGAATACTTTGAGGGGTAAAGTTTTTAAAATGGGGTGACTTATTGGGGGTTTCTAATATATAAGGCCCTAAAATCCGCTTCACAACTGAACTGGTCCCTGTAAAAATAGACTTTTGAAATTTTCTTGAAAATGTGAGAAATTGCTGCTAAAGTTCTAAGCCGTGTAACGTCCTAGAAAAATAAAAGGATGTTCAAAAAACAATGCCAATTTAAAGTAGGCATATGGGGGATGTTAATTAGCAACAATTTTGTGTGGTATTACTATCTGTCTTAGGCCTCCTGCACACTTCCGACACGGTTTTCACGGCCGTTTTTGACGGATCCGTGTGTCCGTTTTGTCGGCCATGTGCAATCCCGTGTGCACTCCGTGTTTCCGTTTCCGTGCGCCGAGCATGGTACTGTACAGGGTGCTGAAGCTGCACTGATCGGCGGTAACTCTTTCAGCACCCTGGACAGTACCATGCTCGGCGCGCGGAAAATAAAATTTTAATGTAATAAAAAAATAAGTTCATACTTACATTCCTCCTGTCCGGCCTCCAGCGATGACGTTCAATCCATGTCGCCGCTGCAGCCAATCACAGGCTGTAGTGGCGGTCACGCACGTCAGGATGACGTCAGAAGGCCGGCCTCCAGGGATGACGCTTCATCCCACGTGACCGCCTCTGCAGCCAATCACAGGCTGCTGCGGCCTCTGCAGCCAATCACAGGCAGCAGCGGCCTCTGCAGCCAATCACAGGCTGTCACAAAAGAAGGTCGGACTGGAGGAAGAAGAGGGACTCGTCACCAAGACAACTACCGGGTAAGTATGAAATGCTTTTTATTTTATTTTTAATCAGCAGCCTCTTTTCTCTATCAGTTATTGATAGAGACAAGTGGCTGCCGATTAGTGTAATATTTTTCTAATGTTTTTCTGCCCGCCCGGCGGTTGCTAGGCAACGGCTCCGTCACACACGGACGGCACACGGATGCCTTCCGTGTGCCTTCAGTTTTTTTTTACGGCCCCATTGACTTTCATGGGCCTCACGGTCACGGAATCCCGGACCAAAGTAGGACAAGCTCTAATTTGGATCGGAACGGAGCAATGGACCGTCAAAAAAACTGTAGTGTGCATGGCCCCATTGAAATGAATGGGTTCAGGAAGCTATCAGTGACAAAAACGGATAGCACCCTGAAGGAAAAAACTGAAGTGTGCATGAGGCCTTACAAGCGGATACATTTAAATTGAGAAAAATGCTAATTTTTGCAATTTTTCGCTACATTTTGGTGTTTTTCACAATTAAATACTTAATGTATCGAGCAAATTTTGCCAGTAACATAAAGTCCAATGTGTCACGAGAAAACAATCTCAGAATCGCTTGGATAGGTAAAAGCATTCCGAAGTTATTACCACATAAAGTGAAACATGTCAGATTTGAAAAAATTGGCTGTGTCCTGAAGGCAAAAACAGGCTGTGCCTCTGATCGCGTGTGTACAGTGGGAGTACCCACGCGATCAGAGGGCGGATATATCCGTCCTCCTGCGCGAACTAGCAGCTGCAGAGGACGGATATATCCGTCCTTCGGCATTAAGAGGTTAAAGAGAATATATAGGGGAGGGGAGGGCAATATAACAACACCTGTTGTTTTGGCCCTGCAAGTTGCATGACTGAGAAATCGAGATATAATTTACCTGGCACCGCAGTCGCAAGTGCCACTCTCTGCTTTCAAATGACAGTTCTAGTGTCCAATCAGGGGACCGCTAGAGCCGTCACTCATATTAGAGGGAAGGGCCTTGCAGTGTTCTCTAAGGAAAAGCCAGCACTTGCATATTAAGGAGCCGCCTCAGTGGCACTTGCACCCGCAGCGTCGGCGGAATTAAATATCAATTTCATGGTCATGCAACTTGCATGAACGAGACAACAGTATTATCACAATGCCCTACCCTATATAACGCTATCAGCAGTTTTGAGGCCTCAAAAGTGCTGACAGATTTCCTTTAAGGTGGGTAGCCGGCGTATTCTTTTGTAAAGGCTCTACCCAACTACTATGACATGAGATACTCCTCCGTACTAAATGCCGGGAAGGGAGGTGTTCCCAGGACTTCACTTGGTGTAATCGGGCTACCATGAGTTACATGTATACTGTATTTGATCAAGAATCTACATACTAAACATACTAAAACAGTTCTTTCTTAGACAAGAGTATTATGTCCATGGGGATCGCTGTGGTACACATTTGGCCAAGATGGACGCAGCATAGCCAGTAATAACCAAGATTTCTAACCCACGGTGTATGCTCTTCCAAGACTCTAGAGATAGCGCTAAAGCATTTGGCGAGTTTTACTTTTCCTTTTTTTTTTTTTTAACTTTCTTTTTATTGAACATTTTTTCCAAACAATTAAGTTTGTGGGGATAACAGAAGGAAAGAAGGGAGGGTGAACAATGTAATACAATCAGTGATCCAGAAGAGAAACATGACTTTTCGGGAGAAGCTATTTAGGAGGAAGAGGCACATTTGTTCCCCCTCCTCTCGAATGTCTATCAGTCAACTGATGTTCCTGGGTGTGTCCAGTATTTTTGTGACCAAGGCCAAAATAGTAGTTATGCCCAAAGTTTGAGAGGACTATTTGTAAAGTCACAGGCTTCACACAACAACTGTGGATCAAGAGTTTTGTTGTCCTTGAATTGCAGCTAAGGTCTTTGTTTCAGATAAATGGGAGTATTTGTGGGCAGTTCTCTGAAAATTTTGCTTTCCACTGAGGTTTATTAAATTAATACGTCTCTTATAGTATCACCCGGTTGCCATGGTCACGGGAAATGGCTTTTTATGCCAGATTTTTCCCTTACAATGGGGTATCGGGCAGGTATGTTCTCTTTCTCCAATGCTGTATACCTAATCTAGTGAGTTCCTGGCTGAGGTCCTTAGACGTTCTGCACGAGTGGTAGGTCTGACGTAAGTGTGGTTCAAGCTATAACTCTATCTGCCAGCTAGGGTGAACTTGGTTGAGATGGTCTGTTTGGCCAAAAATATTCTATATGTAATAATAATGCTCTCTACTACTTACATGGCAATTTATTTTTGCAGAAATTGCATGGGATCATTGCATTTTAGTCCGGGTTAATAAGAGACTGCGCCTAGCGACACAGCACATATACAGAACATGAGAGACAGGTAGACTTGGTCTGCCAGATTTCAAACTATATTACTGGGCGGCCCATCTAACTCACTTACCATAGTTCTTCCATTCTGAAAAAAGCAGAGCAATGGATCTGCTTATTTAACTCCAACTGTGACATTTGTACTTGTCCTTCTCATCTCCTGTTTTGTGGCTGGCACAGACCTAGTGGTAATATTAAAGATCATCAAACCTATTATTATGGTAAGCAGTCAGATCTTTGTGTTACATGGTTAGGGTATAACGCATGTACACCTTTGTGGCATAACTAACTTCTCCCTCCAAGTGCCGTTAAGATGGAAAGCTAAAGGGGTGTTTTTTTTAATGGGGTTTATTTGCGTGTGGGAGGGGGTCAGTGTTCCGATCTTTCCAACTACGCAAGAAGACATTCTATCTTGCTAATGATTTTCATTTATCTCCAACTTTGGCATGCAATCCATACTACATTTGCCAGAGACCACTTTAGTGATTACTCCATCTCACCAAAATATCTCATGGGCAGTTTTGGACTGGGATTCCTTGGACCCACCTGGGGATATAATTTTGAGAGCCCACCCTCCATCTATATAGAACATGTCTACTTTTTATTTCATCATAGACCTTGATGTTAACATAATTTTACAGACAGGACATATCATCAATAAGGTCTAATAGGTAATTTGTAAATCAACGCTTCAGAAATAGACCCTAATGGCCACTGATTGACTCCAAAGTCACCTCCAAATGGGGTTGTTTTCTGATGGACCTTTAACCCCTTAGTGACCACCAATACGCCTTTTCACATTGGTCACTAAGGGGCTTTAGGCTAATGTAGCGCCAAAATAAACGATTAAAGCTCCGTTATCTCAGCTACCGGAGCTAGCTGAGTGTTCGGAGCAACAACCAGAGACCATCACGAGTGGTCTCAGGTCACGTGATCGCCGTGAATCATTATATCACGGCGTTCACTGCAAAGCGGCAGATCATTACCATCTCTCTCTCCTCTCATGGAATAACTCCTTAGAGAGGAGAGAGAACAGGTAATCCGTGTTCTGCAGTATACCCGGGATTAATCCCCCCCCTCCCACGTCCGATCCCCCCCCAAAATGGCGCACGCATGCGCTGTGCATAACCTGCCTGTGTCCGCAGCTGGCACAGCAACCATCAGGGACCGTTGTGACCGGTCCCTGATCAGGTGATCTCTGTGATAAAACCTATCACAGAGATCACAGACAGTTATTTTCATAACACAGCCAGGACATGGGCTGTGTTTCTCTCTCCTCTCATTGTAGTTGTTCTGAGAGGAGAGAGAGATCAGTCTGCGTCCTGTGCTGTAAAAAAAAAAGTGAAAAAACAATTCAACGCTTTCTTATATATATATATATATATATATATATATATATATATATATCATACACTACCGTTCAAATATCTACATAGGTGTATAGAGGCCCATTTCCAGCAACCATCACTCCAGTGTTCTAATGGTACATTGTGTTTGCTAACTGTGTTAGAAAGCTAATGGATGATTAGAAAACACTTGAAAACCCTTGTGCAATTATGTTCGCACCACTGTAAACAGTTTTGCTGTTTAGAGGAGCTATAAAACTGACCTTCCTTTGAGCTAGTTGAGAATCTGGAGCATTACATTTGTGGGTTCCATTAAACTCTCCAAATGCCTAGAAAAAGAGAGCTTTCATGTGAAACTCGACAGTCTATTCTTGTTCTTAGAAATGAAGGCTATTCCATGCGAGAAATTGCCAAGAAACTGAAGATTTCCTACAACGGTGTGTACTACTCCCCTCAGAGGACAGCACAAACAGGCTCTAACCAGAGTAGAAAGAGAAGTGGGAGGCCCCACTGCACAACTGAGCAACAAGACAAGTACATTAGAGTCTCTAGTTTGAGAAATAGACTCCTCACAGGTCCTCAACTGGCAGCTTCATTAAAGAGGCTCTGTCACCAGATTTTGCAACCCCTATCTGCTATTGCAGCAGATAGGCGCTGCAATGTAGATTACAGTAACGTTTTTATTTTTTAAAAACGAGCATTTTTGGCCAAGTTATGACCATTTTTGTAGTTATGCAAATGAGGCTTGCAAAAGTCCAAGTGGGTGTGTTTAAAAGTAAAAGTCCAAGTGGGCGTGTATTATGTGCGTACATCGGGGCGTTTTTAATACTTTTACTAGCTGGGCGTTCTGAAGAGAAGTATCATCCACTTCTCTTCAGAACGCCCAGCTTCTGCCAGATCACGCTGTGACGTCACTCACAGGTCCTGCATCGTGTCAGACGAGCGAGGACACATCGGCACCAGAGGCTTCAGTTGATTCTGCAGCAGCATCGGCGTTAGCAGGTAAGTCGATGTAGCTACTTACCTGCAAACGCCGATGTTGCTGCAGAATCAACTGTAGCCTCTGGTGCCGATGTGTCCTCGCTCGTCTGACACGATGCAGGACCTGTGAGTGACATCACAGTGTGATCTGGCAGAAGCTGGGCGTTCTGAAGAGAAGTGGATGATACTTCTCATCAGAACGCCCAGCTAGTAAATGTATTAAAAACGCCCCGATGTACGCACATAATACACGCCCACTTGGACTTTTACTTTTAAACACACCCACTTGGACTTTTGCAAGCCTCATTTGCATAACTACAAAAATGGTCATAACTTGGCCAAAAATGCTCGTTTTTTAAAAATAAAAACGTTACTGTAATCTACATTGCAGCGCCTATCTGCTGCAATAGCAGATAGGGGTTGCAAAATCTGGTGACAGAGCCTCTTTAAATAGTACCCGCAAAACGCCAGTGTCAACGTCTACAGTGAAGAGGCAACTCTGGGATGCTGGCCTTCAGGGCAGAGTGGCAAAGAAAAAGCCATATCTGAGACTGGCAAATAAAAGGAAAAGATTAATATGGGCAAAAGCACACAGACATTGGACAGAGGAAGATTGGAAAAAAGTGTTATGTACAGACGAATCGAAGTTTGAGGTGTTTGGATCACACAGAAGAACATTTGTGAGACGCAGAACAACTGAAAAGATGCTGGAAGAGTGCCTGACACCATCTTTCAAGCATGGTGGAGGTAATGTGATGGTCTGGGGTTGCTTTGGTGCTGGTAAAGTGGGAGATTTGTACAAGGTAAAAGGGATTTTGAATAAGGAAGGCTATCACTCCATTTTGCAACGCCATGCCATACCCTGTGGACAGCGCTTGATTGGAGCCAATTTCATCCTACAATAGGACAATGACCCAAAGCACACCTCCAAATTATGCAAGAACTATTTAGGGAAGAAGCAGGCAGCTGGTATTCTATCTGTAATGGAGTGGCCAGCGCAGTCACCAGATATCAACCCCATAGAGCTGTTGTGGGAGCAGCTTGACCGTATGGTACGCAAGAAGTGCCCATCAAGCCAATCCAACTTGTGGGAGGGGCTTCTGGAAGCATGGGGTGAAATTTCTCCCGATTACCTCAGCAAATTAACAGCTAGAATGCCAAAGGTCTGCAATGCTGTAAGTGCTGCAAATGGAGCATTCTTTGACGAAAGCAAAGTTTGAAGGAGAAAATTATTATTTGAAATAAAAATCATTGTTTCTAACCTTGTCAATGTCTTGACTATATTTTCTAGTCATTTTGCAACTCATTTGATAAATAGAAGTGAGTTTTCATGGAAAACACAAAATTATCTGGGTGACCCCAAACTTTTGAACGGTAGTGTATATAAAATCTAGATTAGTGTCAGCGCTAGATTAGCGTTAGTGCTACTTTAGGGTTAGTGGTAGTTTAGCGTTGGTGTTTAGGGCCGTAATACTACATTAGGGCTTTATTTTATTGAATTTTTTTTCCGTCTGTTATATAAAAAAAATAAAATATTTGAGTAGTTTTTAGGTTTACTTTAGGGTTCTAATAGGACTTATAGGGCATATATATATATATATATATATATATATATATATATATATATATATATATATACATACACATACACATATATATATATATATATATATATATATATATATATATATAATGTCTCAGAGAATGTACAGTGCGGAGCAAGCCTACGCCTTGCTATGTTCCGACAGTTCTGAAAGTGAAACAGACACCGCTTCAGAACTTGTTCCCGACAGTGACGATTCTAATTCTACAGCTGAACCCCATAGTCCTATGGTGGTAGATACAGCAGTCGCTATAAAGGTGTCAAGTGCAGGGCCGAGTGTTGCAGTCCTTCCGTGATGTGGGATCCCGCACTATCATTTTCCCCCCAAGTACCCCAATTTGAAGCAACTCCAGGAATTAATGTTGATATCCAAAATTTTACCCCCTATAATTTTTTTCATTTATTTGTATGTGATACGGTCCTAGACGTGATAGTCCAGCAGACTAATCTTTATGCTAGGCAGTTTGTTCTGCAAAAACCTGCGTCTATATATTCAAGAATGTGGAACCCCACAAGTGTCCCAGACATAAAAAAAAATTTTAGGCATTACCCTCAATATGGGTTTGGTTAAAAAAACATCTGTCCGGTCCTACTTGACTTCTAGTGCTGTCCACGCTACCCCTGTATTTGCAGCAGTGATGTCCAGAAACCGCTATGAGGCCCTAATGCGATTCATGCATTTTACCGACAATTCCCAAGTCCCCCCAAGAAGTGACCCAGCCTATGATCGGCTTAATAAATTAAGCCCATTAATCACCCTTCTAAATGATTTATTTTTAAAGTTGTACACACCTGACAAAAAATTGTCTGTAGATGAATCGCTCATGAGCCTCAAAGGCCGTCTTTCCTTTCGTCAATTCATCCCTTCCAAACGAGCCAGATATGGGGTGAAATTATACAAAGTGTGCGAGAGCACAACGGGTTACACCTGCGGTTTTAAAATATATGAAGGCAGGGACCGCCAAATTCATACCCCAGGATGCCCAGAAACTATTGGCACCTCTGGCAAAATAGTGTGGAACCTAATGGAGCCATTTCTGCACAAGGGGTACCACGTCTATATAGACAACTTTTATACAGGTGTTGCCCTTTATAAAGCCCTCCATGCTGCAAATACAGGGGCCTGTGGGACAGTACGGAAGAACAGAGTGGGACTCCCACAACAGTTGGTGTTCAGGCGTTTGGGAAAAGGAACATCCATGGCCCTTTCAAGTGAGGAATTACTTGCAGAGAAGTGGACCGTCAGGAAGGATGTCTACATGCTGTCCACAGTACACACGGACGCCACTGTGGCAATTACGGAGAGGGGGGCTACCACTGCAAAGCAGAAACCTGTCTGTAACAGACTGCAACAAATTTATGGGGGGTGTAGACCTTTCCGACCAGGTGCTTCAGCCTTACCTGGTGAAACATCAAGAATAAGGCCTGGTACAAAAAGGTAGCAATCTACCTCATCCAGGTTGCTACCTATAACCGTTTTGTTATTTTCAAAAAAGCCCAAGGAACGCTCACTTTTCTTCAATTTCAGGAGAAGGTCATTGAGTATCTCCATTTTGAGTCCACTATACCTGCGAATCTGAGGATGTGTGCAGGCTTTCAGAGCGCCACTTTTTACACCCTATTCCTTCCACTGAGACCCAAAAATATCCCCAAAGAAGGTGTCGGGTATGTAGCAAGCATGGCAGGAGGAGGGATACCCGCTTTTATTGCCCCATGTGTCCATCAAAACCAGCCCTTTGTAACTACCCCTGTTTCGAAACCTTTCACACGGTTTCAAATTACTAGCATTTAACACCAAAAAAAAAATGGGTGAGGGGTCTTTTTAGGGAGTCAATTTCTTTATATTTTCTTTTTAGTTTGTGGGCTTTCCAAGTATGGATTATTTCTTGTGGGAGAGGTTGTAGAGCACATTTTTTTCAGACCGTGAAACTAATTTTAGCCCTTATGATTTTTTTTATTTATTTGTGGGTGATCAAGTTCTGGAATTAATTGTCCAGTACAAAATCCCACATCCACAATTTTTTTTATTTTGACTGTTCTTATGACTATGTCATGCCACATAGAGCTGTTACATTCATATTTCTGCACCGTGATATGGGCATGATCTTTTTTTATTTGGAGGATCTCTAACAATCGAGCTGTTCCTTATCAATACACCATGGGCTTTGTTACAGTTTTGTTCTGGTTCTTACTGGACGTAGTACACCCAACAATACTTCTGGAAATACTGACATCATTTTGAGGATTAGTGATCCTTTAGTGTTCCTATAGATGGTTTTGGACACTGCCCCTCTATATATTCTGTAGGCGATTGGTTGTTTTGTGCACATAGCGGTTCCTACCTTGCCGGGCAGGGGCCTGTTATGGTGTACCGCGTCACTTGGCACGTTCGTCCCTCATAAGGAGCTAAAGAGACGTACAACCAGTCACTGAAAAAAACCAAAAACCTTGTCATGGCAGCCTTCAGGTGTTCTTTTATCTAATGAACAGACTCGAGTTTGCAACATAGTTGGATACATTTTCCTCCATTTGTATATATTGTCCTACACTCCAGTACAGATTATTTGTTACGCATCAGACCAGAACGCTGTTGACAACGGCATCAGAATGATACAAATGTGGGTCAAACTGCTTTGTTAGCAAGACATAGTCATATATACAGTCAAATGCATTTCTAGGCACATGCCTCCCTTATTAGAAAATAGCATCGCTTTTCTTCCGTACGGCCCCCCAAGATAAGAATGCAATATATTTCTAACACAGCAGCCGATTTACACAGATATATTTTTCTATCACTTCATTTGAAAATGTATTAAAAATTTGCATAAAACAATATATAGCCATATTTATCTGAGAATTCCCATTAATTCCTCCTTTTTACATTTTTGCATGGGGTGTATCTCTACACCCCTAGATAAATACCTTAAGGGGTCTAGTTTTCTAAATGGGGTAATTTATGGGGGATTTCTATCGTTCTGGCATCTCAAAGCCTCTCTAAATGTGCAGTGGGGCCTAGAACATTTTCAAGCAAAATATGTGTCCTGAAAGCCTCCAGGTGCTCCCTCCCTTTCGGGCCCTGCCGTGTGTCAGGCAATGCATTAGGGTCACAATGGGGGCATTTTTGAAAACAGGAGAAACAGGGTGATAGATTTTGGGGTGTGTTTCTTCATTCTCATGGTCGCTTTACAAAGAAATCGGTCTTCAAAGTGATACATTTATATAAAAAGGATTTTTTATTTTATATCACCTGCTATGCATTAAATTTAGCAAGAAATGTGGGGTCAAAATACTCACTACACCCCTAGATAAATACCTTAAGGGGTCTAGTTTTCTAAATGGGGTCGTTTATGGGGAGCTTCTATCATTCTGGTAGTTCAAAACCTCTCCAAATGTACAGTGGGGCCTAAAACATTTTCAAGCAAAATATGAGACCTGAATTCCTCCTGTTGCTCCCTTCCTTTCAGGCCCTGCCGTGTGTCCAGGCAACGCATTAGGGTCACAATGTGGGCATTTTTGAAAACAGGAGAAACAGGGTGATAGATTTTGGCGTGTGTTTCTTCATTCTTCTGGTCGCTTTACAAAGAAATTGGTCTTCAAAGTGATACTTTTATGAAAAAAGTTACATTATATTTTTTTACGCCTGCTTTGCATGAATTCTTACAAAAAAACTGTGGGGTCAAAATACTTACAACACCCCTTAATAAATACCTTAAGGGGTGTAGTTTTCAAAATGGGGTCACTTGTGGGGGTTTCCACCATTCTGACACCTATGAGCCTCTGAAAACCTGGCTTGGTGCAGGAAAATAAAATGTACTTCAAAATTGATAAAACTATTACTAAATTTGTAAGTCTTCTAAATTGCGCAAAATTTTTTTTTCAATAGTGCTGCCAAAATAGAGTAAAGAGATGGAAATATATATTTAATGAAAAAAATTGTACCGTATGTATGTACATATGTGACATATTGCAGTTAAAAATAGGGAAAAATTATAATTTTTACAAAATTTCTTACATTTTTCTATTTTTTAATTCATTTCCGCAAATCGTTTCAGTCTACTTTTACCACTAAAATAAAGTACAACATGTGACGAAAAAACAATGTCAGAATTACTTAGATATTCAAAACTTTCGCAGCGTTATTCTCTGATAATGTCAGACATACCGGATTTGACAAATCTGGCTTGGTCATTAACCAGTTCAGGACCGGGCTATTTTGCGCCTTCAGGACCAGACACCGTTTAGCCCTTTTTAGCACGCGTTAGTTAAATGGCTATAACTTTTTTATTTGTTGGGCTAACGACGTGAGTTTTGCGACGTTTTTTCCGTAGACCATGCAGGTTTCTTTTTTTATCGTTTTTATACACACCTTTTTTGCTATTTTAGAATTTTTATTCATAAAGTTTGAAAATAATAGTAAAAAAATAAACTTTTTTACATTTCAGCTATTTTTTTTGGTAATAACATAGTTTTACCCTAAAATAGACCTTTTATTTGTGATCGTCATTGTCTACCGTAAATTTTAATATATTACATGTCTATGTTAGGGTAATTGGGTCAGCGCTAGCGTTACAAAAATGATTGGCGGGAGGGAACGTTTTTTTTTGGGGTGGGTATTTTATGTGTGTTTATTATTAAATTATTTTTTTTGCACTTTACTTTACTAGTTTTTTATTACTATGGTCTATCCCTCAAAGGTCAAAAAAGACCTTTGGGAACTTTATATATATTTTTTGTTTCTTTTACACCATCTTTTTCCACTGTAACTTGGGCTGCACAGCAGCCCCAGTTACAGGGGAAATCAGCCCTCTCATAGTGACGATTGTCATTAATAGGGCTGTGCTGGGTCTTGTAAGACCCAGCAGCAGTCTCTCAGTAACGGCACCCGGCGATAATGTGACAAGTCACATGAACACCGGGAGGAATAGAGACAGTCCGCGACTGCTGTCTCTATTCCTATACACAGCGTTCATTGAGCACTGTGTACAAATCATCAGAGAAGATAGAAGCAGCGAAAGCTGCTTCTATCCTCTCCTCAGGGTCCCCGGCAGTCACTGACAGCCGGAGACCCGACATTCAGCTGCCCGATCGCGCGGGCAGCAAGTTAAAACCCGAGCTGTAAAAAGTCTATGGCTTGGGTTTTAAGGACCCTGACCGCTGGCCGTAAAAACACAGCCAGTGGTCGGGAACCAGTTAAGGTCCAAACAGGCCCTGTCATTAAGGGGTTAAGGCCCATTATTGTGTTAAAGCCTGGCCCCACCAGAGGATCCTCTGGTTCTATGGTGGGCCAGTCCGACCCTGCTCATGGGAATCCTGGGCTAAAGCTTCTGTCTTTCTGCCATAAGTGTCTTTCCTCCCAATTGGTCCCTTTGGGAGATGGATACGGGGAGTCTCACAGAGGTGGAACGGTCCATGGCCCCGGCTTCCTCTAAGCAGGTGTCTCTAATTTCTAGTAAGAGGATGTCTAAGGTATTTAGCAATAAATTTAAACTGCGTTTTCCTGATATTTGCCAAAAATGTGGGATGCTTCTGGCGCTTTCTTTTACTTATTATGGTCAAGCTCTGTCCTTAACCCCTTCCTGCCCCATGTATATAGCCCACCCCTGTATATAGTGCCTCACATATAGCTCCCCCTATAGTGCTCCACATATAGCCCACCCCTGTGTATAGTGCCCCCCCTGTAAATAGAGCCGACCTCTGTAGATAGAGCCACCGCTTGTAGATAATGTCACTCCCATTTTTATTAGGATAAAAAAAAAACACTTTACATACTCCCCTTAATCCTGTTCCCATCCGGTGGCAATGCAGACCTGCTCTCTTCTGAGCAGGTCTGCTGGGGTTGAGCGGCGCGATGTCGTCATCACGCCACTTGCGTCGTTGAAAAGCGCTGATTGACAGGGCAAATCATTCTGCCGGCCAATCAGCGCCTTTCATAGACGCAAGTGGCACGATGACTTAATCGCGCCGCTTGCGTCTATGAAAGGCGCTGATTGGCTGGGCACTATGACTTGCCCTGTCAATCAGCGCCTTTCAACGACACAAGCGGCGCAAAGAAGTAATCGCGCTGCTTGAGTCGTTGAAAGACGCTGAATGGTTGGTCACGGAACAGACCTGGCCATTCATCGCCTATAGTGCAGGATGGGTGGCGGCTGCTGGTTTCAGCGCCGCCGCCGCCCCCTCAGAGAGGCAGCAGGCCATAGTCATGGATGGTGCGGCCCTGGCACCCCCCCACCTTCCCTCTTAGTTGCGCCTGGGGCACATGCCCCGCCTGCCCCCCCCCCCTAGCTATGCCCCTGCAGAAAAGCAACGAAAATACACCATAAATTGACATGCTGTGGATTTAAATTCTGCACCGCAGGTCAATTTAATAAAGTTTTGGCTGCGTTTTTTCCCCTGCAGCGTGGGCATGAGATTTTCAAAATCTCATCCACTTTGCTGCTGCTGTAAATACTGAGGAATTTATGCGGAAATTCCGCAGGGTTTACGCTACGTGGGAACCCGGCCCAACCCTTTCGGGACGAAGCCGGTTTTGTGCTTTTTTCATTTTTCACTCCCTGCCTTCCTAAAGCCATAACTTTTTTACGTCAGTGGAGTGGTTTGAGGGCTTATTTTTTGCGGGAGGGGTTGTAGTTTCTATTGGCACTATTTAAAGAACCATATAATGTATTGGGAAAATGAAAATAAATTCTTTGTGGGATGGAATTTGAAAAAATGGATTCCTCTATTGCAGTTTTTCCAATTCTTTTTTTACTGCTCTTACCATGCGGTGAAAACGGCAACTTAACTTTATTCTGCATCTCAGAACGAAAACAGTGATACAAAATGTAATATATATATATATAGATATATATAATTTTTTTTTATTTATTTATTTGTAATTTTTAATTTATTTATTTTTACTATTTTTACAAAGAAAAAAGTATTTGTTAAAGAAAACAATAGTTTTGTTTCACCACATTGTGAGAGCCATAACTTTTTTTATTTTTTCGTCGAGCTGTAGTTTTTATTGATACCATTTTTTTGGTACATACAACTTTTTTTTTTTTTTTAACATTCTTTATTTTTGGGTATTTTTCATCATAAAGAAATCATAACAAGCTAGAAATAAACAGCAATACAGAAAGTATACGCATCCATCTTACATAGTAGGTCAGAGAACACATACAGAGTGCAACAGAAAATAAACAGACCGTATTATGCATATGACACATCTAGATAATGTAACACAGTCCTCTGAACCAGCAGAGGGGAAGTTAACACGATGGACAGGATACATGGGCATCGCGGTCACATAACAAAACATTACCCACGATACTGAAAATGTTCCCAAGACAGTGGGCACCGCGGCAGGTGGCATCGGTACCAGAACATGTGACAAGGCATCAATTGCACACTCCACATCGGATAGAGGATAAGGAAAGCAGACAGAACCAGAGGATCCAGACTCCCTTCCTCAATATCAAGACGGATCAAGGCAGTACCCCCCCTACCCTGTCTTATAAGGCCTATGCGTAAACTAGATAGTCGTCCGACTCACAGAACTCCTGCCAGACCAATCTCCCCGCTCTCGAATATTCTCGCTGGGCCTGTGTTGCCTCCTCCATCCTCTGCAGATGTAAAATCTCCTGGAACCATTCAGTGATGGTTGGCTCGCTGCTGGTCTTCCACATATGGAATAACTGTGCGGGCTGCGATCAACAGAAAACTGATCAGGGTTTTCGAATATGTTTTGATCGCTCCAGGGAGCATGGAAAGAAGCAACACCTCCGGGGTGTTGGGGAGCACTTGACCAGTGATTTTTTATATAAGGTCCACCACCATTGTCCAGAATGGATGAAGCAACAGGCACTCCCACCAAATGTGCAGCATCGTACCACCAGCTCTGCCACACCGCCAACATTCATCTGGTACTGCTGGGTAGAAGGAATGTAGCAATGCGGGGACCCTATACCAGCGCGACAAGATCTTATAGTTTGTTTCCTGGGCCTTGCAGGAGATGGAGAAGCTATGACATAAGGCAAAAGCTTTTGACCAATCCTCCGACGACGGAGGCGTCGTAAGCTCTCTCTCCCACCCTTTTACATAAGAAGGTGGAACCTCGTTATGTAACTCCTGCAGACACTTATAGATGAGGGAAATAGTCCTCTCCGGAGGAATCCCTGTCGCCAGATTTCGTTAGCGTTTATAAGTGAGTACCACCTGTTCCGCCACCAGAGGGAGCATAGCGTTCTCCCGCCCCTTACAGTACCTCCCCCGGAGCCATGGGAGGACAGTGAGAGGAACCGGCGCCAGAAGATTTTCCAATCTCACCCACAATTTAGAGTCCGCATGCCAATCCAAGATCCTAGCGCTTACCGCCGCAAAGTGATAGGCCAGACAGTCAGGCAATCCTAGCCCCCCTCTACGCTTACTCTTGAACAGGGTAGTTTTTGCTATTCGGGCGGTCTGCCCTGCCAGACAAACCTAGCCAGAGCTTTGTTTAACTGAAGGAAGAACCCCCTGGGTAAAATACATGGGACCGTCTGAAAAATATACATTAAACGCGGCAGGATATTCATCTTTATCACGGTTATCCAACCCAACCACGAAAAATCCTTGGTAACCCATTTGTCTAAGGCGGGATTCACACGACAGGGTCCCGCCCGAGTGTCAGTCGGTAAAATTGGCCATTTTGCCCGGCCGGTTTGCATAAAGTTTTGCATCCGTTCCGGGCCGGGCAGATCTGGACAGTGACATCAGCGGCAACTCCTGAAGGGGAATCCCCATGTGTTCGGGGATTCCGCTTCAGGAGTTTCCCCTGATGTCACTGCCCAGATATGGACAGAGACATCAAGCGCTCTGTCCAGGAGCGGAATCCCCGAAAACACGGGGATTCCGCTCCTTCAAGGAGCTAAAGTGGGGCTAGCACATAGCAGAGCGGGGAGATACCTCCCTGCTCTGCTATAGTGGCGTCGCTAGAGTAGTAGCAGCCGCAGCAGCAGCAGCTGCTAGCGGCGCCATGGAAGGTGTCGCCGGGCCAGGGCGCTTTTAAAACAAGCAGGGGAAGGGAGCCAACGCAGTGCTCCCTCCACCTGCTGTACACCCCGGCCCTGCCACACAGTGTACAGTGTACAGCCATTCGTCCGAATGGCATCAACTCCTCCTCCTCACATGCACTCTGCGCTGTGAGGAGATAGTGCGCAAGCGACGGAAAACCCGGCCATCGCTCGGGACACATTCCGGTGATGGCCGTGTATTACCCGGCCCCATAGTCTTCTATGGGAGCCGGGTGGCCGGGTACCCGGCCAAAAATAGAGCATGTCCTATTTTTTGACGGCCGGTTTTCCAAAAAATCGGTTGTGTGAATAGCCCCATTAGGGGTCTATTATTCCTAATGCAGCCGGGTGCCGGCCGATTTATGAACGGCCGGCACCCGGCCGGGAAACCCTGTCGTGTGAATGAGGCATAAGTCAGCTCTAAGAGTCTGGAGAATAGGCAGAAAGTTAAGAGAGTAGGAGTCCGCAATAGCCACAGGTATCCGTACCCCTAGATATTTCAGCGAGCCCGTCTCCATGAAAAAGGATAGTTGCTACGCACCTGCTGGGCTTCCTCCCCTGACAAAGATATATTCATAGCCTCGCTCTTAGACATATTCATCTTGTAGTTACTATAATAGCTATACGTTCGGATGGCTTTCATCAGGGGTGGCAATGTGAGGTGTGGACTTGTAATATAAAACCATAAATCGTCAGCAAACGCCGACACCTTAAAATGCATCTCCCCAACTTGCACCCCCCGAATGTCAGCATTATGTCGAAGTGCTACCAGAAGGTGTTCCATCACCACCGCAAACAGCAGGGGAGACAGTGGGCAACCCTGTCTAGTCCCATTACCAATCCTAAATGGATCAGATAAAGATCCATTAACCCTAACACTCGCCTGGGGATGATTGTAAAGGGACATTATACGCGTCAACATTATACTCCCTACTCCTATCTGTCTCAGTGACGCCTCCAGAAACCCCCAATCCACCCGGTCAAAGGCCTTCTCCGCATCCAGAGACAGCAACATACAGGGGACACTATTCTTTGTCACATGATGAATCGAAGAGAAGGTTTTCAGCGTATTGTCTCTGGCTTCGCGTCTTGGGACAAACCCCAGTTGATCTGGGTGAATCACGGATCCCAGAAACCCGGCTAGTCTATTCGCTATCAGCTTAGCATACATCTTAGCGTCTGTATTGATGAGAGGGATTGGCCTATAGTTCGCACAATGTTGCGGAACCCTACCCCCCTTCGGGATGACCGTGATATGAGCCCGCAAAAACGAATCCGGGAACTTCACCTGTTCCGAAATGGAATTAAACGACTCTTGCAAGGGCGTCACCAAGTCCTCTGCCAGGGTTTTGTAAAATCCTGCCATGTATCCGCCGGTAACTTTTTAATAACCTGCATTAACTCCTCTGGTGAATGGTAAGTCCAGGCCCCCCGCCTCTTCTGGAGACAACTGAGGCAACGCCGTGTCCCTAATATATTCAGATAAAGAGCGCGGTGTTTCGGGAGGGGCATTACCCAGAGTGGGAGAGGGCAAATTATAGAGCGAGGAATAATACTCGCAGAAGGTCGATGCTATATCCTCCGTCTTAAACGCCAAGTCCCCAGCTACAGTTCGTATCGAGGGTATAAAGGAAGCCGCCCCCCGTTCCCGCAGTGCCCTCGCCAACGCTTTCCCCGCCTTATTACCCCACTCATAATAATAGCGGGAGCACACCTGACGGAGCCTAAGAAGTTGAATCTCATGGTGAGTCCTAGTTAGTTCCCTAAGAGTGCGTTCCTGTAGCGATTGCTTATGCTGGGATTCTAGGGACTGTACGCTAACTAAAAGTGCCTGCAGCTTCGCCCCCCTCTCCCTCTTAAGACGAGCTCCGTGTTTGATGAGTACTCCCCGAAGCACACATTTAAGAGCCTCCCACTTCACCGCCGGGGCTGTGTCATCTCTAGCATGATCCCCCCTAAAATTCTCCACCGCTTCTTTTAGCTCCGTCATACACAATGGGTCCTTCAGCAAAGATTAGTTTAAGCGCCAGGTAAATTCACTGCGACGTTGCGGTAAAAAGCCCAGTACACAAGACAACGGAGCGTGGTCAGAGTGAAGCACACTACCAATAGAGGTCTCTTTCACAAAAGACAATAGGCTATGATGAACCATAATGTAATCTATCCTGATGTAAGAGTTATGGGCAAACGAATAGAAAGTGAAGTCCCTATTGTCCGGATGGGTCAACCTCCACGCATCACAAAGCCGCATATCTCTGAGCCTCTTCCTCAATTTGTTCAACTTATTGTAGGCCAGGGAAGTCCGCCCAGAGGACGTATCAAGTAACGGATTAATGGCCAGATTAAAGTCCCCACACAGGATAGGTTCACCTGACAAGAAAGCGCTCAATTCTTCCAACATCTTCAGGAAAAAAGGGACTTGGTTAGTGTTAGGGGCATATATATGAGCTAACGTGACCGTGCGGACCCCTACTTCACATTTCAGAAAAATAAATCGTGCCTCTGAGTCCACATAGGTGTCTATCACCCTACCCTGAAAAGACTTGTGCAGGAAAACAGACACCCCCCTAGTCTTGCCATGCAGATTACTGCAGTGGTATCCCACCGGATAATATTTATTACGTATGATTGGAACCTGATCCGCCCGGAAATGAGTTTCCTGAACACAAAGTACCTGGATCCTCTGTTTATGTGACGCATACAAGATCTGCGACCTCTTCTCCGGAACATTAAATCCCTTCAGGTTCAGGGATGAGATGGTGAAATCAGCCATTATCCATGAAGTCAAAGGGACTCAAGATGCATCTTATCACCAAATACCTGTATTCGCCAGACACTGCCGCCATGCCCACCATCCCGTCAAAGACATCGAGTACATCGCCATCCGTCCGTATATACATTGCATAGCTAAAGCATATCCTAAAAAAATAGAAAATGGATAATAAGAAGAAAGAAAAAACAAATATGACAAGTAGAACATCCTGTCACAGCAATACACTAATTCGTGACACTCAGCACCTGTATCACTGGTTAGAACCAGTCCAGTCACAGCGATATTCCTATGTGGGGGTCACAGATGACTACCTTAAAACAGTACACTGCTACTTGTTAACAGAAAGTATAGATACCGAACTAAACTCCACAGCCTTTAATAGCCACGCCTGCTGAAGCAGTTACATAAAGGGACAGACCTCTCGTATGCTTATGTAAACAACCTACGGGGAGTATAAATGCCTAACATAAGCCCACTCCGGGATGTGACTATCCGCTCTAGAGCCTAACTACGCATAGTACAGCTAGACCATGGCCCTACATCCACCCAACAGGAAATAATAACATTACTTTTCACAGGCCCACAAAAGTGGCGGGCTCGGGCATCCCTGCATGGGTGAACAACGGCAATGCAATGGGGTTAAAGAGAAAGCATAGAAATCACACCACAGACTCTAAAGAATGATGAACTCGGGCATCCCTGCATGGGTGAAAACCTGTAATGCAAGGGGGTTAAAGAGAGAGCATACAAGACATCAACGCTCCCGAAATCTTGATGGGGATGTTCTCTGTCGCCAACGCGGTCTCTGCGACAATGGGGATCCAGATCTCTCTCCGCCCAGTCGTGGGCCTCCCAAGCGGTGTCGCTCCCGGCCCCTGCAAAATGTCCACTTGAAAAGACTCCCAGTCCGGTAAGGTGATGTTAGGCAATCCAAGGGCCCTCAAAAATCCCTGGAGTTCTGCGTGGGTATACAGTGAGACAGTTTTGTCCTCCACACACACATGCAGGGCAAAGGGGAATCCCCATCGGTATAATATCTCCCGTTGTTGCAGAACAGAAAGCAAAGGGCGCAGTAATCCACGTTGTCTCAAGGTGCATCTTGCTAAATCCGGAAACAGGAGCAGTTTAGCCCCATCAAAATCGATCTCGGCTTTTAATCTCGCCTTCTGCAGAATCTTCTCCTTTAGGCCATAGTAGTGAACACGGCAGATGACATCACGTGGCCTAGCAGCATCAGCACTCTTCGGACGCAATGCCCTGTGAGCTCTATCTATTTCAATATAGGTATCCACGGGGCGGTTAAGCAAGGTGTTAAAGATACCTATCAATGTCGCAATTAAGTCAGCAGTTCTAGTTGCTTCCGGTAAACCTCTCAGACGTATATTATTCCTCCTGTTCCTGTTTTCCAGGTCGTCCAGCTGCCCTTGCAGTTGCCGCTGCTGTGAGCCTGAAACTCTCTGCTCCTCCGTAAGCTGTTGAATAGTTGCAGACACAGAGTCCTTCCATGTTTCCAATGCACCCACCTTAGCTCGCAGGGCAGATACTTCGGATTGGACCACGTGTAGATCCCGGCGCCACGCCACCTTCAGATCCGCAGCCATCACTTCCATGTCCCTCTTAGAGGGGAGAAGTGCCAGCAATGCTTGCAATTCCGGATGACCCCGGAGCGTCTGGGCCACCCGATCCGGCGGCGGGAGATCCCCCATCAGGCTCCCACCACCAGAGGAAAGTGGGGAGGACCTCTCTCCCCCAATCCCCCTAAGTCTCTGACGCCTGCATGTTTCTGGGGGTATCCCCCTCCTTCCGAGGAGCACTCCTCTCCCCCTGCTTCCTCGGGTTCATCCTGAACCTGGTCAGACTTCTGGTCCGACAGCATCTCCGGATCAGTCATCTGGGCCACCGTTCCCCGATCCCTACCGGCGACCTGCATAGGAGAGCCGGCTGACAGGCTGCTTCTCACCTCTCCAGCGCCATCTTCCTGCGCCCCTTCAACGCTTTGGTCCCGGGCGCCATCTTGGCTCCGCCACGTGTCGGCAGAAGCAGGTAAGTTGCAGCTCCTGCTGATCTTGCCCTCTCCCGGGCCCATCTCCTTTGACTCCCCCGTCGCCTGCGACAGCGTCTTCCTCTGCCTCAACACAAGCTGGGTCGGCCCGCTTCCGAGGGACGGCTCGGCATCCGCCAGCTCATGCGGTGACTCACCCCAGTCCCGGCCGCCGCCATCTTTGATCCTCCTCGAGGTCCCCGCCGATTCGGGTAGCCGACCTCCTCTCCCGGTCGTCACCCCTATCCAGGGAACCGGGGGTCTGCGATGCTGCACGCTCTCCCTCCGGTGACATCAGCTCCTCCAGGCTGAGAGCCAGCCGGACGGGGTTACACTCCACGCTGCCTGCCGGCGGCTCCATCAAGGGCGGCGTCTCGGCTCCCTCCGAGCCCGAATCTCCGGGTGCCAGCGGTAAGAAAAAATTTGAGATCGGGGTATCTGTACCTACTGGCGTCTGGGTACCCCGTGGGGCCTTTTTGGAGCGGGTTTTCCCCATTTAAGTGCCCGGTCTGACCCTTTTTAGCACAGGCCTAAGGAGAGCCCTTCTCAAGTACGTCTGCTCTCCAGCTCGTCCAGCCATACATACAACTTTTTGATCTCTTTTTATTAAATTTTTTATGAGAGCTAAGTTGACCAAAAAACAGTGCGTTTGGTGGGCTTTTTTTAAAAAAAAATATATATTTTTGCGGCGTTCACCGTTCGAGTTAAATATCGTTCTATTGTAATAGTTCATACTTTTACGGATGCGGCGATACTGTGATCGTTAGATCTCTGGTCTAATACACTGCGATACTAATGTATTGCAGTATATTGTCATTTTTACAGGTTTCTCTTAAGCCCTATGTGCGCGTTCGCTGTTTCTGGCTCCATAATTCACCCCCCGCTCCAGGTCGTGGTGCGCGAAGGGGTTAATGCCCGCTGTGAAAAGGCGTATTGGCTGTCGTTAAGAGGTTAAACTTAATGTAATTATGTGCCAATCCTTTTGTTTTGTAAATGGTGTGATGAAACCGTTTTCTATTATTCCGTCAGTGGAGAGGCACTTCTCTAGGGGCATGGTATCCATATAATCAGCTTAAAACCTTCATAGTTGCTTTACATGAAGAGTCATTGATTTCAAGGGCATTAACTGAATCTAAACCCTTTGAACTTGTCAAGGTTCGCCTACTCACGGATTATTGTTGCTATACAGGCTGCTGCTGGATAAATTGACCAAGGATGATCCACCTTTTAGCATTCCACATAGGAAGGGGAGTTGGTGTGTGTAAATGTGTGTGTAAATGCGTGTGTATGTGTGTGTGTATATATATATATATATATATATATATATATATACTGTGTGTGTATATGTATATATATATATATATATATATATATATTCATATTCATTCTCTGAGGAGAATTGGAACAAGTTACTGATGCCCACTCAAACTATCTCAGTTTTCTGTAGGTTACAAGAGATGAGTTCCAAGATTATGACACATATATGTCTGTGTATGGACAGGCTACATGGATTTTCCCCATCTTGATCTCCTACATACTAGAGATGTCTCACTGAAGTAGACTGTATGAAGCATGTCTGGTGAAGCAAGACTGAACCAGTATGGCTCTCTATTTTTTACTTATAATACTCCATTTATTGCCGAGGTTCATGCCTCCTCAGATATCGCCTATCTCTCTCATTTTCCTGGCTCCATTAAAAAGTTTGAGATCATATTAGATAATTTTTTTTATATTTTTTTTTATGGCAACTTGACTGGTAATTTCCTGGTTATGGGGTCACAGGAACTTCCTACTAGGGCCCAATGAGCTAATGTTCTGGACCTCATTTTAAGAATTGAATGTATAATTGCCGTTGAGAATAACCGGTACCCAACATTAGAGCCATTATTGATTCATGGTCCCAGTTTCGAAACTCACAAGAATTCTCTATTTGGATCTCTGCATTCTGATATTGATTAGTTTAATGTATTGGGTTATTTGACTGTTTTTTCCTCCTGCTGTTTCCATGTTTTGTGTTGGTCTTTCCCCCTTTTTTTATTTGTTTTGCTTACATTAATAGCTTATTTCATGAAGCCTATTTTTATGCCATGATACTAATATATGATCGTACATCAACAAATATTTGATTACATGTGAAATCTACATTTGATATCCTCGGTTGATGTGAATTCATGTTTCTTAATAAAAATCTACTAGACCATAAAAAAAACATTCAACTACATAAAAATACAAATGACATCCAGGGTAATTGTTCTAATGCACTGTATTTATTTCTATATATGGACATATTTCACGTTTGACAATTTCTGCTTATTTTGGCAGTAAATGTACAAGTTGTTTTTCAAAAAAAGGATTTAAAAAAAACATTGGTGTATATATGTTAGTAAAAAATTTTGTATGCATTTACATATATATTACATTTTATGCTTTTATTAAAGCTGTTTGTTTTGCTATTCAGAGTTCCCTGAGCAGGTCACAAAGTAGCAGCAGGTAAGATCCTTTTCACATATACAGTATTTCCTGCATCCTGAGGAAGTGTCTTTTAATAGTGACCAAATGCTATTTTGGGGAGAGATGTAAAATGAAAGCTTAGACACCTATTGAATGGTTTATATCTGTAAGTGCTTCCTGGAGCTTTGTTGATTTAATGATGCTTGTTTCCTGTTAGGTCTTGCACACCTCGGCCCATTGCCATTACTCCTCCTTCCCAGACAGGTAGAGTACTTGCCAAATATGTACTCGTAAAACACCTCCATTTAAGTTTGACCTATAAACTGTTTGCCCTATATTCGTACTTTCTGTAATTAGAAAATATACTACTTTTGCAATGCATTTTGTAATGCATTTTATTTCATCTTATAAAGTGATGGCATATCGCTAGGATATGCCATCACTTTATGACCTCTGAGACCTCCTCTGATCCTGAGCAGCAGACCGTTGCCGCATCAGGACGAGCATACGTGTCCTGCTAAACGTGCGGGCACTAAGCCGGATTCACACGAATGTTGCGAACCTCAGACGTTAAAAACTGCAGTTTTTTACGTCCTAGGTCAGTGGCGGATTAAGAAGACCATGGGCCCTGGGCTGTTACCCAAACTTGGGCCCCCCTTCTCCACCACCACCCTGCCGCGCCGTAACTATTGCTAACACTACCTAAACACTAGTACACAAAGTAGGCACATTATGCACAAAGTACACACAGTACACAAAGTACGCACATTATGCACAAACTACGAACATTATGCACAAACTACGCACATTATGCACAAAGTACGCACATTATGCACAAAGTACGCACATTATGCACAAAGTACGCACATTATGCACAAAGTACACACAGTACACAAAGTACGCACATTATGCACAAAGTACGCACATTATGCACAAAGTACGCACATTATGCACAAAGTACGCACATTATGTACAAAGTACGCACATTATGCACAAAGTACGCACATTATGCACAAAGTACACACAGTACACAAAGTACGCACATTATGCACAAAGTACGCACATTATGCACAAAGTACGCACAGTACACAAAGTACGCACATTATGCACAAAGTACGCACATTATGCACAAAGTACACAAAGTAGGCACATTATGCACAAAGTACGCACAAAGTACACACAGTACACAAAGTAGGCACATTATGCACAAAGTACGCACATTATGCACAAAGTACACAAAGTAGGCACATTATGCACAAAGTACGCACATTATGCACAAAGTAAGGACATTATGCACAAAGTACGCACATTATGCACAAAGTAAGGACATTATGCACAAAGTAGGCACATTATGCACAAAGTACGCACATTATGCACAAAGTACACAAAGTACGCACATTATGCACAAAGTAGGCACATTATGCACAAAGTACGCACAGTACACAAAGTACCACATTATGCACAAAGTACGCACATTATGCACAAAGTACGCACATTATGCACAAAGTAAGGACATTATGCACAAAGTACGCACATTATGCACAAAGTAAGGACATTATGCACAAAGTAGGCACATTATGCACAAAGTACGCACATTATGCACAAAGTACACAAAGTACGCACATTATGCACAAAGTAAGCACATTATGCACAAAGTATGCACAGTACACAAAGTACCACATTATGCACAAAGTACGCACATTATGCACAAAGTACGCACATTATGCACAAAGTACGCACATTATGCACAAAGTACGCACATTATGCACAAAGTACGCACAGTACACACATTATGCACAAAGTACGCACAGTACAAAGTACGCACATTATGCACAAAGTACACAAAGTAGGCACATTATACACAAAGTATGCATAGTACACAAAGTACACACGAGTATGCACATTATACACAAAGTAGGCACATTATACACGAGTATGCACATTATACACAAAGTACACCTTGTAAATACATGAATATGGACATTAAACATACATTAATATGGACATTAAACACACATGAATATGGATATTAAACATACATGAATATGGACATTAAACATACATGCACTTACCTTTTATGTCTTCACTGCAGCTCTTCTCCTGCTCACAGCACAGAGCCCGCCGACAGTCTCCCCTCCCCCATGTCCCGACAGCTAGCAGCAGAGGAGAGATGTTTAGAGCAGGGAAGGGGGGCTGGAGGGGGAGCTTCTAAAGCAGCACAGACCACGGCTGCTAAGTAGAAGCAAAGCTCCCCTCGCCTGACAGGTGCGGTCCTGGCACCAGGGCTCCCTCCGGTGCTAGCGACGCCACTGGGCATGAGGGGGTTCGGGCGGTCATAGGCCCCCTGGGAGCCTTGGGCCCCCTGGCAGCCTTGGGCCCCGGGCGACCGCCCGAAACGCCCTAATGATAATCCGCCACTGTCCTAGGTGCATCCGTGCTGTACTCTGCGGGTCGCATTATCACGCATCCCCCATAGACTAGAGTCTATGGAGGGATGTGTGAAGCGCAAAAAAATAGTACATGTCCTATTTTCTCACGGACCCTTCACATGCTCCGTTGAAACAACGGCCGTGTGAACGGCCACATTGAATTATGTAGGTCTGTGTGACCGCCGTTGTTTCAACGGCCGTCACATGGACGTATTACACGTTCATGAGAATAGGAGGTCAGAGCTGCAGCCCTGCTCTAACGGTGGAGAACAGAGAAGTCTTTGCTCTCTGCCATTTAACCCTTTGATCACGGCATTCAAAGGGAGAGACTGAGGGGTACCCTTCCCATTGATCACATCACAGGAAATTCCTGTGACACAATCGAGGCCCATTCTTCGTAAGAGCAGACAGCCTCGGTTTCCATTGAAAGGGCTGTCAGACCATAAATTTCATATTTAGGTATGCTCTAACAACTGTCGGTGTACTATCAGTACACAAGATAATATACTGGCAAATAGATATATGCAATTACATTATAGTTAAAAAATCAAAATCAAAATTATGAATCACCCTTTGGGTTAAAAAAAAAAAAAAAGGGAATTAAAAAAAAAGTACAACAAAGTGCCACTTCACCAGATTACCAAAATAGTCTTGAAATTGTTTTATTCCAGCAACGATTGCAAATACAGTAGAGGCGACATTTCAGCCGTACAATGGCCTTTCTCAAGCCCAACATTGGCATGAGAAAGGGCATTGTATGACCGCAACATTGCCTCTACTTCATCTGCAATCGTTGATGGAATAAAGTCAAAACTATTTTGGTAATCTGATGCAGTGGCAATTCTTTTGTTGGACTGTGATTTTTCCAGGATACTGTAAAACCTGGAGCCATTTAATGCACAGTGACGTCCACGAATGGCGCTGAGGGCTATTTCTATTTTTTACAGAATATAAGCTTTATTAAAGATAAGTCTCAAAATAATAATAATTATAATATACACATATTTGTTTTTTTCTCAGCCGTACCAACCTGTACAATGCATTTATAACATCATTTGATTTATCTGTATTTGCCGTAAAATATAAGTAAACCTGCAGTGAAATTGCTTGCTTTTTCCGCATTTTTGACAAAATAAAAATATATTTAAAATCAAATGCTCATATGTATCAGAAGTAGGCTCCCACATAAAGTATAACTTGTCCAGCAAAAAAAAACAATCAATGCATCATATGGTCATGTCGAACAGAAAATCAGTGTTATGACTGCCGAAATGCAAAGAGGAAAAATAAAAAATAGTTCTGGTCCTCAAGGCCAAAATTGTCCCAGTTAACATGTTCACCTCTGAACAACATTGCACAGTTTATATATATAACTAATTGAAATAAAAAGTTGAGTTAGGCTATATTCACACGACAATGATAAAAAAAGGCAGTTAAAAATGTATCAATTGTCAGGTTTTTTTTATAGCAATTTTTTTCAGTGTGTCTCACAATTTCATCCATTTCCCGGCCGTTTGCCATCAATTTTTCACGGCCGTTAACGGATGCATTTGGTCAGGGTCAGGGGTTTTTGTCCCAACCCCCTGAAAACACCACGGTACCCATGTAGATAGTGCCACAATGCCTCGGTAAATAGTGCCCACATAGTGCCACAGTGCCCTCTGTAGATAGTGCCACAGTGTCCCCTGTAGATAGTGCCCACATAGTGTAAAGGTGCCCATGTAGATAGTGCCACACACCCCTCCTGTAGATAGCACTACACCCCACCCCCCAGCTGGGGATTCCGCTCCTGGAGGAGCCCCTAACATCACTGTCCATGTATAGACCGTGACGTTAGGGGCTTTGAGATGGTGGAATCTGCCATCTTAGAGCCCCTAACGTCACCATCCATATATGGACAGTGTGCGTTGGCTGTGGATTCTGCCATCTCAAAGCCCCTAACGTCACTGTCCAAACGTAGCATGCTCTGGGTATGACTTGTTTTTTTAGGCGTTGCATGTTACATTTCAATAACGCTAGCGTTTTTAGAAGCGTTTTTTGATGCAGTTAAAATTGCAAGAAAATTTTTGTGTGAAATAGGCCTTAGGCCACTTTCAAACAGCAGTATTTTGGTCAATTTAAAGACGCTCTGTCACCAGATTATAAGTGCCCTATCTCCTACATAATTTGATTGGCACTGTAATGTAGATAACAACAGTGGTTTTTATTTTGAAAACCGATCATTTTTGAGCAAGTTATGAGCAATTTTAGATTTATGCTAATTAGTTTCTTAATAGACAACTGGGTGTTTTTTACCTTTTTACCAATTGGGCGTTGTAAAGAGTAGTGTATGATGCTGACCAATCAGCGTCATACACTTCTCTCCATTCATGTCCATCTGTATTCACAGCGAGATCACGCTGTGCTGTCAGATACACCCACATTAACTTCACTGAAGTTTCTTGAGAGTGAATAGACATTGCCTCCAGCCAGGAGGTGGGACTTGCTCACACAGCACAGCGTGATCTCGTAAGATCATGCTGTGCTGTCACATACTCCCACAGTAACTTTACCGAAGTGTCGGGAGTGTGAATAGACATCGCGTCCTGGCTGGAGGCGATGTCTATTCACTCTCAAGACACTTCAGTAAAGTTAATGTGGGTGTATGTGACAGCACAACATGATCTCGCGAGATCACGCTGTGCTGTGAGTACAGATGGACATGAATGGAGAGAAGTGTATGACGCTGATTGGTCAGCGTCATACACTTCTCTTTACAACGCCCACTTGGTAAAAAACGCCCAGTTGGGCATTAAGAAACTAATTAGCATAAATCTAAAATGGTTCATAACTTGCTTAACTCCTTCCCGCCGCAGCCCTTTTTCAGATTTTCATTTTCGTTTTTTCCTCCCCACCTTCCAAAAGCCATAACGTCTTTATTTTTCTGTCGATATAGTATTATGAGGGCTTGATTTTTGCGGCACGAGTTGTAGTTTTTCGTAGCATCATTTATTTTGCCATATAATGTACTAGGAAACGGGGAAAAAATTATTTGTGGGGTAGAAAATGAAAAAAACAGCGATTCCTCCATGGTTTTTTGCGCGCCGTTTTTACGAAATTCACTGTGCAATTAAAACAACATGTTAACTTTATTTTGTGGGGCAATACGATTACGGCGATACCAAATATATATAGTTTTTTCTATATTTTACTACTTTTACAAGTAAAAACCTAAGTGTAAAAAAGAAAATTTATTTTGTGTCGCCAAATTCCGAGAGCCATAACTTTTTTATTTTTCCGTCGATTAAGTGGTATGAGGGCTTATTTTTTGCGGGATAAGCTGTAGTTTTTAATAATACCATTTTGGTGTACACGGTGGACGGTTTGATCATTTTTTATTTAATTTTTTTGTGGGAGATTAGGTGACCTAAAAATAGAGATTCTGACGTTTACAATTTTTTTGCGTTCTCCATGCGGGTTAAATAATGATATATTGTAATAGTTCAGACTTTTACGGACGCGGCGATACCAATTATGTTTATTTATTTTTTTACTATGCTCTGGGGGGAAAAAAAAACGAACAAATTTTGACTTATTTTTATTAGTCCCCCTTGGGGACTTCAACCAGCAATCGTTAGATCGCTTGCATAATATACTACAATACTAATGTATTGCAGTATATCGTGATTCTGACAGGCATCTATTAAGCCCTGCCGGGGGCAGGGCTAAAGAGGTGCACAAAGATGGCGGACCTGGGGGCCTTCATTAGGCCCCCAGGCAGCCATAGCAACCATCGCCCCCCGCGATTGTGTTGCGGGGGCGCGATGAGCTGTTAGAGGGGGTCGCCCCCTCTTTCTAACGATTTAAATGCTGCGGTCGCTATTGACCGCAGCATTTAACGAGTTAAACGAGCAGGATCGCGCTCGAGCGCGATGCCGCTCATTACTCTGAAGTTCATTACTCTGCCGCTCCATACTTCCCCTACCCGACTTTGGCATATCGATACGTCAAATGTCGGGAAGGGGTTAAAAGTGATTGTTTTTCAAAATAAAAACCACTGTTGTTATCTACATTACAGCGCCAAACAGATTATGTAGGAGATAGGGTACTTATAATCTGGTGACAGAGCCGCTTAAATCCAGGAGTGGATTCGAAACACGGTGAAAATCTTTCCATTATACTTTTTCTCTATTTATGTTCCACTCCTGGTTTTTCGTTAACCCGTTAGTGACCGCCAATATGCAGACACAGCCGTGTTCTCGAGAGACGTCACTTCCCCTGGTCCTGCATCGTGTCAGACGAGCGAGGACACATCGGCACCAGAGGCTACAGATGATTCTGCAGCAGCATCGGCGTTTGCAGGTAAATCGATGTAGCTACTTACCTGCAAACGCTGATGCTGCTGCAGAATCAACTGTAGCCTCTGGTGCCGATGTGGCCGACACGATGCAGGACCTGTGAGTGACGTCACAGATCTGCACTGCCAGAAGCTGGGCGTTCTGAAGAGAAGTGGATGATACTTCTCATCAAAACGCCCAGCTAGTAAAAGTAGTAAAAACGCCCCGATGTACGCACATAATACACGCCCACTTGCACTTTTACTTTTCAACACGCCCAGTTGTACTTTTGCAAGCCTCATTTGCATAAATACAAAAATGGCCATAACTTGGACAAAAATGCTCGTTTTTTTAAAATAAAAACGTTACTGTAATCTACATTGCAGCGCCTATCTGCTGCAATAGCAGATAGGGGTTGCAAAATCTGGTGACAGAGCCTCTTTAAGTCACAACAAGGAGTGGATTAGAAAAAAGAGAAGTAGAATATTTCCTATATACTTTCCATCCCTTTTATGATCCACAGCTCGCATTGGCTTCAAAAACTGCATCAAAATGGCACGTGTGAAACCACCCTTGGGTACCTGCACATGTGGTGGAAAAAATCGCCTGCGGATTTCTCTCTGGATCCACTGAAAAATTTGGATGTTACACATGCACTTGATGCAGAATTTGTTGTGTATTTCACCCCTCTCGTTGAAAGGGAGAGGGAAATCTGTGGTTAAAATCTTCAACAGAAATTGATATGCCGTGGATTTTAAAATCCGCACCGCAAGTCAATTTCCGTGCGCAAAAATTCTGCAGCTTAGAGATGATATTTGATTAAATCTCATCTAGATGGCTGGTACTGTATCCGCTGCAGATTTTCTGTCCGCAAATCCGAATGGAAAATCCACAGCATTTCCGCCCCCTGTGAAAAATCACTAAGGCTACATTCTGATGACAGTGGGAAATGGCTGTGTGATGGTCGTTTTTTTTAAACGGATGTCACACGGCCGTTTTTAGAACAGTGTAGTTCTATGGGTATATTCACACTGCTTAATTCTTTATTTTTTTTGGGGGGGGAGGGTTTTAGAGGGAGCCCCTGTCCATATATGGATAGTGACGTCAGCGGCTGCTCCAGAAGAGCAATTTCCGGCCATAGAATCGGCAATGCTCTGGCTGGGATTCCGCTCCCAGAAGGAGCCCCAATGGCACTATCTACAGGGGGGTGTAGCGCTATATACAGGGGGTGTGGTGTGCTCGTCAAGGCGTGTGTGGCACTTTCTATATGGGCACTATATACAGGAGATGCTGTGGTGCTATCTACATGGGCACTGTGTATGGCACTATCTACATGGGCAATATGGCAATTTATATGTGGGCACTATCTACATGGACACTGGTGTGTAGAGGGGGTTGGGATAAAAAAAATCTGACAAATGAAATCCATCCGTTTTTTTAAACATGCCATGAAAAATGGATGACAAAATTAAGAACGATCAGAGGGACCTGAAATGGATGACATTTTGGAGACACTGATGCAAAAGGCTGCTTTTACACGACAAAAAAATGGCCATTAAAAACGGATCAACTGTCAGTTTTTCATGGCCGTTTTGCATCAGTGTGTCTCCAAATTTTCGTCCGTTTACAATGGCCGTTTGTCATCTGTTTGCCATCCGTTTTTCATGGCCGTTAAAAAACAGGATGGATTTAATTAGTTAGGTTTTTTTTTTGTCCCAACCCCCTGAAAACACCACAGTACCCATGTAGATAATCTGCAATGTCCCTGTAGATAGTGCCACAGTGCCCACTGTAGATAGTGCAACAGTGCCCACATATAAAGTGCCAGTGCCCACATAGAGCCAAAGTGACCATTGTAGATAGTGCCACAGTGCCCATGTAGGCAGTGCCACCCCCTGTAGATAGCACCCCTTGTAGATAGCATCAACCCCTCCCCTGTAGATAGCGCCACTGGGGATTCCGCTCATTGACCGAGCCTCTGATGGACAGTGGCGTCAGGGGCTTCCTCTAAGAGAAGAATCCCCTGGCAGAACGTCGGCAGCGCGCTGACCGGGGATTCTGCTTCAGGAGTAGCCCCTGACATGACTGTCCGTATATGGATAGTGACACCAGGGGCTTCTACAGGAGGGGAATCCCCGGCCAGAGCGTTGGCAAAGCTCTGGCTGGGGATTCCGCTTCAGGAGAAGCCCCTTGACGTCACCTTCCATATATGCGCGGGATCTGGCCGCCGGGGATTCTGCTCCTACAGGGAGATACAGTGGTGTAATCCACAGGGGGGGGTTGCTATCTACAGGCAGGGGGTGCTATCTACTGGGGGGTTTGGTGCGATCTACAGGGAGGTGCTATCTACAATGGGGGTCAGAGGGTGCATCTGACGCCACTGTCCATAAATAGACAGTGACGTCAAGGGCTTTCCCAAGACAGGAGACAGGAGTCCCCTGCCCGAGATCTTGCGATGTTGAAAGCCTGACATCACTGTCCATATATGGCTCAGCGCTCAAGTGATGTGTTTGGGGAGTCCTCGGCCAGGATCAGTTTTTACCGGGATTGATTCCTGAAAAATGGCCTGTAAAAACTGACCCATTGAGTTCTATGAGAGCCGCCTGGCCGTGAAAACGGCCAAAAATACGTTTTGTGCCATTTTTTTACGGCCGGTATTCACGGGCCGTTAAAAAACAGACAAACGTGTGAATACACCCATAGAACTTCATTGTTCAGAAAACGGCCGTCACACGGGATGGAAATACTGAAGATTTTCTGTGCGGAAAAATCAGCAACAATTATACTACATGTGTGGGTACCCTATGGGTTCTAGTACATGTGCAGGTTTTGAGTTTTGTTCAGATTTTTTGAAGCAAGAACCAGGAGTGGATCATAAAGGGAAAAAAAGTATGAAGGACAGACACTTTTAGGGCTTGTCCACACGTAACAGAATTTCTGCGTTTTTTAGTCCGGAAAGCCGGAAAATACGCAGCAGAATACTGTAGCAGCAAAGTGGGTGAGATTTATTAAATCTCATTCACACGCTGCATACAATTTCTGTGCAGAAATTGACCTGCGGTGCGTACTTTTCATACCGCAGCATGTCAATTCCTGCTGCGGAAAGTCGACTGAATTGCTGCATTTTTCAGAGGAGATATCACCCCAACATTGAAAAATCTCAGCAAAATCTGCACTATTTTCTGCAGTAAAAAAAAACGCAGGAAATGGTGCGGTTTTTCCGCAGCAAATTTCTGCTCGTTTCTGCGGAATTGCTGCAGACATTTCCTGCAGTAATTCCGTTACGTGTGGACAAGCCCTTACTCGTATGTTGACACGCAGTGTTTTCAGGTTTATTTCGGAGTGTAAACGCTTTGAAATGCGCCTTAAAAACACTAGAGAAACGCCTTCAAACAGCTTCCCATTGAAATCCATTGGAAATATGGCGATTTAGTACAGACGAGGCATATTTTTACACCGTTCTTGTAAAAAAACGTCCGGTAAAAAGACGCCGCGTAAAAAGGAGCATGTCACAGCTTGAGGCGTTTTTGGAGCTGTTTTTCCATTGACACTGAAAAACACCTCCAAAAACACCTCAAAAAAGGCTTCAAAATAATTTGCAGCTGCAAAAACGCCTGGAAATCAGAGGCTGTTTTCCCTTGAAAACAGCGCCGTAATTTTCAGCCGGTTTTTATTGTATGTGTGAATATACCCTTATATGAAGCAATTTATGGTTTTGGCTTCAAAAACTGCATTAAAAAAAAAAAAAAAACCCTGTTCCGGCCCATGCACTAGAACCCTACATGGACCTAACCTCCTTTCTACGTGTTGGCTTTATAAGGCATCTTATACTTGTTTTCTTAGGCTGGATTCACACGCAGTGTTTTGCTGCATTTTTGTGCAGTTTTCGTGGCGTTTTTTAATGCCGTTTTTTTTTTCCATTAAGTTTTAAGTTCGGCCAGATGTTACATTAAAGTTTATAGTAAAATATCATACAACTCCGTTTTGGTTTGTGGCGTTTTTGTGGTCAGTGGCGTTTTTTTTCCAAATGCCGTATTCTAGGGCGACTGGCGTTTTTTCAGGCGTTTTTCCCATAGGCATCTCTATGGGACCTCATAAACGTCAGAATAAAAGCATGTACAAAATAACACCAAATTGAAAACACCTTAAAAAACAGCGTTTTTGATGCAGTTTAAAACGCCCAAAAAATTCTATGTGTGAAGAAGACCTTACCATAGTTTATGCCAAATCTTTCATTTGTCTCCGGAACCCAGTGTAGTTATATTCACATGTGCTAGAAGTGTGCCACACATACAATTTACTGTAAAATGCCACGTTTTGCTCTGGTTTTTTGGATGTGCAGTGTTTTCAGATAACATTCACCTTAAAAATGCGCAACGAAGAAACCCAGTAATTTAGCTGTAAAAATAAGTTTTTGACCGTACAGCACGTGTGAAAATACCCTAGGACATTAGGATAAGCACGAAAAGGTGCATATGATCACATGATCAAAACTGCCTCCCCAGCTGTACCTAAAAAATTGTGGGCACCTAACCGTTTGAGAAGTGCAGGTATATATTTTTTACATAAATGGGAAGTGAGAAATATTTTTGTAAAATTGCTAAAAATAGACCCGGTTTCACAGAACGATTTTGTATTCCAGTTACTCCTCGATACAGCTTTCAGCAATGCGGACAGATAGCCAGGTAAGTAAAGTGGAAATCAAAGCATTGACTTCTTTCTAAATGAAAAATGAGTCATCGTTTGAAATGTTTGCTGTACATCCACATGACGGGTGAAAGCAGAAGTGGCTGTAACAGCTAGCGGTGGTGCTTGGAGCATAAATCTCTACAGGGTGGGCCATTTATATGGATACACCTAAATAAAATGGGAATGGTTGGTGATATTAACTTCCTGTTTGTGGCACATTAGTATATGGGAGGGGGGAAACTTTTCAAGCTGGGTGTTGACCATGGCGGCCATTTTGACGCCGGCCATTTTGTATCCAACTTTCGTTTTTTCAATGGGAAGAGGGTCATATGACACATCAAACTTATCGAGAATTTCACGAGAAAAACAATGGTGTGCTTGGTTTTCCCGTTACTTTCTTCTTTCATGAGTTATTTACACGTTTCTGACCACTTATAAAATGTGTTCAAAGTGCTGCCCATTGTGTTGGATTGTCAATGAAACCCTCTTCTCCCACTCTTCACACACTGATAGCAACACTTCAATGGGTGCGTGATGCGCGAACAGCGCACAAATATAGAACAGGTCGTGAGTTTTATGCAACGGACTCACGTTGCACAAAATTCACGGACTGTCTGCACGGCCCCATCACACGCGTCGCACGGACGAATAACACGCTCGTGTAAACGAGGCCTTACAGTGAATATTGGCTCATCCGTGCATTTCTGATTTTCTATATGGGAAAACTTTATATCAATTTTTAATCCGGGTTAATTTTTTCATCGCATTATCTTGTCCTCACCATGACTATTGGGCAAAAAGTATCATAGACTCTCTTGAGGAAGTATGCTCTAAGGGTCTTTACACGTTGCGGTCAAATCACGGTTTATTGCTGCAAATACAGAGAAACGTGGCAAAATGCTGCTATTTTTCCATGATTTTGCAAAAAAAAATTAAGATTTTGACACAATTTTGGAGTCATTGCGGCAATAAACTGTGATTTGACCGAACTATGTGAATAGAGCCTAAGGGTATGTGCACACGGCTTATTTTAAGCCGTTTTTACGTCCGATAAATCGTAAGCAGAACGCCTCCAAACATCTGCCCATTGATTTCAATGGGGAAAAACGGCGTTCTGTTCCGATGGGCTGTTTTTCAGGCTGTTTTGAAAAACGGCCGCGTAAAAAAACAGCCGCGAAAAAGAAGTGCATGTAAAAAAAAAAACGGCTGAAAATCAGGAGCTGTTTTCCCTTGAAAACAGCATCGTATTTTCAGACGTTTTTTAGTAAACGTGTCAACATAACCTAAATCTTTCAAATAATAATTTCCTTAGTGACTCTACGCAGGAGGATACGTTTTATTTGTGAAAAAGATGTTGGGAACGGTTTAAAAAAACATAACTAAAACCCAATAGAAGACACTATGTAAATGAGAGTGCGCAGCAAGTCTACAGTAGCTTATTCATGAACTGGGAGCTTCCTCTGTCCACCTGCCTCTAATTCACAGCTTCTTTTTGTATCTGCCTGGCGTGTGGGCTCATGAATAGGCTGGAATTGCTGCACTCTCATTTACATAGTGCGCATGCAAATTTTCCATCCAAATTTAAATCTATTCCCTGCAACGTTTTTGCAAATAAAACATTCTCCTGCTCAGCATCTATTGACCTATAACAGGGAAATCTAACACTGCTAAAATGTCCACTAAAATCATTAAAAAAAATCAATTCATTCATGTGTTTATTTTCAGCCGTTCACCATCTGTGGAGTCTCTACCATATGTTAGATCTCACTCCGGAACAGGCAGCGTAAGTGTGTGGAAAGCATAGTAATGATTGTTATACTGATGAATTTTTGTAATTATCTAATTGGAATTTGACACTATCTACAGGGGGGATGGTGCTATCTACAAGGGGGGGGGGGAGTTGGGGGCTTCTTCTGGGAGCTGGATCCCCGGCCAGAGCGCTCTGGCCAGGGATTCCACTCCTAGAGGGAGCTTAGGTGGCGCTATCTACAGGAGGGTTGTGTGTGGCGCTATCTACAGCGGGGGGGGGGGGGGGTGTATTCTGGGGCTCTTAAAGCCCCGACAGACATGAGTGCAGCACTGCACTCATTAAACCCCATTCCAGGCTGCCAACGTGTGTGCACTTTTAGGACCGTGTCAGACTGTGTAGAGACACGCCCAATTCCAAGGGGAATAGTAATGGCCATTTGTCAATTTATCCATGTATTTCCAGGAGGTATAACAAAGGAATGGCACAATGCCGAGGGATAAGAAACAATGCTTCAGTATTGTTATTTCATGGGGAATACAAGTATTCACTAAAATAGACATGTCAGGAGAACTGAGAGGTCCTCTTTAAAAGATAACATGCTGGCTACCTGCAGCCACAACTAGGAGTAGCATACTGTTATACATTGAAGTAAATGATAAGACAGTGTGCAGAGAGCACACTGTCACACGGCTGCATTAAAATCAATATACTTCTATGGGACTATTCACACGGCCGTTTTTTGTTTTTTTTAACAGACCATGTGAACGGCTGGTGAACAAATAGGACATGTCCTATTTTTGCCCATTTTCACGGATCCCTCAAAAGACTCAAGTCTGAGGATCTGTGAAATCAGGTCTCGCACGAATGCAAATCGGCCGTGATAAACGTCCGTTTTTTCATGGCTGATTTGAAACCCGTTCATGTGAATAAGCCCTGAGTGCTCATGCACACCACCTTTTCAGTTTTTCTTCTGTTAAAAACTAATCAGAGTGTCTCAGGATAGGCCATTAATATCTGATCAATCGGGGTCCGACGCCCAGGAACCCCGCCGATCAGCTAAATTGAAGGTGGCAACAGCGCTTGTACGAGTGCTGCTTCTCCTTCTTTCCTTATCTGTTTGTATTGTGAATCGCTGACCCACCTGTAGCGGCAGTTCACAGTACTTCAGCCTTCTCCCATTGACGTGAATGGGAGGAGGGTGTAATACTTTGAACCGCCACTACCAGTGTGTCGGTGATTCACAATACGAGCAGATAAGCATTGAAGGGGAAGCGGCACTCGTACGAGTGCTGCGGCCCCTTCAAACAGCTGATCGGTCCCGGGAGTCGGGCACAGACCAATCAGATATTGAAGGCCTAGGTCGACACAGAGGACCAATAATTGGTGATATGGGGGACATCTCCAAAAGATGTGGTAAATGGAACCCATACCTCCCCAACCTCTACAGCAGAAATGAGAAGAGTTAGGATGGATTTGAGAGCGTTTTTGAGGAGTATAAGACCACCTGGGAAGCAGCTTTTGGTACTGTTCCCAGTGAGAGGCACACAAAGTTGATTTGAGTGCCCATCGGAGAGCCTGTGTCCTCTCTTGGGGGCTGAATATTTTAAGGAGGTCTTTTTCCCTGTTTAAAAATTGAATTGACTGTATAAAGTTGGATTTGTTATTAAATAAGCACTCCAGCAAATATTTTTTTTTGTAATATATTGCTAACTCACCAACAATGTTCTAGCAGTGTCATTTGTTTCTTCCTAGCACTGTTTCATCCATATATTTTAAACCCTTTTTTTTTATTGGCAGCTTTGTCATGTGATCTCAGTCTGACCAATAAAACCGATCATGCCCTCATATGTAGACAGGAGGTAATTTTTCCTGTGTGTCTGACTTCCTGTGAACTACAGGATTACATCATCACCAATCAAATCCCTCCTAGGAGCTATTAGACACCTCCCCTCCCCACCTAGCTCCGTCCTTCTTGTTTCTCTGTATGTCCCTCCATGCATATAGTGCAGCTGAAGAGATCATTTCTGCCCTATCTAAGGGAGCAGGAGTTCAGTGAAATAATCGGCGACTCCATATAATGATTAACTGCAAAGTTATAAACTCCTCTGACTCACACTATCTGTCTGTACTATCTGTGAGTGTTGTATGCAGAGAGTCCAATGTATTTCTATGAGATGCTGCTTCTCCCTGCCTCCTATGTAATAACTGACACAGAAAACTATCACAAGCAGAATGCAGAGGAGACAGGCTGAAGCTACATAGAGATACACAGAACTTCTGTACTAACACTGCAGAGTCTCAATGACACTGATCTATCACTTGCTGCACTTAGGACGCAGAGCAAGTGCAGTGTGATGAGACTCTGCCTCTGCAAAGTCAGTAGCATCATGGGAAATGTAGACTGTATTAGGGGAAACATATCAGAAGAGAAGAGGGAACCAAAATGTCAGACAACCCATAAATGGCACATTAGCTAAAAGGGGTAAACACTAGGCATACACAAGAACCTCTACAGTATTCTTTAACCCCTTAAGGACACAGCCTGTTTTGGCCTTAAGGACACAGCCAATTTTTTCAAATCTGACGTGTCACTTTATCTGGTAATAACTTTGGAATGCTTTTATGTATCCAAGCAATTCTGGGATTGTTTTATCATGACACATTGTACTTTATTTTAGTGGTAAAATTTGGTCGATATATTCAGTGTTTATTTGGGAAAAACACCGCAATTCAGAGAAAATGTGCAAACATTAGAAATTTTCTAAATTTAAATGTATTTGCTTGTAAGACAGTAACACCACACAAAATAGTTACTAGTTAACATTTACCATATGTTTACTTTATTTTGGCATACTTTTTTAAAAGTCCTTTTATTTTTCTAGGATGTTACAAGGCTTATAACTTTAGCAGCAATTTCTCACATTTTTAATAACATTTCAAAAGGCTATTTTTTCAGAGACCACTTCCCTTGATGAAGTGGCTTTGAGGGCCTTATCTATTAGAAAGTCCCCATAAATCACCCCATTTTAAAAACTGCACTCCTCAAAGTATTCAAAACAGCATTCAGAAAGTTTCTTAATCCTTTAGGCGTTTCACAGGAATTAAAGCAATTTAGAGGTGAAATTTACCAATTTCATTTTTATTTTTTCAAAATTCATTTGTAATATATTTTTTGCTGTACCACAGAAGGATTTACCAGAGAAACGCAACTCAATATTTATTGCCCAGATTCTGCAGTTTTTAGAAATATCCCACATGTGGCCCTAGTGTCCTAATGGACTGAAACACAGGCCTCAGAAGCAAAGGAGCACGTAGTGGATTTTGGGACCTCCTTTTTTTTTAGAATATATTTTAGGCACCAAGTCCGGTTTGAAGAGGTCTTGTGGGGCCAAAACAATGGAAACCCCCCAAAAGTGACCCCATTTTGGAAACTACACCCCTAAAGAAATGTATCTATGTGTATAGTTAGCATTTTGACCTAAATTTATTGGAATTAATCTATAAAAATTAAAATCTATTTTTTTTCAGAAAAAACATACCATTTTAATTTTTACATGGGATAAAAGAGAAAAATCACCCCAACATTTGTAAAGCACTTCTTCCAATTACGGCAATGCCCCATATGTGGTAATAAACTGCTGTATGAACCCACGGCAGGGCTCAGAAGGGAAGGAGCGCCATTTGGATTTTGGAGAGCAGATTTTTTCTGGAATGGTTTTCAGTGCCATGTCGTGTTTGCAATGCCCTGGAGCAACCAAAACAGTTCAAACCCCCCAAAAGTGACCCCATTTTGGAAACTACACCCGTCAAGGTATTTTTCTAGGGGTGTAGTGAGCATTTTGACCCCACAGTTTTTTTTGCAGAATTTATTGGAATTAGGCCGTGAAATTGAAAATGTAAATTTTTGTCTAATAAAATGTAGATTTAGCACCCCAACATTTATAAAACAAACTCTTCTGAGCACAGCAATACCCCATATGTGGTAATAAACTGCTGTTTGAACACACGGTAGGGCTTAGAAAGGATGGTGCACCATTTGACTTTTGGAGCTCAAGTTTTTTCATTTTCACAAGGAATAAAGGAAAAAAAAAGCACCCCAACAATTTTAAAACAATTTCTCGTGAGTTACGGCAATACCCCACATGGGGACATAAACTGCTGTTTGGACACACCAAAGGGCTCAGAATGGCAGGAGTGCTACTTGGCATGCAGATTTTGCTTGATTGTTTTTTGTGCGCCATGTCGCATTTGCAGAGCCCCTGAGGTACCAGTATAGTAGAAACCCCTGAGAAGTGACCCCATTTTGTAAACTACACACCTCAAAGCATTTATCATTTGCCTGGACATATGACAGGGCTGAGGCTGAGGAGTGAAAGAGCAAATGCGCATTTGAGGACTATTTTGGTGATTTTCACAGCATTGGCCCGCAATGTCAGGGCTCTGCGTTCAAATAGTAAAACAAACCCCTAAGTAATGACCCCCATTTTGGAAACTGCACCCCTCAAGGCATTTTTTAAGGGTGTAGTGAGTGTTTTGACCCCACAGGTTTTTTGTTTTTTTTTTATTAGAAATGAACGCTCAGTGGATGGTGCAAAGTGAAAATTGCAATTTTCCAATTCTATGCTATTTTAGTGCACAATTTGTTGTGCCCAATTCGTGCCACTGAAGACAAATATCTCAAACTGTTAAGCGGGTTCTCCCGAGTATGGTGATGCCATATATGTGGATGTAAACTACTGTTTGGGCACGCTGTAGGGTTCAGAAGGGAGGGAGCGCCATTTGGCTTTTGAAGCGCAGATTTTGCTTGGTGGTAGTTCTGTTTGGGGTTGTGCTGGTATTTCAGTTTATAATGTGGGGGCATGTGTAATCTGTGCGGAGTACATCAGAGCATAATAAGAGGGCATAATAATGCAGTAAATAAATAAAAATGCATAGATATGTAGTCAGTGTCGCACTGATAAATGGTGCCCAATCTTATCCGTGATTTAGATCGCTCTGCACATTTTGCATCGCCAGAACTTTTTTATTTTTTCTCTACCTGAGCTGTGTGAGGGCTTATTTGTTGCGGGACAATCTGTAGTTTTCATTGGTACAATTTTGGGGCACAATTTTTTGATCACTTTTTATTTCATTTTTTGGCAAGCAAGGTGACCAAAAACCAGCAATTCTGATGTTTTTTATTATTTTTTTACCGCGTTCACCGTGCACTATAAATTACAATTTTACTTTATTCTGCAGGTCGATACGATTACGGCGATACCATATGTATATCGGAGGTTTTTTTTATGTTTTGCAGCGTCTGCACAATAAAATCACTTTTGTTTAAAATTTATTTTTTGTGTCACCATATTCTGAGAGCCATAACTTTTTTTTATTTTTTCGTCAAAAAAGCTGTGGGACGTCTTGTTTTTTGTGGGAGGGGCTGTAGTTTTTCATGGTATAATTTTGGGGTACATGCAACTTTTAGATCACTTTTTTTATTTTGTTTTGGGAAGGGTAGTGACCAAAAAACAGCAATTCTGGAAGTGTTTTTATTTAATTTTTTTACGGTGTTCACCGTGCGGGTAAAATAGCATTATATTTGTATAGCTCGGGTCGTTACAGACTCGGTGATACCACATATGTGTACTTTTTTTTAATGTTTTCCATTTTTTCCTATAATAAAAGACTTATTATGGGGAAAAAAGGCGTTTTGTTTTTTTTAATGTGAAACTTTTTATTTTTTTATAACATTTTTATTAACTTTTTTAACTTTTTTTTTGTCCCATTAGGGAACTTGAAGGCATGAAGCCCTGACCGCTATTCTAATACACTGCACTTCCTACATAGTGCAGTGTATTAGAGCTGTCAGCTATTCACTGACAGCAAGCCTATTAGGCTTCGCCTCCCGGCGGGGCCTAGTGGGCTTCCTTACTAAGAGGCCATTGTTAGGCCTCTGGTTGCCATAGCAACCATAGGCACCCCCGCAGCTGCCGATCATTGCCATTAGCAACCATCGGGTGCGATCTATCTACCTAGATGCAGCGATCGCTTTTAATCGCTGCATCTAAGGGGTTAATCGGCCGGATCGGCACCTAGTTCCGGTCCTGGCCATTAGAGCAGGATGTCAGCTGTGACAAACAGCTGACACCCGTGGCAATGGCAACCATCGGCATCCCCGAGACTACGTCTCAGGGGTGCCGATAGGCTAGAAACCACCTTGATGCAGAGATCGCTTTTGATCGCTGCATCTAAGGGGTTAATTGGCCTGTGCGGAGACTAGCTCTGGTCCTGGCCGTTACAGCATTGTGTCGGCTGTAATATACAGCTGACACCCGGCGGTGATGGCGCTGGCTCAGCTTCTGAGCCAGCTCTATCACATACAGTTACGTGATCAAGGAGCTGTGAATGGTCAGTCTGCTGTGACTAACCAATCACAGCGATTGCTGGCAGGGGACCGCTGTGATTGGTCCCCTGCTGTTTTACTGTGCCGATCAACTGTTATAAACCGTTGATAGCACTTTTCTGTCACCTTGTCCTTTGACAGGATGACAGTTGTTAGCCAGGACATACTGGTGCATCCTGGTGTGTTAAAGGGTCCTAAGGGGTTAATAACAGCCTATGCTGCACTATATAGAAGTTTGATACCTTGAGTACAAGGTACAAAGGGAAGAAGAAGTCTGTCGAAGGTAGGGATGTTGATGTTGAGGATGAGAATTAAGAACATTTTTTACTTCTAAAAATGTTTGAGTCATGAGGGGAAAACTTGTCTTCGAGTTGCGTAAATGTTAAAAGGGAGTTGTTAAGAAAGAGATCTGAAAGGCTTGTTATTCCTCGGTCTAAAGCACAAGGACAGGGCCAAATTAGGGATATAGTATGAAAGGGAGGGTAAAAGAATATTTAGTCTTGTGGTTGGAAAAGTCTTGTCTGCAGGTCCTCCAAGCCAAAAAAGATACATGAACTGATGAAGGTGTGGATAGAGGCAGCAGGTAAGAAGGCAAGAGAGTGTAGAAGATACGCCTGTTATCTGTTGGAGCAGTGCGCTTCGATTGTTGTCAAAGGTAGGGAAGCACCAGTGTTTTGATTGGTTGAGATTGGAGGCTTAGCGTTTGTGACATAGGTTGTGAATATCCATGGTCCATATTTTTGGACATAAAGGAAAATTAAATCCGTGGTCTGGATTTTTGCCAGATAAATGTATTCATCTGTTTATAAAAAGATGTAAACGTAGATTTGGGTATTAATATTATTAACCCCTTGAGTACCCAGCTCATTTTGGCCTTGAGGACCAGACCCATTTTTTCAAATCTGACGTGTCACTTTATGTGGTAATAACTTCGGAATGCTTTTACCTATCCAATTGATTCTGAGATTTTTTTCTTGTGACATATTGTACTTTATGTTAGTGAAAAAATGTGGTCGATAAATTCATTGCTTATTTGTGAAAAACACCAAAATTTGGAGAAAATTTTAAGAAATTTGGATTTTTCCAATTTGAAATGTATCTGAAATCAAATTACTGGTAGTATTATATTCCGTTCACTAAATTGGTAAATTTACTACCTGATTAGAATGATTAATGATAAAGTATTAAAATATGGCTCATGTAGCCCAATTGGACATATGTTCAGGCTCAGACAAGTGGTCAGGGATAGGAGATGGTCTATTAAACTTCCTATGTGTAGACCAAGATCTCCTCTTATAGTATACAGCCCTGACAGCTACTTGCTGAAAAATGATTGTTCCAGCCCACCAGGCTCACAGCATGTGGTCAAAGAGAAAGGATCTAAAAACAGTCCTGTTAACAGACCGCTACTAGGAAACTCTGACACCACCTGCTGAACAAATGATTTAAACCCTACGCGTTTCAATGTCACTAATGGATGTGACACATCATTAGTTAAATGCCGGTTAGCACGATTTTTGTGCTAACATTATTTCTCCCGGCTCGTGCACGACTCTAATGCAAATGGCCGCACACGAGCCGGCGAGACTGGGAGCATATGAAGGGCAAGAGCCCTCCCCCTGCACTGACGAGGCTGCCCGACTCACCGCCAATCACAGACAGACACGTCACAAAGGTGACGCATCCGGACTGCGGCGAGCCTCCTTACAGCCTGGCCAATCAGGATGAAGTATGACGACATGGCGTCCCTCGTAACTCTGGAGACCTAAAGCGGATACACCTACAATCTCGGGACAAGCATGAATCGAGTAAATATACTAAGGGAAATAGTCAATACGAATCACAAAGCATTCGTCAGTGACTTATACTCCATTGCTTGTCGGATATGACCTGAGTGGTGTGGACAACCGGCCATTAGTATAAAGTAGAAGTACTAGACCTCAACTAACAATATCATATTGTAGATAAAGTTGAGGGTTGTTGCTATTAGAAGAATTGAGTTCGTTAGTGGAACATGTAAATCACTTAAAAACGCATATAAAACGCATATATACCGCATCTCTCCCAAGAATGGTCAAAAAATGCAATTCGATACTTAGAGAAAACACGCATAGGAGATCTGTTCATTTAAACCCGCGGGGCTAATGGTCTGCATGCGATAGATCCACTGTGCTTCTTTTTGTAGGATCTTTTTGTCATGGTCACCACCTCTCGCCATTGGTTTAACATGCTCAATCCCTTGAAATTTTAAAATCAGAAAATCACCATGATGGCATTCCCATACGTGCCGCGACACCGGGGTATCTTCCTTTCTCCTAACGTCCCCTATGTGGTCCCTGATCCTTCTTCTAAATTCTCTCTTCGTTTTACCGATATACTGTAGTTGGCAACCACACGTAATCAGATAGACAACACCTTTGGTCTGGCAGTTGATATAGGATCTATTATCAAAGACCCTACCAGTCTTGGTACTTTTAAAATTCTTGCTACATAAAATTGAGTCGCATGCCTTACAAGAGCCACATCTGTAACTTCCATTAAACCCCCTGTCTAACCAGGTGTTTGGTTTATTCTGCATGCTCATGTGGCTATGCACCAAGTGATCCTTTACATTGCGCCCTCTTTTATATGTGATAAGTGGAGAATCCCCTACCAGATTTCCGATATCGGGGTCAGCTTTCAAGATTCCCCAATATCTCTGCAGGATTTCTCTAATCTCCTTATTCGCGGAATCAAAAGTACCAATAATCCGTATAGTATCGTCATCCTTAATCCGCGGTTTAGGATTGAGAAGGTCATTTCGATTGCATCCTAGCGCATTCTGATAGGCTTGTTTGAGAACATAGTTAGGGTACCTTTCTCCGTTTGAATCTACCTTCCAATTCCCTAGCTGAAATTTTATAGTCCGAAATTGTGGAACAATTTCGTCTCGCCCTAAGGAATTGGCCCTTAGGTATTCCACGTTTAAGGTTCACTGGATGGCAACTTTCCCATCTGAGGAGGCTATTCATGGCACTTTTCTTCCGGTACATATTGGTTTGAATGTTCCCAGATGGTGTTTTAGAGATCATAACATCGAGGAACGTTACCTTGCTATCATTGATCTTACACGTAAAAAATAAGCCAAGATTGTTCACATTCAGAGTCGCCACGAATTCCTCAAATTCTGCCTTAGTACCTTTCCAGAGGATCAAAATATCGTCTATGAATCTCAGCCATAGCAGAATGCACGATGTCCATTTTTCCATTTCTTCGTTGAAGACAAATTCTTGTTCCCACCAACCCAGGTATAAATTAGCGTACGTGGGAGCACAAGGGCTTCCCATCGCTACTCCCCTAAGCTGGTGGTAGATCTTCTGGTCAAACATGAAAAAATTATGCTCCAGAATAAACCTAAGCAATATACAGACAAAGTCATTGTGAGTCTGAAATTGTATGCCTTTACCCTTCAAGAAGTATTCAACAGCTAGACAACCTTGATCATGAGGAATGGAGCTATACAAAGCTTCCACATCCAGCGATGCCAACAAAACGTCTTGATCACAGCGTATGCCTTCTAGTTTACGCAAGACATCCATAGTGTCCCTTACATATGAAGGGAGGGACACTACAAAGGGTCTAAGGATCTGGTCAATATAGACACTTGCGTTTTGAGATAATCTGTCAATTCCCGACACAATTGGCCTACCCTTCAGTGGCTTAGTCCCTTTGTGTATTTTAGGGAGGCAATAGAAGGTTGCAGTCTGGGAAATCAGGCAGCATAAATGCCATCTCCTTATCACTAATGAGACTAAGACACTTTGCTGAACTCAGGATGCATTTTAATCGATTTTTGAAAATAATGGAGGGATCAAATTCCAACACTCTGTAGCATAGATGGTCATTTAATATCTGATAACATATCTTGCTATACTTAGTGCGGTCCATTACCACAATATTTCCGCCCTTATCAGAGGGCTTTATTATGATAGTAGCATCGCTTTCAAGTGATCGTAGACTGACCATTTCATCTTGCGTTGTATTAAAACCACAAATCCTAGAATGATCCAATCATCTAAATTGGTCCTTGACCACTTTAATGAAAACGCCAATCGGGGTATTGTCATTAAGGGGAGCAAACTTTGTCGAGGGTACCCTAAGTTCGTTAAAGGGACCCTTCCCCTCCTCCCTATGACTTTCTTCCCACAGGCCCTCCAATAGCTTAAGGTTTGGTAGATCCTCTTCCATTATCCCCAATTCAGCACATTGCCGTTGATCATGCGTCTTAAAAAACTTCTTCCATTTTAGTTTTCGTGCAAACAGGTTTAGATCTTTCACCCATTCAAATAAATCAAACCTATTAGTAGGGACGAATGACAGCCCCTTACTAAGGATGCCCAGTTCCTCAACAGATAAAGTTCGGGAGGACAAATTTATCACCTGGGAATCATCATTACAGATAGGTGGCCCCGATCTTACACTTCCCATCTGTCTCTCAGAAGGTAGTCTGAAATGGGGTGGTTTTTGGATAAACCCCCCCCCCCCCCCGATTCATTCCTTTTCCTCTGCCTCTACCTCTTTGGTTTCCACGGTTAGGACATCTGCCTGAATCCACCCCCCCCCCCCCCCCCCCCCGTTGTCGCCTGGGGTGGCTTCTAAAATGTTCTGAGTCAGATAGTTCTTGCTCAGAGGAGGACACAGCCGTGTCCAATTCATGGGACACACCTGTTCTTATGCTGTAGTCAAATATTCTCCCCTCTTTGAAATCAAGAGTGTCACGCACGAACTGAAAGTGTTTTCTTTCCTTTATGTGACTAATACATTTTTCCACTGTTTGCTGTAATACAGTCTCTTTTCTCTTATAATCTTGATTGCTGGAGAATTTATGTACCAAATTGATTCCATCTTTCAATTCCTGTGTGCGCCTGACTAGACAATTTTTTTCTTCCTCAATCAATATTCCCATAAATCTCAAAGAGGATTCAATCGACTCCTTTTCCCACTTTTTAAGAAAATCGGGTGATCTAATTCTCGCTGCAGGAGAAAGGAAGATACCCCGGTGTCGCGGCACGTATGGGAATGCCATCATGGTGATTCTCTGATTTTAAAATTTCAAGGAATTGAGCATGTTAAACCAATGGCGAGAGGTGGTGACCATGACAAAAAGAAGCACAGTGGATCTATCGCATGCAAACCATTAGCCCCGCGGGTTTAAATGAACAGATCTCCTATGCGTGTTTTCTCTAAGTATCGAATTGCATTTTTTGACCATTCTTGGGAGAGATGCGGTATATATGCGTTTTATATGCGTTTTTAAGTGATTTACATGTTCCACTAACGAACTCAATTCTTCTAATAGCATCAACCCTCAACTTTATCTACAATATGATATTGTTAGTTGAGGTCTAGTACTTCTACTTTATACTAATGGTCGGTTGTCCACACCACTCAGGTCTTATCCGACAAGCAATAGAGTATAAGTCACTGACGATTGCTTTGTGATTCGTATTGACTATTTTCCTTAGTATATTTACCCGATTCATGCTTGTCCCGAGATTGTAGGTGTATCCGCTTTAGGTCTCCAGAGTTACGAGGGACGCCATGTCGTCATACTTCATCCTGATTGGCCAGGCTGTAAGGAGGCTCGCCGCAGTCCGGATGCGTCACCTTTGTGACGTGTCTGTCTGTGATTGGCGGTGAGTCGGGCAGCCTCGTCAGTGCAGGGGGAGGGCTCTTGCCCTTCATATGCTCCCAGTCTCGCCGGCTCGTGTGCGGCCATTTGCATTAGAGTCGTGCACGAGCCGGGAGAAATAATGTAAGCACAAAAATCGTGCTAACCGGCATTTAACTAATTTGAATTTGAAACAATCCCTGATGATGTGTCAGATCCATTAGTGACATTGAAACGCGTAGGGTTTAAATAATTTGTTCAGCAGGTGGTCTCAGAGTTTCCTAGTAGAGGTCTGTTAACAGGACTGTTTTTAGATCCTTTCTCTTTGACCACATGCTGTGAGCCTGGTGGGCTGGAACAATCATTTTTCAGCAAGTAGCTGTCAGGGCTGTATACTATAAGAGGAGATCTTGGTCTACACATAGGAAGTTTAATAGACCATCTCCTATCCCTGACCACTTGTCTGAGCCTGAACATATGTCCAATTGGGCTACATGAGCCATATTTTAATACTTTATCATTAAAATCTTTTTTAAATCGTTCTAATCAGGCAGTAAATTTTGAAATGTATCTGCTTGTAAAACAGATAGTAATACCATAAAAAATAGTTACTAATTAACATTTCCCATATGTCTACTTTATATTTGCATCGTTTTTTGAACATCCTTTTATTTTTCTAGGACATTACAAGTCTTAGAACTTTAGCAGCAATTTCTCACATTTTTAAGAAAATTTCAAAAGGCAATTTTTTTCAGGGACGAGTTCAGTTCTGAAGTGGTTTTGAGGGCCCTATATATTAGAAATCCCCATAAAACACCCCATTTTCAAAACTGCACCCCTCAAAGTATTCAAAACAGCATTCAGAAAGTGTTTCAACCCTTTAGGCGTTTTACAGGAATTGAAGGAAAGTAGAGCTGAAATGTTAAAATTTCATTTTTTTTTTTGTACAAAATTCATTTATAATAAAAAAATTTCTGTACCACAGAAGGTTTTACCTGAGAAACGCAACTCAATACTTATTGCCCAGGTTCTGCAGTTTTTAGAAATATCCCACATGTGGCCCTAGTGTGGTAATGGACTGAAACACCGGCCTCCGAAGCAAAGGAGCACCTAGAGGATTTTGGGGCCTCCTTCTTTTAGAATATATTTTAAGCACCATGTCAAGTTTGAAGAGGTCTTGTGGTGCCAAAACAGTGGAAACACCCCAAAAGTGACCCCATTTTTTAAACTACACCCCTCAGGGAATTTATCTAGGGGTATAGTTAGCATTTTGACCCCACAGGTATTTTGCTATATTTATTGGAGTTAGTCTGTGAAAATGAAAATCTACTTTTTTTCTGGAAAACGTAAACATTTCTAATTTTTGCAAGAAATAAAGGAGAAAAAGCACCCCAACATTTGTAAAGCAATTTCTCCCGATTACGGAAATACCCCATATGTGGTAATAAACTGCTGTTTGGACCCACAGCAGAGCTCAGAAGGGAAGGAGCGCCATTTGGATTTTGGAGCTCTGATTTTACTGGAATGGTTTTCGGTACCGTGTCACGTTTGCAACGCCCTGGAGGGACCTAAACAGTGGAATCCCCCCAAAAGTGACCCCATTTTGGAAACTATACCCCTCAAGGAATTTTTCTAGTGGTATAGTTAGCATTTTGACCCCACACGTTTTTTTCTGAATTTATTGGAATTAGTCTGTAAAGATGAAAAGAGATTTTTTTTCGGAAAATAAACAGAATTTTCTAATTTTTATAAGGAATAAAGGAGAAAAAGCACCTCAACATTTGTAAAGCAATTTCTCCTGATTACGGTAATACCCCATATGTGGTAATAAACTGCTGTTTGGACCCACGGCATGGCTCAGAAGGGACGGAGCACCATTTGGATTTTGCAGCTCAGATATTGCTGAATTGGTTTCTGGGGCCATGTCGCATTTGCAGAGTCCCTGAAGTTCCAGTACAGTAGAAATTCCCCAGGTGTGATCCCACCCCTGAAAGAATTAAATTAGAGCTGTAGTGAGCATTTTGAGCCCTCAGGTGTTTTATAGATTTTATTAGAATTGGTCCGTGAAAATAATATTATTTTTTTTTCCATTAACCTATAGATTTAGCTCATAATTTTTCATTTCCACAAGGAATACAGGAGAAAAGACACCCCAAACTGTTACACAATTTCTCCTGAGTAGGGAAATACCCTATATGTGGTTGTAAACGGCTATTTGGACATACGGCAAGGGTCTAAACGGAGAAAGTGCAATTTCGTTTTTGGAGTGGAGATTTTACAAAATTTGTTTTTGACGCCATGTTACATTGCGCTGAGGTACCAGTACAGTGAAAACTCCCGAGAAGTGACCCCATTTAGGAAACTACACCCCTCAAGGAACTCATCTAGAAGTGTAGTGAGCATTTTGACCCCCAAAGGTTTTGCAGAAATTAGTGCACAGTGGATGTTGCAGATTGAAAATTGCCATTTTCCACAGATATACTATTTCAGTGCCCAATGTGTTAGGCCCAGCTTTTACCACTGGAGACATACGCCCCATAAATTGTTAAGCAGCTCTCCAGAGTACGGTAATACCCCATATATGGTCATAAACTGCTGTTTGGGCACACTGCCAGGCCCAGAAGGAGCACCATTTGGCTTTTGGAGCGCAGATTTTGCTTGGTAGTAGTTTTGTTTAGTGTTTTACTGGTGTTTCAGTTTATAATGTGGGGGCGTATGTAAGCTGTGAGGAGTACATCAGGGTATATGTTAGCTGGGTGGAGTGTATCAGGGTATATGTAAACTGTGCGTAGTGTATCAGGGTATATGTAAGCTGTGCGGAGTACATCAGGGTATATGTAAGCTGTGCGGAGTACATCAGGGTATATGTAAGCTGTGCGGAGTACATCAGGGTATATGTTAGCTGGGCGGAGTACATCAGGATATATGTAAGCTGGGGGGAGTATATCAGGGTATATGTAAGCTGGGCGGAGTACATCAGGGTATATGTAAGATGGGTGGAGTTCATCAGGATATATGTAAACTGTGCGGAGTACATCAGGGTATATGTAAGCTGGGCGGAGTACATCAGGGTATATGTAAGCTGGGCGGAGTACATCAGGGTATATGTAAGCTGGGCGGAGTACATCAGGGTATATGTAAGCTGGGCGGAGTACATCAGGGTATATGTAAGCTGTGCGGAGTACATCAGGGTATATGTAAACTGTGCGGAGTACATCAGGGTATATGTAAGCTGGGCGGAGTACATCAGGGTATATGTAAGCTGGGCGGAGTGCAACAGGTCATAATAGAATGATGTAATAATGGGAGAATGAAGAATAAAATTAATTATCCATGGATAGTGACGTCCGCTTTGAACCAATCCTTTATGCACAGGCCGGATTATTGGGTGCAGGAGTCGCACTTCTAAAGGGTGTCTGTGGTGTTGTACAAAACATCCGCACTCCAGCATTGCCTAATCTTTGACTTCTTCACTAGCCCCATATGTAGCACAGACCCCAAAATAGATTCCGCTGCATTTACAGGGTCTACCAGTGGGGGCTGCAAATGATGACGTGGGATTTTAGGTGAAGAACTGCTGCACATATAAATTAGTCTGGGCCGTCGTTTTGCATTATTGCGTTCCAAGAGTCATAACTTTTTATTTTTCCGTTCACGAGCTGTGTGAGTGCTTGATTTTCATGGGACGAGTCGTAGATTTTATTAGTATCATTTTGGGGTACATGCGATAATTTGATCAGTTTTTATTCCATTTTTTGTGAGGTGAGGAGACCAAAAAACAAAAATTCTCACTGTTTTTTTTATAATTTTTTAACGCCGTTCTCTGTGCAGTATAAACAACATGTTTATTTTATTCTGCGGTTCGATATGATTATGGCAAAACCAAATTTATATCGTTTTTATATGTTTTACTACTTTTACAAAATAAAAACACTTTTTTCTAAATAAAATGTTTTAGTGTCACCATGTCCTGAGAGCCATAACTTTTTTATTTTTTTGTCAACGGATCTTTGTGAGGGCTTGTTTTTTGCGTGACACACTGTAGTTTTTATTGGTACCATGTTTGGCTACGTGCGACATTTTGATCAATTTTTATTCCATTTTTTTGGAAACAACGTGACCAAAAAAGGAAATTCTGCCTTAGTTTTTTATTTTATTTTTTTTACGGTGTTCACCGTGCGGGATAAATAATATGATATTTTTTTAGGTCAGGCCGATACGAACGCGCCGATACCTATTATGTCTAGTTTTGTTTTGTTTTTTCATTTTTTTCTAATTATAAAGGACTTGATCAGGGAAACAGGGCGATTATTGTTTTTATTACGTAAAACTTTTATTTATTTATCTAAAACTTTTTTTTTCACTTTTTATTTTACACTTACTAGGAGACTGGAAGATCTTATCTTCTGATCCCCTGTACAACACACTGCACTACTTCTGTATGTACTTGTGTAGTGCAGTGTATTGTAACTGTCATTTTACAACTGACAGTTGAGCCTATTACATCCTGCCTTGGGCTGGACCTAATAGGCTCTCGTACCTGGCAACCAGGAAGCCATTACTAGGCTTCCTGGTTGCCATTGCAACCATCAGAACCCCGCGATTTCTTGCGGGGGGGGGCAATGGGGTGCAGAGGGAGCCCCCTCCCTCTGGATCAATCACTTAAATGCCGCTGTCGCTATTGACAGCGGCATTTAAGGGGCTAAACTACAGGGATCGGAGAGAACAGTGATCGCTGTTGTTGCAGTGGGATGTCGGCTGTATATTACACCCGATGAAGATGAAGCGCGCACAGCTCCTTTGCCCGCTTCATCCTCAGGGCGTTACTATACGCCCATTTTAGGGAAGGGTTAATAAAAATAGTGGAGTTTTTTTTGTTTTACATGGCTTTCTCTGATCTCCTCACGGATCTCACAGAAATGAGGAGATCAGAGAAAGTGACAGGAGCTCTCTCCTGTAGACGACGTCACAGACGGCTGTGATTGGTCAGTCTCTGAAGACTGACCAATCACAGCAATCGCCGGCATGGGGGCCTGCTAATTGGTCCCCAGGCTGGTAGCAGAGACGGTTAGCTGTCATGACAGCTGCCGCCGCTGTTACATCACTATGTGATTTCACATAGTGAAAGTTTATTCCTTCTCCGCAATAGTACGGCGAAGGTCCGCTGCAATGAGCGGCGTGCGCCGTACTATTGCGGAGAAGGTACGCAACGGGTTAAAGTTCTAAGATAATATGATTCGAGGAAGGATAAGCATTTTGCATAATACAATTCTACCCGTCCAGCTTGTTTCAAAGAGGACCAGTCTATCAAATTATTTTTGTAAGAAAAAAACATAATGGGGGAAAGTTTGTCGATGGTTGGGGTTAGTTGTATGCCTAAATATTTAATAGAGTGGGAGGCCCACTAAAAAGAGAAATCTGACGTAAGGGAGGTCAAAGGGGAAATATGAATTCCTAACATCTAAAAACTTAGTGGCATTCACTTTGTAGTAGGAGATATAGCTAAATTGTTTTAAAATATCTGTCGCTACTGGCAGAGGATTGGGGAGCGTCAATATCACATCAACAGCGAATAGATTAATCTTGTGAGAGCAGGGAACAATCTTTAGGCCTCTAATATTAGTGTTTATTCTTTTTTTTTTTTAAATACTTTTTATTGAAGGGTTTTCAAACACATTTTTTTGTTTGGGAGACAAAAGGGAAGAGGGGGAGGGGATCAACATAATACAGTAAATACATCATAATACACTAACCTGTGTGAGGAGAGGAAAACAAAGGAAGAAAAAGGAAGGGGGTAACGAGAACGTTCTCTATCAGCTCTCTGTGATTATAAGTAAAGTAATGCAGATAAAACATTCAGCATTTTGGAACATTAATTGCTCCTCCCACACCATCAAATGATGTAAATCATGAACAGGGATGAAGATGCCTGCGAGTAACCAGTCTTCCGCACATCGCCATCCTTGCCGGAACACGATCTATCACATGAAGTCAGGAACAGGAGAAAATCAAAAATAAATATCAACAACATGCATGGTCCACGGTTCTCACCCACACTAAAACAACCAGGATCTTAGTCACATTTATGTGGGTGTGTTTCCCAGGTGCACCTGTTCTTGGAACCAAATCATGGATTTAAAGCATCATTTTATCTTTAATTGAATGTTTTGTAGAAACGATGAAATTAAAGTTTCCCATGTATCAAAAAATTGTTGAACCTGGAGAGAAGCTTCCACCCAGTCCATTTTTAACAAATAGGAAAGTTTATCCAGGAATAATATAAAGGGTGGAGTCTGGTCAGCAAGCCCAGTTTGTAATATGGCTTTTACTCCTGCCGCAGCCACATAATGTAGTAATTTGTGTGCTCCGGGGGAATATTTATGGATCTCAGGGTCCATATATCCAAAGACTGCCCACAATGCTGTATCAGGGACAAAAATTGTAAGGTGAGAAGTAGTGAATGTACGTATGCAGGTCCAAAATGTGCAGATTATGGGGCAGGGCCATAAGCAATGATGGAGATTAGCATCAGGCGCTTGGTATTTGAAACAGCCTGAGGTCTCATAGACACCTATTTTGTGACCTACAAGTGGGGATAGATAAGGCCTGTGAGCAATTTTGAGCCTCATTTCAAGGAAGGGAGAAATTTGTGTGCCTGTTCCAGAGCCGCTAACATGGTGGTGTGCGTCAGGGAACGATCATCAATCTGCCATTTCATTAGAGGGGTTTGGGTTTGAGAGTAGTCAAGGGGAATAGTTTTTATTCTTATAGATTTGACTAGTGGCCCCATTATTAATGAGAATATAAGAGGGGACAATGGGCAGCCGTGGTGAGTGCCTTTACTTATCTTGAATGTTTTGGAAAATATGCCATAGACTAGGACATTAACTGATGGGCAAGTATATAGAGTTTTGATGGAGGTTATGATAGGACCGTCAAAACCACGTGGAAGCCCACTTGGTAATTTTTGATAATACTGGGGAGAATCTGCAAGAGTATAGTGGCTATGATTTTTGCAAAGAGTTTTGATATTCGAATTAAGCATTAAGGAGTGATATGGTAGAAATTAGCAGGGGAGTCAGGATCTTTTACAGGTTTTGGAAGAGTAATTATGGTTGCTTTTAGCATTTCTTCTGTAAACTAAGCAGTTTCCCTGGCCAAGTTAAATACAGCCGATAATATATGGGAGTAGGAAGAAACTAAACGTTTTGAAATATTCCTTGAAGTACCAGTCCGGGCTAGATGACTTTCCCAATTTAAGAGATCTAATTGCTAAGGATATTTCAATGTCAGTGAATGGGGTGTTTAAAGTGTTAAGTTTTCTAGGGTCAGGAAGGGCAACTTTAAAGATTGCAGAAAATTCCCTATCCGTATTGATTTGGGCTGGGAAGTGTTGGTGTCAAGACGTAGGTTATACATTTTACGATAATAGTCGCTAAATTCATCAGATGTGTTACTTATGGTATGCTAGTCTCACCTTTATTTGACTGCCTTTACTCTCCTAGCCATACTTTGCCAGGCTTATTGTAAGAGCTATAGTAGGTTAGCTTAAGTTTTTTCGAATTTCTCTCAAAGTCGGAGTTTCCTAAGGGAGAGCCGAGCTTCAGTGAGTGAAGAAAGCAAATTTGGGGATGGGACAGCTTGTTGTTGGCGGTCTAAATTTACTATTTTATTGAGGAGTATCTGGGTGTACCTAAGCAGTTGTTTTCTGAACCAAGCCACCTGTTGAATAAGCAGGCCCTCGAACAAATGCCTTATGGCCGTTCGATAGGAAAAAATAGTTTTGCGTAGAGGGTACGTTGATATCCAAGAATCCCTGATATGTGCAGTAAGGATTCTTGATTGATTTGGGGAGTAGTAGGTAGGTATTCTTGCGCCACATGTAGGTGTTGTAGGGCCGGTACAGGTGCGTAAAAGTAATGTTATTGGAGCATGGTTGTAATGTGTCCACTGTCGCATTTTGCAATGTCAGACAGGAGCCGTTTTTCAGTTCGAACCATATAGATGCGGGTAAAAGTGTTATGTTTAGAACATGAAGTCGTTTTCGAGCGCATGAAGACATCATCATACATAATGTTGTTCTTCCTGGAATAATAAGTCATAATAGTCTCTGTAGAAATTTTGTCTTGAGATTTCCTCTCAATTTTCTTATTCAAAGAATTTAGGAAATAAATCTGAGAGGAATTAGGGGCATTAACATTTACTACAGTGTAAACAGTAACTCATCTACGAGTGAGTAGTCTATGAGTTAATGGTGCAATTTAGCGCAATAAACCTTCCCCTCGTATCTGAAATCAGATCAAATAGCTGAAAAGCAACAGACTTTATAATAACGATGATTAAAGCCACCTTCTTCTTTTTAGAGCTTGAGTAGAAAATGTGGGGGAAATCCCTAGTTGAAAAATGTGTAAGAGACGAGTTCTTGAAATGAGATTCTTGGAAAACTATTACATTGTTGAAGTTACAGCGTTGGAGTTATTTTGCTTCCTTCCATAAGAGGGAGGGTTTGTATGGGTTGTTCAGCCCTTTGACATAAAGATATTAATGATTTTAAGAGCCATGGATGATGGTTAACCCCTTCGGGACTGAGCCAATTTTTGATTTTTCGTTTATCACTCGCCGCAATCCAAGAGCCATAACGTTTTAATTTTTCCGTCAATAAAGTGGTATGAAGGCTTATTTTTTGCGGGAGGAGTTGTAGTTTTATTGGTGACATTTATAGTTCCATATAATGTGCTGGGAAACGGAAAAAAAATTCTTTGCGGGCTGAGGTTGGAAAAACTGCAATTCCTCAATTGATTTTTGGGGGTTCGTTTTTACGGCTTTCACCCTGTGGTAAAAATGACAACTTTATCTTTATTCTATGGCTCAATACGATTACGGTGATACCAAATTTATATAGGTTTTTTTTATATTTTACTACTTTTATTGATAATAAACTTTTTGTTAAAAAAAAATGTTTTGTGTCGCCACATTCTGAGAGCCGTAGCTTTTTTATTTTTTCGCCGATTGAGCAGTGTGAGGGCTTATATTTTGCGAGACAAGGTGTCGTTTTTATCGGTACCATTTTTTGTTAGGTAGAATCTTTTGATCACTTTTTATTACATTTATTTTGAGAGCTAAGTTGACCCAAAAACTGCGATTTTGGCGTTTTACATTTTTTTTTTTTTACAGCGTCCACTGTGCGCATTAAATAACGCTATATTGTAATAGATCAGACTTTTACGGACGCAGCGATACCAATTTTGTTTACTTTTTTTTTTACATTACTTTAGGGGGAAAAGGTTTTTTTTTTTTTAAATGTTTATTTTTTTCACTACTAAAAACATTCTTTTTTTCTACACACTTTATTAGCCCCCGTAGGGGACTTGAACCAGCGATCTTTACTGACGTATTGCAGTATATTGTCATTTTTACAGGCTTCTGTTCAGCCCTGCCACAAAATACAGCCGACACCCGCAGCAAATGGAGCGCGTTCAGCGCGTGAGCCCGCTCCAAACATCACTCCCCGCACCCGGACATAATAGCACGTCTGGGTGCGCGAAGGGGTTAAAGGGGCGACTTAGTAAAAGTTAGTCTTGAAGCTTTTTGGCAACGGCCCAAAACTATAAATCCGAGGTAGTAGCGTGAAGGTGAGTACAGTCAAAATGTATAACGAGGTATAAAAGGATAGACCACATTTATTGACTGACAGATCAGAGAGAGAACTGAAAACAGCTGGCCATGTACTGAAATATATTGCAGGTATAAACGGTAGACAATTTTTAATCAAGACCAATTAGAAATGTGTTTTATTTTGCAAATATAACATACAATGCAAAAAAACAAAAAAAAAAACACTGGCCAAAGGTGTACATAGCCTTTTAGCACTGAAATGGCATATATGTGGAAACATTTTCATTTTGCACCATCCGCTGCGCATTCATTTCTGGAAAACAACTGTGGGGTCAAAATTCTCACTACACCCGTTGAAAGGTGTAGTTGGCAAAATAGGGTCACTTCTTGGGGGTTTCTTTTATTATTTGACCTCCGAGCCCATGCAATTGTGAACCAATGCTGTGAAAACCACCAAATTAGGCCTCAGTTGTGCATGGTGCTCTTTCACTCCTGAGCCACGTCGTTTTTCCAGGCAAAAGATCAGAGCCACATGTAGAGTGTTTCTAAAATCAGAAAACACAGCATAATAACTTGAGCTGTCCTCTTACAGTCGCACGAGCTGGGCACAATATATTGGGCACTGAATTGGGATATCTATGAAAAAAATTGCCATTTTCACTTTGCAACGTCATCAGCGCACTTATTTCTGAAAAACACCTGTGGGGTCAACATGCTTACCATAAGCATGTGTAGTTTCGAAAATTACTTATCAGGGGTTTCTGCTCTACTGGTACCTCAGGAGTTTGCAAATGCAGCATGCACCTGAAAACCAATCCAGCGAAGTGGCGCTCCTTCACTTCTAAGCCCTGCCGTCTGCCCAAACAGCAGTTTGTGATCACACGTAGGGTATTGCTGTATTCAACGGACAGAAAAATGCTAAAGTTACGGCTCTTGGAATGCGACGATGGAATAACGAAAATATGAAATTTGTCTCTCACCAAGGGGTTAATAAAATAGGCAAACATACCGTATACATATGGTAAATGTTAATTATTAACTAATTTGTGTGGTGTGACGGTCTTACAAGCAGAGAAGTTCAAACAGCACATTTTTCAACATTTTCTGTAAATTTTAGATAATTTTTTTCTATTGATAAACACAAAACATATTGACCAATATCTACAAACAAAATAAAGTATGTGTCATAATAAAAAATCTCAGAATAACTTGGATAAGGGAAAGCATTTAAAAGTTATTACCACATAAAGTGACGTGTCATTTTATGTGGTAATAACTCTGGAATGCTTTTGCCTATCCAAGCGATTCTGAGATTGTTTTGTAATTTTACGTGGTAATAAGTCTAGAATGTTTTTGCCTATCCAAGCGATTCTCAGATTGTTTTCTCATGACATATTGTACTTTATGTTAGTGGAAAAATTTGGTCACTAAATTCATAGCTTATTTGTGGAAAAACACCAAAATGTAAAGAAAATTATAATTTTTCTAATTTTTAATGTATCTACTTGTAAAACAGATAGTAATACGACACAAAATTGTTGTTAATGAACATCCCCCATATGTCTAATTTATATTTGCATTGTTTTTTTAACATTATTTTATTTTTCTAAAACGTTACAAGGCTTAGAACTTTAGCAGCAATTTCTCACATTTTCAAGAAAATTTTTCAAGGAACAGTTCAATTCTGTAGTGGCTTTGAGGGCCTTATGTACTAGATAGACCCCATTTTAAAAACTGCTCCACTCAAAGTATTCAAAACAGCATTCAGAAAGTTTCTTAACCCTTTAGGCGTTTCACAGGAATTAAAGCAATGTAAATGTGTTATTTCCAAATTTCATTCTTTTTGCCGAAATTCATTTGTAATAAAAAAAAATCTGTAACACAGAGGGTTTTACCAGAGAAACGCAACTCAATATTTATTGCCCAGATTTTGCAGTTTTTAGAAATATCCCACATGTGGCCCTAGTGTGGTAATGGACCTCAGAAGCAAAGGATCACCTAGAGGATTTTGGGGTCTCCTTTTTTTAGAATATATTTTAGGCACCATGTCAGGTTTGAAGAGGTCTTGTGGTGCCAAAACAGTGGAAACTCCCCAAAAGTGGTTTTGGAAACTACACACCAAGGAATTTATCTAGGGGTATAGTTAGCATCTTGACCCGACAGGTCTTTTGCTATATTTTTTTTTAAACTCCGTTTATTGAAGGAAACCTATAAACACATTAGCATAGTAAGCGGACATGTCCAGGAATAATACAAAAATGTAAACGTGTTCACACTGAGTAAATTACAAGACATAACAAAAAAATAAAAAAATGCATCTCTCTTATCAAAGTACCAAACAGTGACATGTAATCCCCAGTAATAGAGTAAACTCCCCAAAAAGATATCAAGGGAGACAGCATCTCTGAAAATCAAAAACATATGTACCCTAAATAAACTAGTACATTAATCAGGCACCCCATATGAAAAGGGTGTTCAGCCACCATCCCAGATGTCCAGCATGGGTCAATGCAACATATCATTCCTCAAGGATTAAACACTCCAATAGCCGCTGACCATTCCGGGTCAGAATTACACCAACAATCCCATACCCAATTAAATTTTTTCAGGACGATTCCTATGAATATAAATAAGGCGTTCGTAAGGTATAACTGTATTCACTAATTGAATCCACATAGATCTGGTAGGGGGACGAGCATTCATCCATCTAAGTGCAATTGCCTTCCGAGCCATAAACAGAGTCTCTCTCTAAGGCACGTACGGATGTGTGGAGATGCCATCTCCTCCTCAAACAGCCCAAACAAACATATACCCGGCTCCACTAACACTGGAACGTCCTGTACCTTTGTAAGCAGAGAGGAAACGTCAATCCAAAAGTCACGAATCTCTGCACAGTTCCATATCATATGCTGGAATCCTGCAGGACTAAAGGAAAATCTATGACATTGGGGGCTAGACCATCTACCCATTTTATGAAGTCGAATTGGCGTGAGATAACTCTGATGTATTATATACAACCGTATAAGCTTATTGTTGATAGCAGGGGAAACATATCTATGGGATTCCAGAAGGCTTGATCTAGATTCCTCGTCCATGGAAGGAATCCGCTCCTGCCATCTATCTAATGCCGGAAAATCTGCCGTATTTGCTTTGGCATGAATAAGAAAGGAGTAGATCGAAGAAATTAAACCCCCAGGTCCCTGGGATCTAATAATACCTATGAGAGGATATGAGGAGATATCAATAACTCTGCCACTAAATTGATCCTGTATCGAGTGTCGCAGTTGCAAATATTTATCAAAAGCATGTCTCGGAACTCGATAAGTCTCTTCCATCTGGGTAAAAGAGAATAGAAGATTGTTATCCCCAATAATATTAATGCCTAGAGTTGACCAGAAAACATCATCCTGTAAGGAACTCAACTGAACCATCGTATCATTATGCCACAGGGGAGTCTCAGACATTATCTGGTCTTGCCACGACATCTTCAACGCAGTTTCCCAGACCTTTCTCGTCACTTTATGGATCGGTAAGGAATGCCTGCCAAGTGGTATTAAAGGATCAAGCATAGGCCACAACTTAGTCAACCCCATGTAATTTGCCAGACATTTCTCCAAACCCACTGGTTCTTCATGAGACACCCAGGCACCCAGATATTTTAGGGGACCAGCCAGATAGTATACATATAGATCCGAAAGAGCCATGCCCGCCAAATCTTTAGGCCTTTGCCGTTTGGCCAATTGCAACTTAGATCTGGAAGATCCCCATAGTCTTTTGCTATATTTATTGGAGTTTGTCTGTGAAAATGAAAAATCTACTTTTTTCTGAAAAAATATAAAAAAATTACATTTTTGCAAGGAATAAAGAATAAAAAGCACTCCAAAACTTGTAAAGCTATTTCTCCCGATTACGGCAATTCCCCATATGTGGTAATACACTGCTGTTTGGACCCACGGCAGAGCTCAGAAGGGAAGGAGCGCCATTTGGATTTTGGAGCGCAGATTTTGCTTGGTAGTAGTTCTGTTTGGGGTTTTGCTGGTATTTCAGTTTATAATGTGGGGGCATATGTAAGCTGGGCAGAGTACATCAGGGCATAATAAGAGGGTATAATAATGGGGCAAATAAATAATAATTCATAGATATGTGGCCGGTGATAAATGGTGCCCAATCTTATCCGCTTTTGGAATGCTCTGCACAATTTCTGTCGCTATATTCTGAGCGCCAGAACCTTTTTTTTTTTTTTTTCTTCCACCGGAGCTGTGCGAGAGCTTATTTGTTACGTTACAATCTGTAGTTTTCATTGTACAATTTTACTGTACATTTGTTTTTGATCACTTTTTATTTGATTTTTTTGGCAAGCAAAGTGACAAAAAAGAACCATACATTTTGTCAATGTTTTTTTTGTCCTTTTTTTTTTTTTTTACAGTGTTCACTGTGCTCTATAAATTACATTTTACTTTATTTTGCGGGTCGGTACGATTACGTACGATACCATATGTATATAGTTTTTTTTATGTTTTGTGGCTTTTGCGCAATAAAATCATTTTCTATAAAATAATTTCTTTTTTGTGTCACCATATTCTGAGAGCCATAATTTTTTTTATTTTTCAGTCCAAAAAGCTGTGTAAGGCCTTATTCACACGAGCGTATATTCCGAACGTTCAGACTGTCAAGTGATTTTCACGCAGCGTATTTCTGCTGCGTAAAACTCACGACATGTCCTATACTTGCCCGTGTTTCGCACAGCACGCACCCATTGAAGTCAATGGGTGCGTGCAAATCGCGCACGGCACGCGGAAGGACTTCCGGGTGACACGTGTGATTCGCGCTACAGTTGTTAAAGAAGTGAAGGGAAACATAAAAGCCCCTCCTTCTTTACTGTTTCGTAACATAAAAACAGTGTGTCATAATGATGCCGGCTGCGCGAAAATCACGCAGCCACGCATTATATACAGATGCCACACTGAACTTTTGCGCACGTAGAGTTTTTTGCGCGCGCAAAACGGACACGTTCGTGTGAATAAGGCCAAAGGGCTTGTTTTTTGCTGGACGGGTTGTAGTTTATATTGATATTATTTTGGGTACATGCGACTTCTTGATCAATTTTTATTCTATATTTTGGAAGTGCTGCCTCTGTCCATTTCTTGTCTGCCTGATATTGAGGACCGTGGACCAGGTCCAATTGAGGCGTGCACCCAGCTGCGCTCCAGTGCTGTGGAATCTTTGTTTTGCAAAAAAATAGTGATTCAAAGTTTGGCTGTAGCAACAAACTTTCCAGTTTGTTGCTACAACAAACTTTCCCTGCGACCACATCATCGGGACCTGGACAAATCCGGTCCCGATCATGTCACCGGGACCAGAGGCAGGGGTTGACAGCGCGGTCCGGGTGTCACCGCTACTCTGAGACACCTGGATCGCGCTTTTAACACCCACTGTGAATTCACATCGGCGCTACACAGAGCCCAGCATGCGCCGACGTGAATTTACTGTGGGCGGTCAGGAAGCAGTTAATAACGGTGATCATATTCTCTGTAGCCAAACCAATCGGTTCGAGTATCGGAGAACAGGTTGCTGGGGAGCCGGGGACACGGACACAGCCGGCATCAGAGTGCTCTCCCCAGCGCTATGCCGGCAGAAGCAGAGGTCTGCAGATTCACGTCCTCGCTGCACTGGGTATATGCAGATGGGACGTAAATCTACAGATTGTCGGTGTGAAAGGGTTAAAGAGGCTCTGTCACCAGATTTTGCAACCCCTATCTGCTATTGCAGCAGATAGGCGCTGCAATGTAGATTACAGTAACGTTTTTATTTTTTAAAAACGAGCATTTTTGGCCAAGTTATGACCATTTTTGTAGTTATGCAAATGAGGCTTGCAAAAGTCCAAGTTGGTGTGTTTAAAAGTAAAAGTCCAAGTGGGCGTGTATTATGTGCGTACATCGGGGAGTTTTTAATACTTTTACTAGCTGGGCGTTCTGATGAGAAGTATCATCCACTTCTCTTCAGAACGCCCAGCTTCTGGCAGTGCAGATCTGTGACGTCACTCACAGGTCCTGCATCGTGTCGGCACCAGAGGCTACAGTTGATTCTGCAGCAGCATCAGCGTTTGCAGGTAAGTAGCTACATCGACTTACCTGCTAACGCCGAAGCTGCTGCAGAATCAACTGAAGCCTCTGGTGCCGATGTGTCCTCGCTCGTCTGACACGATGCAGGACCTGTGGGTGACGTCACAGCGTGATCTGGCAGAAGCTGGGCGTCCTGAAGAGAGGTGGATGATACTTCTCATCAGAACGCCCAGCTAGTAAAAGTATTAAAAACGCCCCGATGTACGCACATAATACACGCCCACTTGGACTTTTACTTTTAAACACACCCACTTGGATTTTTGCAAGCCTCATTTGCATAACTACAAAAATGGTCATAACTTGGCCAAAAATGCTCGTTTTTTAAAAATAAAAACGTTACTGTAATCTACATTGCAGCGCCTATCTGCTGCAATAGCAGATAGGGGTTGCAAAATCTGGTGACAGAGCCTCTTTAAGGAGCTAAGCCATGATGGTATAATAGTCAATAGGCAGTGATACAATACCACCTAACACTGAAAGGTAGATGTGGATTTTCTTCAAAACTCATGAAAAGAAAAGTTGAACAGTTGAAAATCCACCCAAAAACTGTTGATAATTGACCTGCGGTGTGGGTTATTTAAACCCCTTCCCGCTGCAGCCATTTTTGAACTTCCTGACAGCGCCCCATTTTTAAAATTTGACTTGTCACTTTATGGGGTAATGGCTTTGGAATGCTTTCACCTATCCAAGCGATTCTGAGATTGTTTTCCCTTGACAAATTGTACTTTGTTAGGGGTAAAATTTGGTCGATAAATTCATTGCTTATTTGAGAAAAACACCAAGATTTGCAAAAATTTGCATTTTTCTAAATTTGAATGTATCTGCTTTTAAGACAGATAGTAATACCACACAGAATAGTTACTAATAAACATTTCCCATATGTCTACTTTATGTTGGCATCGTTTTGTGAACATCCTTTTATTTTTCTAGGACGTTACAAGGCTTATAATTTAGCATCAATTTCTCACATTTTCAATTCATATTTTTTAAGGTTTTAGTTCTGAAGTCGCTTTGAGGGGTCTATATTTTTGGGAAACCCACATAAATCACCCCATTAAAAACAAAAATGCACCACACAAAGTATTCAAAACCGCATTTAGAAAGTTTCTTAACCCATTAGGCGTTTCACAGGAATTAAAGCAAAGTAGAGGTGAAATTTAGGATTTTCATTTTTTATTGCCCAGATTCTGCAGCTTTAATAAATATCCCACATGTGGCCCTAGTCTGCTAATGGACTGAAACACAGGCCTCAGAAGTGAAGGAGCACCTAGTGGATTTTGGGGCCTTCCTTTTATTAGAATATATTTTAGCCACCTTGTCAGGTTAGAAGCGGTCATCTGGTGCCAAAACAAAGGAAATACATCAAAAAAGACCCCATTTTGGAAACTACACCCCACAATGAATTCATCTAGGGGTGTAGTGAGCATTTTGACCCCACAGGTGTTTCATAGATTTTATTAGAATTGGGCAGTGAAAATGAAAAATGTAATTTTTTTCCAATAAGCCGTAGCTTTAGATCAAAATTGTTAATTTTTTCAACAAATAAAGGAGAAAAACACATCTGTAAAGCAACATTTCAAGAATAGGGAAATAGCCCATATGTGGTCATAAACCTCTGGATACACGGCAGGGCTCAGAAGGGAAAGAGTACCATTTTGCTTTTGGAGCGCAGATTTTGCTGGATTGATTCCTGGGCGCCATGTTGCACGTGCAGAGTCCCTGAGGTACCAGTACAGTGAAAACCCCTGAAAGGTGACTCAATTTGGTAAACTGTACCCCTTAAGGAATTAATCTAGAGGTATAGTGAGCATTTTGACCCCACTGATTTTTGCTGAATTTGTTTCAATTGGGACGTGAAAATAAAAAAAATATACTATTTTTTCCAATGATGTAGTTCTAGCTCAAAATTTTTCATTTTCACAATTACTATAGGAGAAAAGCACCTCAAAGTTTGTGAAGCATTTTCTCTCGAGTGCAGCAATACCCCATATAACCGCAAATTGCTGTTTGAACACACGGCAGGGTTCAGAAGGGAAGGAGCACCATTTGTCTTTTTGAGCACATATTTTGCTGAATGGGTTTTTGGGAGCCATGTCGCATTTGTAGAGCTTCCTGAGGTACCAGTACAGTAATAATTCGCCAGATGTGATCCCATTTTCGAGACTTTACCTCTCAAGGAATTAAATTAGGGGTTTAGTGAGCATTTTGACCCCACAGGTGTTTTATAGATTATATTAGAATTGGGTCGTGAAAATTTAAATCTACATTTTTTCCAATAATATGTAGATTTAGCTCAACATTTTTCATTTTTACAAGGAAAACATGACAAGGCACCCCAAAATTTCTTCCGCACTTTTTCACGAGTAAGGCAATACCCCATATGGGGTCTTAAATACTATTTGGACACGCAGTAAGGCTCTAAAGGGAAGGAGCGCCATTTGGTTTTTGGAGTGGAGATTTTACAAGATTATTTTTCGGACACCATGTTGCATTGAGCTAAAGTACCAGCACAGTGGAAATCCCCAAAAAATTACCCCATCTTGGATACTACATCCCCTTAAGGAATTCATATAGAGGTTTAGTGAGTATTTTGACTCCGCAACTGTTTTGCAGAAATGAGTACACAATAGATGTTGCAGATTGAAAATTGATTTTTTTTTCACAGATATCCCATTTCAGTGCCCATTATGTTGTGCCCAGCATTTTGGGGTACTTTTTGAACAGCTCTTAATCCATTTTTTTTATTTTTAGACAAAGTGACTAAAAGAAGAAATTCTGTCAATGTTTTTATTTTTTTTACGGTGTTCACCACCGTGAAAAAGAACATGATATTTTTATAGTTCACGCCATTGCGAACGCGGCGATACCTATTACGTATAGTTTTGGGTATTTTTATTTCTTTTTTTTCCAATTATAAAGGACTTGATCAGGGAAACCGCTCCTAGGGCAGGACCTAATAGGCTTCCATACATGGCCAACTAGGAATCCATTGCTAAGCTTCCTGGTTGCCATAGCAACCATAGACACCCAGTGATCGCACGTGGGGGCCCATGGGGTACAGAGGGAGCCCCCTCCGTCAACCACTTAAATACAGTGGTCGCTATTGACGTCGCATTTAAGGGGTAAACGGCGGTGCTCGGCGGTAACTGTGATCGCTTCTGTTTCATCGGGATGTCAGCTGTATATTACAGATGACACCCACTGCAAATGGCACGGGCACAGGATGAAAAAAACGAAAGTGAAAATCCAAAAAATGGCTGCGGCGGGAAAGGGTTAAATATTATTTTTATTTTTTTTAATAAACCTTTTATTGATTTTTATTTTTTTATTTTTTAAGAAACACCATCAGTTGCATATAATTCTGAACATATAAATCAGAAAAGTTCCTAATAAAAAAACTAAATGTATAGATTGTATAGCGAGGTTCCCCAGGGTTTCTATCAAATTGTACTTTAGATACCACTGTGTATATTCATATGTCTTCATTAGATTACTTATCTCTTCACCTGACCAATATTTCACAATAATTGGTTTCCAATGGTTTGTTTGAAAACGCTTTTGCATGTGATTCCTCGTGTTTTTTAGTATCAATACTCGCCCATGAGTTTGTGCAAATGGGCTTGTGACTCTGAGATCTTAGGTATGTCAGGTGATAAAAATTACTAAATTTACATCTCTTAGCTACTAAAAGAACCACATGTAATAAAGAGGAAACCACTCTAATTTTATCCCCGGACTCTACAATCGCAGCCACATATTGACTGGAACACTAACAATAAAGAATCAGCCAACACTGAGAAATTCAATTTAGAGCCCATATATCAAATTACTTAGTCCCAGTAGCTCTCGATATTCGTACACTCCAACACCCCTTGCCCATATATCCATAGATTAATTATGGCGTTTTGGAAAATCTATAAGCCTGTCAGGTATAGATGCCGAAACTGGAAATTTAAAGGTGATTTCCCATGAAGGACATTTATGACATTTCCATAGGATATGTCGTAAATGTCAGATAGATGCGGGTCCCACCTCTGGGACCCGCACCTATCTCTAGAACAGTGTCCCCTAATCCCCGTTCTAGCTTTTTCTGCTCACGCTGACTACAGTATGCCCCCTCTTTTTATGTGTGAGGGAACTTTGAATAGAATTTCCTAATGAGTGCAGAAACATGGATGTTTTCCTTAAGTTGCCAGGACCTCTCCTCGGGACCAAATTTCGGCCAATCTATTAGGAATAAAAGTCTTTCTCTGGACCTCTTGTTGTCAAGGATCTTTTTGAACTCATGTTCAGCATCTGGACCAGCTTGGGAGGATGGTGGACATGGAGGCTTCTAGGAGAAACAATTTAATATCAGTGGTTTGAGGAGAGATACATAAAAGGGCTTGGGAATCCGTAGGGACTGAGATTGAACTTGTAGGAAACAGGGTTAATCTGATTCAAGACGTTATAAGGACCCGAGAATTGGGGAGCCAATTTTAAACAGGTCGTCTTTAAACAAATATTTTTGCCTCCAAAATGAAACTGTGGAGGAATCTTGCGCCTCCTGTCCACATTGCTCTTAAAACGAGCGATAGCTTTAGTTAAAGATTCTTTGGCTCATGCCAGTTACGCAGCAAGTTAGTATGTGAGAAGTTGGCTGATGAAACCTCAGAGGGAGAAGGAACTGGTAGAGGAAAGCTGGGATGCTGTCTGTACACCAGAATGAATGGAGAAGCCTGAGAGGATTTACCGGTATAGTTGTTATATTCAAACTCTGCCCAGGGATGGAGACTGTGACATCTCTTCGAGGTCGACTGAACTAAAGTTTCTGAGAAAGTTCTCCAGGTTGATAAGTTCCACTTGGCTATTAGTTTGAGGATGGTAGTAAAATGAAAAGTCTAGGTTAACCTCAAGTAACTTGCAGAGAGCTCTCCAGAACCTTTAAGCGAATTGCACACCTCTGTCAAACACAATATGCTTAGGGAGTCCATGCCGGCAAATTAAGTTTTCAATAAAGAGAGCAGACGAGTAGAAGTAGGTAAGCCAGGTATTGGAACGAAGTGTGCCATCTTAAAGAAAAGTCAACTGCAACCCAAATCACGGTACAACCAGAGAAAATTGGTGAATCAGTAATAAAATCCATAGTTATGAGTCCAAGGAGAATCGGGAATTGGCAAAGGATGAATCAACTCTTCAGGCCTTATGTCACGATCTGTGGGTATGTGGACCCACTGGGCCGTACCGCCGTAGCGGGATAGCAGCTGTCCAACAGAGTACCAAGTCAATATATAAATTGTCCAAGCACAAGAGTACCTGTAGTGGTTCAGACAGTAGCAACGGCTAGGCACAGATGGGACCTTGACAGCAGACACCAGACGTGGTGTAACACAGCAGGCGGAACTGGTGGCACAACACGACTCCAACAGGTTTAAGGCACAGGAACAAATAGCACGGGATACAGGGTGCAGGTAGCAGGACACGGGAACAGGATAACACTAAGGGGCCATTTGCAAGACTAACATAGGAAAACACAACAACACTCAGGCAATGAGCAAAGGGACAAGGCCCTTCTTATAGTCCAGGGTGATCATGGGCTAATTAATGATAATTCCCATTTGCGCGCGCTGGCCCTTTAAGGCCGGGCGTGCGTTCACTCACCCTATGGGACACAGCAGACCGGAGCGGAAGTGAGCGATGGCGTCTCCTGGGGAGGAGATGCGGGCCAGCGCTCACAGATCCATGGCCGCAGCCGACGGGAGGTGAGTAATCATGGACGCTACCCCTTAGATGAGAAACTTTGTTCTGAGCACAAGTGGAGCAAACTGCATAACTCCTAATGTCCCGGGACAAAGAAGGCCAACAGAAGTGACAAGAGACTAAATCTTGAGTTTTCCCATATATCAGGATGTACAGAGAGCCTAGAGGAATGACCCCAATGAAGAATTTGGTTTCTTTGGTTAGGAGAAACTCTTTCCAGGAGGAATATTGAGAACTTCGGCTGGCGCCACAGGCAAAACGTGACTGGGGTCGATGATATATTGTGGTTCAGGATCTTGATCTTCAAAAAGGTGTGTGTTTTGTTTGATTTCGATTTTTAACATTATATAATATAACACAAGTATTTTAAAGTCTAAACATTTATTCAGAAATACAGTAGATATCAATCCATATGAACAATAAAGAAAAATAATAAAAACAGAAAACACCCCTCCACACACCTTTCCCACCCTGTTTGCTGCTTTCTTTACTATTAACTTACTTAAAGGGAATGTGTTGCCAGCAAAACATGTTTTTTTTTTTTTAGTTAAACAATTAGTGTGTGGGTGATTAAACATTGTTCTAATTTTTTTTATTTTTTTCACGAGTCAGGAAATATTATAAATTGGATTCAATTTATAATATTTCCCAGCACTGGTCACTAGATGGAGCAATTCCCAAAATTGCAGCATTGCATGTGGTAAAGCAACCACATTGCTTTATGCTGCAAAATTGGGAAAAAATCCCTCGCTCTAGTGAGCTCTCAGAATCCCCCCCCCCTCCTTTATCCTGGCTAGTGCCGGGAGAAACGAGGGGTTTGAACGGTCTAACCTCCCTACACTGTGTGTCGCCATTTTTTGAGCTAACACACAGTGTAGAAGGTTTACATACACTAGTAAAACACACTGAAACACGAACATACATAGAAATCACTTACCTGCTCCAGTCGCCGCCGCTCCCTCCGGTCCGTCCGCTCCGTCTGCTGCCGCTGCTCCATGTGCACAAGTCCGGAAGCCGCGACCGGAAGTAGTAATCTTACTGCCCGGCCGCGACTTCTGGTCCACAGGAAAATGGCGCCGAACGGCGCGCATTTCAAATCGGACTGTGTGGGAGCGGCGCATGCGCCGTTCCCACACACACGGCGTACACCATAGTGGATGGAACGGGCCCCGTTCGCAGTCCCTATGGGACTGGAGCTGCCGTATTCCATGTCTGTATGTGTCGTTAATCGACACATACAGAAATGGAAAAAAAAATGGCAGCCCCCATAGGGAAGAAAAAGTGTAAGAATAGAAAAAAGTAACACACAAACACAACTAAATATAAACGTTTTTAATAAAACCCTAACATAAAACTGATATATATAAAAAAATTTTGGTGACACTGTTCCTTTAAAGAGGATCTATCACTAATTTAGTCATCTCCAATCACCTAGCTAATCTGATGGGCGTTGTCACACTGATAATACTAGTAAAAACTGCGTCCCAAAAAGTTTATTTTATCCCCTTAATGACCAGCCTATTTTAGACGTTAAAGAGGCTCTGTCACCATATTTTGCAACCCCTATCTGCTATTGCAGCAGATAGGCGCTGCAATGTAGATTACAGTAACGTTTTTATTTTTAAAAAACGAGCATTTTTGGCCAAGTTATGACCATTTTTGTATTTATGCAAATGAGGCTTGCAAAAGTACAACTGGGCGTGTTGAAAAGTAAAAGTACAAGTGGGCGTGTATTATGTGCGTACATCGGGGCGTGTTTACTACTTTTACTAGCTGGGCTTTCTGATATGTATAGAAGTATCATCCTCTTCTCTTCAGAACGCCCAGCTTCTGGCAGTGCAGACACAGCCGTGTTCTCGAGAGATCACGCTGTGACGTCACTTCCCCAGGTCCTGCATCGTGTCAGACGAGCGAGGACACATCGGCACCAGAGGCTACAGATGATTCTGCAGCAGCATCGGCGTTTGCAGGTAAATCGATGTAGCTACTTACCTGCAAACGCTGATGCTGCTGCAGAATCAACTGTAGCCTCTGGTGCCGATGTGGCCGACACGATGCAGGACCTGGGGCAGGAAGTGAGTGACGTCACAGCGTGATCTCTCGAGAACACGGCTGTGTCTGCACTGCCAGAAGCTGGGCGTTCTGAAGAGAAGTGGATGATACTTCTCATCAGAACGGCCAGCTAGTAAAAGTAGTAAAAACGCCCCGATGTACGCACATAATACACGCCCAGTTGTACTTTTACTTTTCAACACGCCCAGTTGTACTTTTGCAAGCCTCATTTGCATAAATAGAAAAATGGCCATAACTTGGCCAAAAATGCTCGTTTTTTAAAAATAAAAACGTTACTGTAATCTACATTGCAGCGCCTATCTGCTGCAATAGCAGATAGGGGTTGCAAAATCTGGTGACAGAGCCTCTTTAATGACCAAGCTATTTTTTAAGTTTTTCCATCATCGCATTCCAAGAGCTATAACCTTTTTATTTTTTCGCCGATGCAGTTGTATGAGGGCTTTTTTTATGCGGGATGACTTGTAGTTTTTATTGGTACCATTTTGGAGTAGATGCGACTTTTTGATCACTTTTTAATCACATTTTTTTAAAGTCAGGATTCACAGAAAATTTTTTCCATCTTTTTTAATGAAATTTTTTACGGCGTTCACCGTGCGGGTTAAGTAATGTAATAGCTTTATAGTCGGGGTCGTTACGGACGCGGCGATACCAAATATGCGTAACTTTTTTACTTTATTTAGTTTTTTTAATAGTAAAGCATTTTGTAAGGGGAAAAAGTGGGTTTTTCTTTTTTTTTTTCAAATTTTTTTTTTTATTAACTTTATTAAACTTTATTTTTTGTTTTTTACTAGGCCCACTAGGGGACTTTAATATGCGATTCTGCGATCGCTATTATAATACACTGCAATACTTCTGTATTGCAGTGTATTATGCCTGTCCGTTTAAAACAGACAGGCATCTGCTAGGTCATGCCTGCGGCATGATCTAGCAGGCATTCATTACAGGCAGACCTGGGGGCCTTTATTAGGCCCCCGGCTGCCATGGGAGACACAGACACTCGGCGATCGTATCGCCGGGTGTCGGTGGGAGAGGGAGCTCCCTCCCTCTCTCCAAAACCACTCAGATGCGGTGCTCGCTATTGAGCACCGCATCTGAGGGGTTAAACGGGTGAGAGCAATACTAATATCGATCTCACCCGGCAGAGCAGGGACGCCCCCATCCCTCAGCTACCTCTGACAGCGGTGAGCAGGGAGATTTGACAGCTGTTTACTTATTCCGATGCCGCGACGTAAAAAGTCTATGGCATCGGAATAAGGCTCGTTAGTGACCGACGTAAAAAGACTATGGGCCGGTCACTAACGGGTTAAAAGTTATGACCTTTTTTTTCAAAATCCGCAAACTAGGCTATACTAGACAAGTGAGTGTCAACACCAGCAATTCTTCTGAGGTGGAGCTACGTACCTCACAGCCTCTGACACTGTCCTATCAGCATGAAACTGCTTCACACACCGTGTGAGAGACTGAGGGAAGAGGGATCCCTTCAAATAGCCATATATCGGGATGTGAAGCAACTAGAAGAGTGGCATATGAAGTATGAGATTCTAATCTTTTATATGACACCAGAATCGCAGTTCTAGCTGCGAGACAACCGGAGATATCACCAGCTGAATACACAGTTGGGAATAGAAGCTGTATACTATATAATCACGCTGTGTTGCTGGGCAGGGAAGGTCGAGAAGCTGTATGATGATTGGACAGCATCATAGAGAAAACATTACACCGCCCAGAGTGAAAAGAAAGAGTAACCTATTAGCATATTTTAAATACTGCACATAACTTTGCAAATAATAAACATTTTTGAAAATAATTACACTGTAGTTATCATCATCATAGCACCTATTAGATTAGTTAGGAGATAGGGAATTAATAAACTGGTGACAGATCCTCTTTAAGTCAAGGAGATAGGTGTTCGGCTATGTAGAAACTCTCAAGAGTACCATGTAGTATATTTAAAGCTATAATGAAAGGATTGGCGCCGTTGCAGTAACCCTAGTAAAAGATTGCCATGTTGCAAAGAACCACTTAGTTAGTTCGTTTTTCTTTGTGTAATGTGTTTAGCCAATCCATCAGAAAAAGGTAATTCACCTTTGATATGACCAGAGCCAGGGACACTGGAGTTGTATTCGCCCAGTGTTGGAGAATGCTATTCCTAGTTGCCTTACCCCAAATGTAAAGAAGATATTTATCAGTTTTCCTAAGTCTGGTCCTATTAGAATCTGTAAGTATAATAAATACTGCACATTTGGGTATTAAACTGAAAGGATATATTAAATGTGCTCGATAAGTGTTTGCTGACCACGTTCCAAAGTGTTTGTGCATGAGGGCAGTCCCAGAAATAATGGAATATATTACAATTAGGTTGTTGACATTTGGCGGCCTTATCGTTCTTGTCTGCTGATCGGTAGTGAAGGGCCAGGAAATTATGATTTCTGATGCCAGAATTTTTTTCAGCTAGGGAGAAAGCTTTGGAAAAAGCCCACAGGAAAGGGTTTTACCTTTATCTCATCTCTGTGTGAGAATAGGACCTACTCTTACTGATGAAACATCCACTTCTGGAATGAAACATTTGTTGGGATCCAGTCTAAAGAGAACTGAGGCAGAAAAGAAGGCTTATTTAAGGCTGGGGAAAGTGGAGTCAGCTTCAGGAGTCCAATTTTTTGCATTAACACCCTTTTTAGTAACTGCAGAGATGGGAGCCACCGGAGAAGAAAAATGAGGAATGAATTGCCGATAATAATTGATGTATGGCTTTAAGTCCTAGGGGACGAGACTATTTGATGACTGTGGATAATTTTGCAGGATCCATTTGAAGGTCTTGGTCTTAAAATATATAACCTAGAAAAGGTAAACTCGATCTTTCAAAAAGACACTTCTCCAGCTTGGCACAAAGATGGCTCACTCTGAGACGCTGCAGAAGAAGTCACACTTGTTTGCGATAAGTGTTTAGATCTGGAAAGAAAACAAGAATGTCATCCAAATACACCTCAACAAAACTGTAAAGGAGATCTCCAAAAATGAATAACAGCTGGAGCATTACGGAGTCCAAAGGGCATGAATTCATACTCAAAATGTCCATCTTTAGTATTAAATGCAGTTTTCCACTCATCCTCTTTACGGATTTGGATTAGATTGTATGCGTCACAAAAATGCAGATTGGTAAAAAAATCTCCACTCCTTGTAATCGGTCAAAAAAGCTAACAAAAATTAGTGGCAAAGGATATTTATCTTATTGAGTCCTTGATAGTCAATACAAGGCTGTAAAGAACAGTCTTTTTTTTTTCTCAACAAAGAAGAAGCCAGCTCTAGCAGGAGATAAAGATTTGCAGGGGAAAAAACCCCTCTACAGGTTTTCCTTGAAATATTGTGACGTAGCTTCAGTCTCAGAGATGTACAGTGTATATACTCTACCTTGAGGTGGAGTGGACTTGGCTTTGAATTCTATAGCGCAGTCGTAAGGTCTGTAAGGAGGAACAGTTTCAGGTTGACGTTTACAGAAGACTTAATATTAAGGAAAAACTATTATCAAACTAAAAAAGTATATAAATAATTAAATACATTTCAAAATGTTACACTATATTAGTTGCTCTAACCAAAACCTATTCATCAATATTTGTTTTGTTTTTCTGAGGGTACCTGTCATTTCATTTGACTTTTTCAGGATAAGCTACAATGTGTGTGTACATGAGGAGCAGCACTATGTCTGGCCATTATATGACTTTTGCCGTTTTCCCCTCTGCATGCTAGATCTGTAGTTTGCATTTCTCTCTGAGCTGGGGATGGAGACTTAGCAGCCATACAGCCAAAGCAAAGTATTTTTTTTTAGCCTTAAAAATCTGATCATCCTGTTCGTCAACGTGCCAGTTATCGCCACTTGTCGCAAACTGAGAGGGGCAGAATCCTCGAACTGAGAGACCTTGGTTTATCACTCTAGTAAATTGCTACTTGCCTAGGCCGAGATGTCAGCATTGTTCGATGTTGCATGTCCTGGAGGTTGGGAGAACAACAAACGGAAATAACTTCAAGAGGTGCACGGTGGCGAATCTCTGCACGGACAGATCGTTTGATTGGAGGAATGGTACGTAGTGGTTCATTCTGTACTGCAAGTGAAATTGGACGTCACATTTTTTTTATTTTGTTTTGTTTTAATTTGTTTTATTGATATCTGGTGCAACAACAAGTATACAAAAGTCGGAGACATCCAACTACAGAATACTACAGAATTGATGATGATGTTAAAACAAAGTACTGAATTAGCATGACAGTATTGCAATAATCTGTATAGCAGGCAGAGTAGAATGCATTCCAGATAAGTCAAACATATATTACCCAAAATAAAATAAATGAAATATTGTAAAACAAATAGCTATACATGACCTTTTCTTTAAGTCAATGGAGGTAGTAGCATAAAGTATGTAATGGAGAAAAGTCAGATCTTTGTACTCGGGGTCACGCTGTGTGTCTACACTATACTATCCAGAGATCAAGAGATGGAATTGTTAAGAGGAAATTTTTCCAAAAGTCCCATATTTTAGAAAATTTGTCAGCGCATCCATGGTTTTGATAAACTATATTTTCATAAGTAATAACCAAATTTACCAGTCTGATCCAGTAAGATTTGGAAGGTGATCAGTCATCCAAGAAGGTGCTATGGTTTTACGTGCCAGAAATAAAGTTTCTCTGAAAAAAATTCTAGTGTGGTGTGGTATCTCCTCATCTAATATGCCAAGTAGACAAACCTTAGGTTGTAGAGGGACCGGGGAATGCAGTAAGGAAGATAAGAGGGAAACTACTTCAGACCAAAAACAGCGAGTGGGCTCACCTGTCCGAATCATGTGCCAAAAATCAGAGTCTGGAGCATGGCAACGCAAGCACGCTGAGAAGGGCAACCTTCCCATCCTGAATATTCGAATAGGAGTTAAATAAGATTGATGGACGATGCACAATTGCATCATTTTATTATTTGCTGATGGGGATACATGAAGGTATGATTCCAACATATTAGTCCAGTCATCTGGCTGGATATCTGGTATGAGTAGTTTCCACTAAGGGCTCATTCACACGAGTGTGAATCTCGTCCGTGTGCTGTGCATTGAAACAACGCACAGCACATGGACCCATTGATTTCAGTGGGGCTATTCACACATGCGTGAGTTTTCACGCAGCGAGTGTCCGTTGCGTGAAACTCACGGCATGTCCTATATTGGTGCTTTTTCACCCACCTAGCCACCCATTGAAGTCAATGGGTGCGTGAAAACCACGGACGCACATCCGTGTGCTGTCCGTGTTTAACGCATCAAATACATTGAGGAAAAAAAGTTCTTGCGAGTGTGTGAAAAACACATGCCACTCGCAAAGCACACTGATACATAACGCAATGCACACGGAAAGATTTAACGCGCAATCTTTAAATCTGTCACGCTTGTGTGAATGTAGCCTTAGACTCCACCGGAAGGGGAGAGGAGTTCACTATTGTCGATCGCAAGTAAGTATAGAGTGCAGATATGAGGCCCTGTGGGCCCTGAGATTTAAGAATCCCTAACGGTGGGAATGAGGAAATAGACAGTTCAGTTCCTACTTGGTGGAATTGAGACTGCAAGGCATGCCGAACCTGTAAGTACCTATGAAAATGGGTGCGTGGAATATCAGGACGAGTTTGTAACTGAGAAAATGACAATAAAACATTTTGATCATATATATCGCCCACAGTTTGAACAGCCTGGGAGAGACACAGTGGCAATGAGGGAAAATATGGATTGTTCCATAATGGCATTTTGGAGATATCAGTATAACCTGTCATATGTTTCGTTTGCCTTCCGACCACACGGGCTAATTTGTGTAAGGGTAGTAATTTAGTATGGAGGCATATTGTTTTCACCTCAAGGGAGCCCAGTAAACATCCGCTCCGAAGGGCATGCTCTAAATGATGTTCCGAGTTCGGGAGATGCAACTCTGACATCCAAGGGCGTAAGGCCTTAAGTTGACCCGCCAGACAAGGCAAATAAAAATCGGGCAGTACTGGGCCCGCTGGTCTATAATTCCCCCTTATAAAAGGGGATAATAGGGAATTAAGAGTTTTAAAAAGAGATTTGGGAATAATAACTGGGCTGTGTTGTAATTCATATAGAAATTTGGGTAACAAGATCATCTCGATCAGATTTATGCATCCAAAGACAGATAAAGGCAATTTGCTCCAGACAGTAAATTTAGATCCAGTGTATCCGAGTAACGGCAGTACATTAAGAGAAAGGCCTATGCCTGAATCTTGCCAAACCTTGTTAAGTAGTTTGGCAAGAATTTTAGTTAAAATGTTGCAGTCAACATTAACCAGAGAAATGGGACGGTAAGAACCACACTCCAGGTTTTTTTTTTACCTGGTTTAAGTAGTACCACAATAGTGGCGTCGTAAAATGAAGATGATAATGTCCCAGAGGTTGTGGTGGATAATAGGACTTTATGTAATTGAGGGGATAGCTGCTCACTATATTTACTATAAATCTCTATTGGGAGCATATCTGGGCCGGGAGCCTTACCCCTAGCCATATCTTTGATCGTCAATTCGATTTAGTCAAAATGTGATATCTGCATCCAGTGAGGTGCGTTGGGCATATAGTGAGTCTCGAGAATGTCAGATCAGATAGGTAATCCGATATGTCGGATTACGATGTGTCTATAGTAGTTTTATACAGAGAATTATAGTAGTCATAAAAGCAGTTAGTAAGGCATTCAGCCTCAGTGAGTATAGTTCCAGAGAGGTCTTACTTTTTTAATACTGCATTGGAGGTACTGCATTGGAGGCAGAGTGTTGTTTTACCATAAAAGCCAGTAATTTGCTAGATTATAAATTTAAAGTAGGACTGTCTAGAGAAAAACTGCTTACGTTTAGATTTGACATGTAGTTGAGCATATAGTCTATGGAGACCTAACCAGTCAGACCTGCGGGCGTCAGTGGGTTCAGATATATACGTTTGTTCAGCCAGTTTAAATTGGGAAGTCAAGGTCTCATCATCTCTGGCAGAAGTACGTTTGATATATGAAATAGTTGAAGATAAACAACTACGTAAATATGCTTTTAAAGTGTCCCAAAGTAGGACAGCATCCGTTTGGGGGTCATGAGTGGAAGTAAAACATTCCAGTTTGTCTGGTATTCTGTCTAATGGACCATTGAGAGACAACCAAAATGGGTGAACTTTCCATGAGGGCCTAACCATAACGGACTGGCTATGGAGAGGGAGGATAACCGGATTATGATCCGATATTCCCCTGTGTCCATGTTGTATAGAAGCTATACGAATTGCTAGGTCATGTGTGCCAAATATATAATCTAAACATGATAAAGTGCATCTAGTTGAGGAGTGACATGTATATTCCAGAGCAGTATGGTATTGAATACGCCACTGGTCTAACCAGCCGGCCCCAGTCACAAAAGTAGAAAAAGCAGTAGTAGTATTGGGTCCCACCTGCAAAGTAGCAGAAGCATGAAATCTATCCAAATAATTATCCATCAATAAATTAAAGTCTCCCACGCAAAACAGATGCATCAGGATAATCTAAGGCAAAGCTAACTGCCAAATGGAGTACCTCCATAAAAGTCGAAGATGGATTATAAATGCAAAAGATGACTTCTTCAGCTGTCTTTGGAGCCGTTTTCATAGACTCTATGGAAAAGCAGCAGTAAAAAACACTGCGAAAATCGCGAGTCGCTTAAAAAACGTCTGAAAATCAGGAGCTGTTTTCCCTTGAAAACCGCTCCGTATTTTCAGACGTTTTTTATTTTGTGTTTGCACATACCCTAAGAATTAAACTCCGCATCAGTGAAGACGAACCTCCCCTTTGGGTCACCACGAGTCACCCTAGCCTCCCAATGAAGTGATTTATGGATAAGTAGAGATACTCTCCTAGAAGCTGTGAAATGAATGAGCGGACCATTGGACCCATGGCTTGTTTAGCCACTTAGCCGATTCAGTAGTCATGTGAGTCTCCTGGAGACCTAAAATATAAGGTTTATACTGTCTAACATGTGAAAACCTTAACTCTCTTGAGAGGTGTGCCCAATCCTCTGACATTCCATGTCATTCAAACAAGATCATCCATCATCAGGGTATAGTAATGAGGGTAAGAATAAAGTAATCACGAAGTATAGGAAACAAAATACACAGAATTGTCCTGACCACTTTTCCCAAGAATATTCTCAGTTCTACCCACCAGTAAAACTTCTTATGAAACAAAAAGGAAAGGTAAAATTTTTGTAACCTAATAGAAACAGTTAACTTTATAGTAGAATAGTCTCGCATTTGGAGGATCTATAGGGGTTACCGGTGCTATAAATAGTGATTGGTAAGATCATGAATCGGACACTTCCTGGAGCTCCCTCCTGTTCAAAGATGAGACATAAATACCAGTGGGTCAAAAGATGAAAAACACCATGCATTTCAAAATCTTAACATAACCAACATGGCATTTTCAAAAAGGATATCGGAGTGATACGTGAGTAATTGGTAGGCAGTCCAGTCATGTTCTCTGCGGAGTTGGGTGAAGCTGCAACCAGTCTATTGCTTCAGCGGGGTAGTGAAGAAGGTAGAAGATCCCTCTCAAAGGCTATCATAGTGCACAACAAGGCTGGAACGGAGGTCCATCCTCTTCTGCGATGAGTCCCACTTTTGTCCCGGACGTAATGATAGCCAGACATTGGTCTGGAGACCACTTGGGCAACGCCATGAAGAGGCCTTCACAAGCGAACGTCACACCGGTCCTATTCCCAGGATTATAGTGTTTGGTTGCATAATGTACGGTAGCCGGACCCCTCTAGTCTTCATTTTAGGTACACTAACAGCTCGGCGTTACATTGATTTGGTCGTGGAACCAATGGTACGGCCATTTTTCCAAAGTGTCCCAGAAGCCATTTTTCAACAGGACAATGCCGAGTCGCATGTTGCTCATGCAACTATGAGCAGCCTGTGTGGCCTAAACATGCTACCATGGCCTGAAGCATCTCCGGACTTGTCTCCCATTGAGCACATCTGGGACGTCATTGGTCGGCAATTGCAAAGGGAGCTGCCAGCAGCCAATCTTGATGATTTGCGTGCCCAAGTTCATTCAGTGTAGGGCTGGACGATTTATGATCAAAAGCACGATTAATTGAACATGTAACCTCGATTACAATTAAACAATTTTAGGTCACACCCCTTTTTGCATTCCACGCCCCCTATTTGCATGCTATGCCATTGAATTAATATAGATCCCTTAAGTCTGCTGTATACTACTGTTTATAATATACCCCCTGACACTAATCCTCACACAGTATAATGCCCCCATAGCTGCCCCCACACTGTATAATGCCCCCACACAGTATAATGTCCCTATAGCTCACCCCACACAGTATAATGCCCCCACACAGTATAATGTCCCTATAGCTTCCCCCACACAGCATAATTCCCCAAAAGTGGTTATAATAAAAATAATAAAATACATAACTAACCCCATTCCAACGACATGTGGAGGAGATCCCTCTGCTCTTCTGGTCTGTGTGGCTCAGCGCATAGTTTCAGATTCCGCTGCACTTCTGCCATATACTGGAGTTTCAGGCATCCTATTTGTGCACGGTGTGCTCAATGCCCGCCCCATTTACTTCTTGTTTAGCCTCAATTCCCACAGGGCGAGCGGACATTGCCCGCCCTAATGGTATATGCACAGATGATAGGGTTTATATACAGGGATGATGATGATCTGGTATATAAAGAGATGGGGATCCCTGTATATAACCACCATCATCCCTGTATGTAACCCCGATCATCCCTGTATATGGGGTTATATATAGGAATGACGGGGGTTATATACAGGAATGATGGCTGCTATATACAGGGACTGTGGGGGTAAAATACAGGGAGCCCCGTCGTCCCTGTATATTACCCCATCAACCCTGTATATACTTGGGACGGGCACTGAGGCTAGACACCGTGGACCAATAAGATGACTGAAATGACTGTATATGGGAGAAGTCCAGAGGAGCCGCTCACAGTTCAGCAGTGACGTAATCACGACTGTCTATGCTGAGCCATGAGCGGCCAGAGTTATATAGTGAATAGTAGAGCAGGGAACTGACGTTCCCCTGCTTTACTACAGAATTCTGTTTCAATATGTCTTTATTAAACAGTTGAGACATCGGAAAATATATGTGAACAGTTCTACTCGCAGGTAGAAGAAAATAGTTAAAGTCTCAAATAATAATTAGATCGTTAATTCCTATAGGTTTTAACATTTTGAGAAAATGAGATTCAAAATAATATGGATAATAAAAGAAAGGTAAATAAAATAAATGTTGTGAAGAACGTATACAGGTCATCATAAAGAAAAAATAAAATGTATACAACAGGCAACGTATGATCTCCCACTAGAAAGGGAGAGGTACGGCATATACAGAATTATTCCAACACATCCAATCTTTACAGAACCGGTCATGTCTTTGTATGCTACAGGCATAAATATATTCATATTGATAGTTTGTATTGACTTTTTTAATGATGTCTGTGATGGTCGGGACGTTACATGTTTTCCATCTGAACGCTACAGCTGATGTGGCAGATATTAAAATATGACATATTACAATTTGGAATTGTTTGGGAATAACATCAATTCCAAGCCGTAGTAACCCAAGTTCCGGCGTGAGGTTAATATTTTGAGTTGTAATCTCATTTAGTAGTGCGCTAATTGATTGCCAAAAGGTTAATAATAAAGGACATTCCCAAAATATGTGAAGTATGGATCCCAAATGGTTACAACCTCTCCAACATTGGGGCGATGCATCACTATATATTCTGGAAAGTTTATATGGAGTGAGATACCATCTATAGAATATTTTATAATATAATTCTTGATGATTAGTACAGGAAGAGGATTTAAGAGAGATGGAGAATGCTCTTAACCACTGGTCTCTTGAAAATTGGCCGTTCAGATCTCTATGCCATTTAGATATATGTGTTTGATTTTCAAAGGTAAGTGATTGGGAACCAATCTGGTAAAACGTGTGAATACCTTTAATTGTTTTTAATTGGTTATTTAAGTACGTAGAAGCCGGCATAGGTAGGGAGAGTAATGGATATGGAATTTCTCTCATAATCGTTCTTATCTGCAGAAATTTGTAGAATTGAGTTTTATCTAGTTTGTATCTGAATGATAAGTCAGAGAAGCAACAGAGATTATTTTCCACATATAGATCATCTATATATGTTAAGCCTGCGTTTATCCAGCTGTTTATGTCTAGATCTGGAAGAAAGTCATTCAAGATTTGGAATTAAATTTTCTCTATTTTGGTAGGCATAGCAAGATGTTTGTATTTAGTAAAATTGTTCCAAATTTGTAAAGTAGCATGTACTGTAGATGTGGAGCCTTGTTCTGGCCTATATTTAATGGCTTTTGAGTACAATATATTTTTTAAGTTAGCTACTCCTAGGGAAGCTTTTTCTATGTCTACCCATTTCTTATCAGAATGGGGGAGCCACCATTCTTTGAGTTGGTCTAGTATGGCAGCATGGTGATATAACTTTAGATTCGGAACACTAAAACCTCCATCAGATTTATGTTGTGACATCGTTTTTAAAGCTATCCTTGGTTTTTTGCCCGACCAGATAAAGTTAGACATTTGTTTATGTAGTTGGTTTATTATATGGAGGGGGATAAGAATGGGAATTGTTCGTAATTTATATAGTATAACAGGTAAGGTCATCATTTTATATAACGCAATTCTACCACACCAGGATGGTTCAGATTTACTCATATGATCTAAATCTTTCTGAAGTTGAACAATTAGAGGTTTAAAGTTCTTATCAATCAAGGCCTTGATTGACGAGGTTAGTTCTATACCTAGAAATGGGATAGATTGATGGAATTTAAATGGAAAGGAATGGGTTATAATGTCCTTCATTTGCGGTTGTATGTTTAAACCTAGAAGTAATGATTTATTATCATTGACTTTGTAGTAAGATATGGAGTTAAATATCTTGATTGTTTCTGATACAGTTTGGAGGGAAGATAATGGATTTCTCAGGGCTATTATAATGTCATCTGCAAATAAGCCAATTTTATGAGTAGAATTATTAATTTGTACACCTTGTATTTGAGTGTGTGATCTTATGAGTTCTGCAAAGGGTTCTATTACTAATACAAATATTAAAGGGGAAAGAGGGCATCCTTGTCTTGTGCCATTGGATATGTCAAATGGTTTTGATAACATTCCATTTGTGAGTACCCTAGCTGAGGGGTTAGAGTATAGTGCTTTGATTGCTTGTAAGATCAGGCCATGAAACCCAAACCTTTCTAGAGTCTTAAAAGTATATGTCCAGTTTATTCTATCAAACGCCTTCTCTGCATCTAGAGATAAGAGCAGAGAGGGCGTTCTATTCCTCTCCACCCAATCTATTATGTCAATAAATCGCCTTGTAGCATCAGAGGCTTGTCTGTTTTTAACCCCTTCCCGCTCCTTGACGTACTATTACGTCATGGCAGCTGTATCGTTCGCGCTCCATGCCGTAATAGTACGTCACGGGAGTAACGGCCGTTTCGGCCGTCCTCCCGACACATACAGGAGCTGTGACGCTGCTGTCTTGTTCAGCAGCTGTCACAGCTCCTACAGCGGGGACCGATCGCTGTGTCCCCGCTGATTAACCCCTTAAAAGCCGCGTTCTATAGAGATCGCGGCTTTTTAGGGGTTAAGCTGCCATCGCCGGCCTGCTACGCGATAGCGGCCGGCGATGGTGACTATGGCAACCGGACACCAAACAATGGCGTCCGGCTATGCCATAGACGGAAGCCTAGTGGGTCCTGACAACGTCAGGACCCACTATGCTTGCTGTCAGTGAGTAGCTGACAGTTCTAATACGCTGCACTACGCATGTAGTGCAGTGTATTAGAATAGCGATCAGGGCCTCCTGCCCTCAAGTCCCCTAGTGGGACAAAGTAATAAAGTAAAAAAAAAGTTAAAAAAAGATGTGTAAAAATAAGAAAATAAAAGTTTTAAAAGTAATAAAAGTAAAAGTCCCACTTTTTCCCTTATCAGTCCTTTATTATTAATAAAAATATATAAACAAACAAATAAACTATACATAATTGGTATCGCCGCGTCCGTAACGGCCTGAACTACAAAATTATTTTGTTATTTATCCCGCACGGTGAACGGCGTAAAAAAAAATATTAATAAACCGTACCACAATCACAATTGTTTGGTCACTTCACCTCCCAAAAAATGGAATAAAAAGAGATCAAAAAGTCGCATGTACCTAAAAATGGTACTGATTGAAACTACAGTTCGTTACGCAAAAAATAAGTCCTCGCACGGCTTTATTGATTGAAAAATAAAAACGTTCTGGCTCTTAGAATAAGGTAACACAAAAAGTGAATGATTGTTTACAAAACGTATTTTATTGTGCAAACGCCATAAGACATAAAAAAAAACTATAAACATCTGGTATCGCCGTGATCGTATCGCCCCGCAGAATAAAGTTAATATATCATTTATAGCGCACGGTGAACGCTGTAAAAAAAAATAAATTCAAAAACAATAGTAGAATTGCTGTTTATTAGTCACCACGCCAACTAAAAATAGAATAAAAACTGATCAAAAAGCCGCATGCACCCCAAGAAAACTACAATGGATTCCTCAAGGGGTCTAGTTTCCAAATTGGGGTCACTTTTGGGGGGTTTCCAATGTTTTGGCACCACAAGACCTCTTCAAACCGGACATGGTGCCTAATAAAAAAGAGGGCTGAAAATCCGCTAGGTGCTCCTTTGCTTCGGAGGCCGGTGCTTCAGTCCATTACCGCCCGAGGGCCACATGTGGGATATTTCTAAAAACGGCAGAATCTGGGCAATAAGTATTAATTTGTGTTTCTCTGATAAATCCTTTTGTGTTATAAAAAAAATGGTATAAAAAGAGTAAATTTCACCTCTACTTTGCTCTAAATTTCTGTGAAACACCTAAAGGGTTCATAAACTTTCTAAATGCTGTTGTGAATACTTTGAGGGGTCTAGTTTCTAAAATGGGGTGTTTGATAGGGGTTTCTAATATATGGGCCCCTCAAAGCAACTTCAGAAATGAACTGGAACCTAAAAAAATAAATAAATGAGGCAATACTTCGCTTCTTACATTATACTGATAATGAGCCGTGCCCACTCCGAGATGACCCCAGTTTTGACCGTTTGTATAAACGGAGACCCCTATTAGACCGTTTCAGTGCCCGGTTTTCCCAAGCATACACCCCCGAGAAGTGTTTTTCTATTGATGAGTCCCTGGTACATTTTAAAGGGAGGGTTCAATTCCGCCAGTACCTGCCAGGTAAGAGGGCAAGGTATGGCGTGAAGATGTATAAGCTGTGCGAGAGTGCATCAGGGTATACCTACAGGTTTAGGATATATGAAGGAAAGGCCACCCCCAAACCAGACTGCATCCTGGACTACAATAGGTACATGGGAGGGATGGACTTGTCAAATCAAGTCCTGAAGCCCTACAGCGCCATGCGGTGTGGTATAAGAAGCTGGCCGGGCACATCATACAGATGGCTTTGTACAATGCGTATGTGCTACGTCGATGTGCAGGCCAGAGGGGAACTTTCCTGGAATTTCAAGATCTAATCTTTAGGGACCAGGAAGGGGGGGCACCCAGTACTTCTGGAAGCGAGGCCACACGCATCGTACCAGGGCAACACTTTCCAGGAGAAGGTCCCCAAACCGGTGGAAAGGGAAAGAGTCAAAAGAGGTGCAGAGTCTGCTATAAGAGGGGGATAAGGAAGAACACAATATACCAATGTGACACGTGTCCCGAAAAACCAGGGCTCTGTATAAAAGATTGTTTTAAAATGTATCATACATCCCTTGATTTTTAATTTACCCTGATGCACTCCGCACAGCTTACCCCCCTCATCTTTCCCTTCTGAGCCCTGCCGTATGCCCAGGCAGCTGATAACAGCCACATGTAGGGTATTGTCGTACCCAGGAGAACCCACATTACAATTTAAGGGGTGTATATCTCCGGTGGCGCATGCTGGGCACACTATATTGGACACTGAAATGGCATATACATATATAAAATTGCAAATCTCACACTGCACCATCTGCTGCGCATTATCTTTTACACAGTACCTGTGGGGTCAAAATGCTCACTACACCTCTAGATGAATGTCTTAAGGGGTGTAGTTTTTAAAATGGGGTCACTTCTCGGGGGTTTCAACTGTACTGGTACCTCAGGGGCTTCTGCACACATGACTTAGCACCAGAAAAGCTCCAGTAGGCCAAATGGTGGTCCTTTCCTTCTGAGCCCTCCCATGGGCCCAAAGGGCAGTTTATCACCACAAGTGGGGTATTGCCGCACTAAGGACAAATTGGGCAACAAAATGGGGTATGTTGTTCCTTGTGAAAATAAGAAATTTTGATCAAAAATGACATCTTATTGGAAAAAATATCATTTTTTTCATTTCACAGCCCAATTCAAATAGGTGCTGTGAAAAAACTGTGCGGTCAAAATGATAACAAAAACCATAAATGAATTCCTTGAGGGGTGTAGTTTCCAAAATGGGGTCACTTCTGGTGGGTTTCCATTGCTTTGATACCTCTGGGGCTCTGCAAATGCAACATGGCACCCGAAAACCAATCCAGCAAAATCTGGACTCCAACAAACACATAGCGCTCCTTTCCGTCTGAGCCCTCCCATGGGCCCAAACGGCAGTTTATCACCACAAATGGGGTATTGCCGCACTAAGGACAAATTGGGCAACAAAATGGGGTATGTTGTTCCCTGTGAAAATAAGAAATTTTGATCAAAAATGACATCTTATTGGAAAAAATATAATTTTTTTCATTTCACAGCCCAATTCAAATAGGTGCTGTGAAAAACCTGTGCGGTCAAAATGATAACAAAAACCATAAATGAATTCCTTGAGGGGTGTAGTTTCCAAAATGGGGTCACTTCTGGTGGGTTTCCATTGCTTTGATACCTCTGGGGCTCTGCAAATGCGACATGGCACCCGAAAACCAATCCAGCAAAATCTGGACTCCAACAAACACATAGCGCTCCTTTCCTTCTGAGCCCTCCCATGGGCCCAAACGGCAGTTTATCACCACAAATGGGGTATTGCCGCACTAAGGACAAATTGGGCAACAAAATGGGGTATGTTGTTCCCTGTGAAAATAAGAAAATTTGATCAAAAATGACATTTTATTGGAAAAAATATCATTTTTTTCATTTCACAGCCCAATTCAAATAGGTGCTGTGAAAAAACTGTGCGGTCAAAATGATAACAAAAACCATAAATGAATTCCTTGAGGGGTGTAATTTCCAAAATGGGGTCACTTCTGGTGGGTTTCCATTGTTTTGATACCTCAACGCCTCTTCAAACCTGGCATGCTGCCTAAAATATATTCTAATAAAAAAGAGGCCTCAAAATGCACTAGGTGCTTCTTTGCTTCTAGGGCTTGTGTTTTAGTCCACGAGCGCAGTAGGGCCACATGTGGGACATTTCTAAAAACTGCAGAATCTGGACAATACATATTTAGTAGTGTTTCTCTGGTAAAACCTTCTCTGTTACTAAAAAAAAATTGAATAAAATTGAAATTCAGCAGAAAAAATGAAATTTGCAAATTTCATTTCCACTTTGCTTTAATTCCTGTGAAATGCCTGAAGGGTTAAAAAACTTTCTATATGCTGTTTTGAATACTTTGAGGGGTCTAGTTTTTAAAATGGGGTGTTTTATGGGGGTTTCTAATACATAGGCCCCTCAAATCCACTTCAGAACTGAACTGGCACCTTCAAAAAAAGGCTTTTGAAATTTTCTTAAGAATATGAGAAATTGCTGTTTATGTTCTAAGCCTTGTAACGTCCAAGAAAAATAAAATAATGTTCAAAAAACGATGCCAATCTAAAGTAGACATATGGGAAATGTGAACTAGTAACTATTTTGGGTGGTATAACCGTCTGTTTTTCAAGCAGATGCATTTAAATTCTGAAAAATGCTATTTTTTGTAAATTTTCTCTAAATTTTGCAATTTTTCACAAATAAAGACTGAATATATCGACCAAATTTTACCACGAACATGAAGCCCAAAGTGTCACGAGAAAACAATCTCAGAATCGCTTGGATAGGTTTAAGCATTCCGACGTTATTACCACATAAAGTGAAATATGTCAGATTTGAAAAATGGGCTCTGAGCCTTAAAGGCATGGTGTCGCCCCAAAAACATGCTTTTTTTTTTAAATTTAAACATTTAGTGTGTGGGTGATTAAACATTGTTCAAATTTTTTTATTTTTTTCGCGAGTCAGGAAATATTATAAATTTTTTCAAATTTTTCAAAATTTATAATACTACCCATTTTTGGTCACTAGATGGAGCTAGTTGGAGCTAGTTCCCAAAATTGCAGCATTGCAACATTGGGTTAAAAGCTCTCGCTCTAGTGAGCTCTCAGCATCCCCCCCTCCTTTATCCTGGCTAGTGCCGGGATAAACGAGGGGTTTGAAAGGTTTAACCTCCTACACTGTGTGTCGCCATTTTTTGAGGTAACCCACAGTGTAGTAGGTTTACATACAGTAGTAAACACACACAAACACTAACATACATTGAAATCGCTTACCTGCTCCTGCCGCCGCGGCTCCCTCCGGCCCGTCCGCTCCCTTTGCTGCCGCTGTTCCATGTGCACAAGTCCGGAAGCCGCGACCGGAAGTAGTAATATTACAGTCCGGCCGCGACTTCCGGTCCACAGGAAAATGGCGCCGGACGGCGCCAATTTCGAATAGGACTGTGTGGGAGCGGCGCATGCGCAGTTCCCACACAGACGCCGTACACGGACGTGAATGGGACGGGAGCCGTTCACAGTCCCTATGGGACTGTGGCTGCCGTACTCCAAGTCTGTGTGTGTCGTTAATCGACACACACAGAAATGGAACAAAAAATGGCAGCCCCCATAGGGAAGAAAAAGTGTAAAAATAAGAAAAAGTAAAACACAAACACACAAATGAATAAAAACGTTTTTATTAAAGCACTAACATCTTTAACATATAAAAAAAATTATTTGCCATGACACTGTTCCTTTAAGGCCCAAACTAGGCTGCGTCCTTAAGGGGTTAATGAAGCCTACTTTGTCTGGGTTTATCAGACCAGGCAGTATAGTTTCCAATCTATGTGATAGAATTTTTGCATAGAGTTTAATGTCTCCATTTAGCAGAGAGATGGGTCTATAATTGGTGGTTAAAGTCGGGTCTTTATTAGGTTTAGGTATGGTTGTAATTGTAGCTAAAATCATTTCTTTAGGAAATGATCCTAACTGCATTGCTTCATTAAATAAGGTTTCCATGTGAGGGGAAAGGATGTCTTTGAAGCTCGTATAGTATTCATTTGTATAGCCATCTGGGCCTGGGGCTTTAGATCTTTTGAGTGTTGTGACAGCTCTAAGAATTTCTAAGTTTGTGATTGGTTTGTTTAGGTTATTCAGTTGATCGTTGGATAGAGTGGGAAGATTGACTTTGTCAAGACATTTTTGAATATTTTCAGTAGTTGGTTGTGAAATTGTAGGGTCAGATTTTAAGTTATATAATGATGAGTAATACTCTCCAAAATTATCTGCTATTTCTTTTGGATTAAGAATTTTCTTAGATGTGGTCGGTGAGATCAGATGGGCAATTTTATTTTTCTGTACATTTTTAACTCTTTTGGCCATGAAAGCATTGGCTTTATTGTTTAGGCTATAGTATTTCATACGGAGTTTAGTTAAGTTATGTTCATATTTGTATAGTAGTAAGGATCTGAGTTTGTCTCTGGTATGAGTTAATTTTTGGTGGGTAAGAAATGATGGGTTATTTTTCTGTTGTGTTTCTAGACTTCTCAGTTCTGTGGTAATGTCATCCAATAGTTTTTTCCTCTTTTTTATTGTGGAATGCTGATATTTTAATAAAAATACCTCGTATGTACGCCTTATGAGCGTTCCAGAGAGTAAATACACTGATATCAGGTGTGGCATTGAGTTCGAAGTAGTCCTTGATCTCTTTATGAATGAGTTTCTGGGTTTCGGTATGTGCTAGTAGAAAGTTGTTTAGTCGCCATACATTCTCTATTTGTGGAATATGAGGTTCATTAATTTTTATAACTAAAGGTGAATGATCAGACCAAGTTATGTCACCTATCTTGACCTCAGCGCATAGCTGTAGAGAAATTTTATCTGTGAGACAATAGTCTATTCTTGTGTATGTTCTATGTGGAGAAGAATAATATGTGTAGTCCTTTTCGTTGGCATGAAGACATCGCCAAGTATCATACAAGTCGTTACTATGTAACCATGACAATAATGTTGAGGGCGGTCTCTTGTGCTTAGCTGTTGTATCCATTAATGGATCTGAAATTAGATTTAAATCACCGCATAGAATTAAACTGCCTTTTTGTATTTTTTTAATTTTCCTAAGTACTTTATTACTGTATACATTACAAATTGTGTATATTCTGTTATTTAGTTTGCATACCAGCACAAGGAACCGCCCTTTTGGGTCAGCTAATACATTTAATTCTTCAAATATTAAAGTACGTTTAAAAGCAATCAATACTCCTGCCTTTTTCTGTGTGGTATGGGCATGGTATATATGTGGGAAATTGATATGTTTGATTCTGTGGGCATCTGCTTCTAAAAGATGAGTCTCTTGAGCGCATATAATGTCAACATTTTCTAACTTGCTTTCAGACCAAAGCGAGGATCTTTTGAAGGGGTGATTAAGACCCTTTGTGTTGAGTGATAACATTTTAATAGTCATTTGTTTTGGAATACTTGACAGCTTTGTGTAGTGTAATATACTTGCAGTTTAGATGAGTCTGCATCGGATTTGACCAATAGGATTTCATATTGTATTGAGATGTGATGTTTGATTGATAGTTGGATGGAATATTACGTTCGGTTTTCCTGTGGTGTTCTTGTAGTATGGTGACCTGTTGAAAATAATGAAAACAACAAAAACAAAGAACAAGAAAGTTCAAACCATAAATGTCACAGTGTACAGCCAACATGGCTGAAATGATCGTGGGGTAAGAGTTCCAGAGATGGGTGTAGGCCCCCAGCCCCACCTATATACGAAGCCTCAGTCAGGGTCTTTTGAATGTGGCGGTCTTTCATCTCGTTTAGGCCTTGCTTCTTGTATTTCCGTCTTGTCTTGTAGAGGTGATAGTTTAATGTTCCATTTTTTTTAGTAGGTTCAGGCCATCTTCTAGGTTCTGAATAACAAATGTGTTGTTTCCTTTGGTTATTATGACTTTAGTTGGAAAACCCCATTTATAGAGGATTTTATGTTCTCTCAGAAGCATAGTTAGCAGTTGCATCTTCTTTCTTTCTTGGATAGTGGCTTGTGATAGGTCTGTAAATAGAGAGATTGTTTGGAATGGATCTGGAAGAGGAGAGAATTTCCGTGCTGCAATTAGGATTTTCTCTTTTATGTGAAAGAAGTGTATTCTTGCCAGGACATCTCTGGGGATTTTTTCAGGTAATCCTTTGGGTTTAGGTAGCCTATGGGCTCTGTCGATGGTAAGATCTGACTTAGAGAGGGCCGGTTGTAGAATCAGCATTAACCGGTGAAGATATGAAACCAGTTCTGCTTGGGTGACAGATTCAGGTATTCCTCTGAATTTGATATTGTTTCGGCGTGACCGATCTTCAATATCTGCTAGTTTCATACGCATTGTAGTAAGTTCTTCTAGATTATTATGTGCATCTACTAGGGAGTTATGTGCTGTGGTATATTTTCCCATTTTGTCTTCTACATGGTTAACTCTGTCTCCAAGGTCATCTATGTGTGATGATATTTTATGTGCCATTTTAGACATATCCGATTGAATGGAGCTTTTTAGAGCTGTTAACATGTCTTTCATTAAGTTTACAGAAATTGCTTCTGTAGATGAGGGGATATGTGCAAAAACCGTTGCGCTAGGTGTAAAATCGACATCTGAAATGTCATATTCCCCATTTGAGTGTAATCTCTGTTTTTGTTTTGCAGGACTCCTGGTGGTTGGTGAGTCTAATGAGTTCTCTTCTGAAAACTGTTCTTTATATTTGGAGCTTGAGCAGTTATTTGTGCTGTTTAATTTGGAGTTTTTTATTTGGTTTGTATCATGAGCATCTTCTCCTTCAGCGTGGACAGGAGATATTGTTCCCAAAGTGCGAGGAGATTGAGAATTCACCATATATCTGTGTTTGGATTTGGCGCCATTTTCTTTTTTGTCTTTACCCATAAAGAAGTCTGCTAGGCGTTTTGGCAGTTCTTTGTTTCGCTTGCCTCTAGTCATATTCAAAAATGTAGTAGATGGCTGTAATAATGGTTAATATGGTATGTGGCGCTGAGACTCTTCTGGTATTTAATTCCGTGCAGCATGCGGTCTCTGCCTCAGTGCGTGTCTTTTGTATAGTCACCACTTCAATTACATTTATCTGAGGCGGTGCGTTTATATGTTTCTGTTTTAGGTCGCAGCTTCAGCACACCAAGTAGGTCTTAAAGTATAAAGTCTCCAAAACAAGAAATAAAGATATCTTTGGGTTCTTAAGACCCTGGAGTGTGATGCTTGGTTTTGTTTAAACAAGGCAGACAGCAAGTACTGGGGTGGCAGCTGATTAATATGGTATATGGAGCTGAGTCACTCTTATTATTCAGCTCCTTGCAGCATGTGGTCTCTGCTTCAGTCTTTGTATGGTCACCCCCTCAGTTGATTTTATCTGGGGTGGTCTGTGCACATGTTTTACTACAGGTCGAGGCTTCAGCCTGTCAGGTAGGCCTTAAAATATATGTCTCTCAAACAAAGAAATAAAAGTACCTTTTGGTTCTGAAGATGATCTGGAGTGTGATGTGAAGTCTTGTTGGAGCAGGGGAGGCTGCCTGCACAGGGATGGTATCAGATTAGCCTGGTATGTGGAGCTTAGTCTTATCTGTTTTTCAGCTCCCTACACCATGCGGTCTCTGGGGATTCCAGGTCACAGTGCTGTTATCTGCTTGATTTCTCCTCCAGTAGTGAATGATTAACAGAGAGAATCTGTCTTCTGAGTTTAGGATGATTTGCTGATAAGATTTAACACCCTGAGAATGCTTTATCTGTCGCTTTAGTTGTAGGTGGAAGTGGAGCTAGCTCAACACACAGCCATCTCTGCTGCCATCAGGACACGCCCCCTTTACTACAGAATTCAACTGTCAGGACACAGATACAGTTGAAACCGGGAAAAAACTAAATGGGCAAGATGACGTTGGTTATCTGCGCTGAATTTTTCCGATTTAATTGCTCAGCCCTAATTCAGCGTGGCATAAAAATTTTCAGAAAACCATTAATAACCTCTTTGATAGCATGCCAAGGCGTGTAAGTGCGTGTATTTCTGTACATACTCGATATTGAATAAATCAAAATGTTTAGAATACTTTGTTTCCTTTTTTTTATCATTTGCGTATCGTTAACATGTCTATCGATCCTGTGATTTCCACTATTCCAAAACATTTCCTTCTTGGTATTGCAATTTCAATACCAAGTGAATGTTGGTGAACAATTAACATACTCTTGCAAAAATAAATCTATATCATGGGATAAATGACAAGTAATAGCCCCCACTCCTGAAATGATAGGGTGTCCAGGAGGATTCATGAAGTTTTTATGAATCTTAGGCAAATAATAAAATATAGGTGGTTGTTATTCTTTAATTTAAAAAAAAATATTTTTTTAATTAAAAAGATTAATATCCGTTGCTTCCTGTACAAGGGTCTCATACAATGACAGATAATGTACTGATGGCTCAGATCGTAGTGGTACATAATACTGGACACCGGATAAGATATGTAACGCCTCTTGATATAGGCTGAAAGTTCAAAAATGAGACCCCCCTCCTCTCACATCAGCCGATCTTACAACCATTTTGTAACGTCTATGGCCGTGGCCCGTCGTTCTGACTTACCCGTCGACAGCCGCGGCCATGGACATGTGAGTTCCCTGCAGCGTCATCCTCCTGTGAGGCGCCGGCACTCTTCCTGGTATCGAGACTGTCTCCAGAGGGCGCGCGCTCAACTTCCAGCAACCCCTCTTGCCTTCTCCTACTGCTTTGCCCGAGGTTCCGATGCAGGTGGATCGGCTAAAATTGTCAGTTCAAGAGAAACCGCGCAGGCGCACCTCTGGACTCTGTTTATATTGCGGCCTCGCTGGCCATGTCGTGCGTCTGTGTCCTCAGAAGCCATAAAACCCCAACGTCTAGGTTTGGTTGGAGAGACAACCCTGGGCGCTACTGCATTTAATCAAGAACTCTCCTGCAAACTGTTCATTCCCGTGACCATCATTGCTGGCGAGAGGCCCCATCCGGTCTCTGCCTACCTGGACTCTGGCTCTGCAGCCAATTTCATCTGCCAAGACCTTGTGGATCTTCTTCAGTTGCCCACTGTCCTGCTGGAAAGGCCGTTGATCGTTGCCTCGGTAGATGGACTGCCTTTGCCTGACCCAGTTTTGTCTGTGACCAAGCCATTGAGACTTCAAGTGGGAGCTCTTCACTCTGAGCTCATCTCCCTGTTTGTCCTGCCCAATGCCGTCAACCCCGTGCTGCTGGGTTTGCCTTGGCTTCGTTTGCATGCCCCAGTCCTGGTTTGGAACTCCGGAGAGGTTCTCCAGTGGGGTCCCAAGTGTCTTGACCGCTGTCTTTGTCATATCCATTCACCACAGTCTTCTCTGCATGGCAGGGTTGCCTTCTTGTTACTCTATGTTCTCTGATGTCTTTTATAAGAAGGAAGCAGAAACCTTGCCACCTCATCGAGCATATGATTGTCCCATCGACTTGGTTCCTGATTCGTCTCCTCCTCACGGTAGAGTGTACCCTCTCTCCTTGCCTGAGACCCAGTCCATGTCTGCCTACATTAAGGAGAATCTGGAGAGGGGCTTCATTCGTAAATCCTCATCGCCGGCCGGAGCTGGGTTTTTCTTTGTCAAGAAGAAAGATAGATCCCTCCGACCCTCAACTAGATCACGGTGAAGAACAGGTACCCATTGCCTTTGATTTCAGAACTGTTTGATCGCATACGGGGGGCAAAACAAAATTCTAAACTGGACCTGCGGGGGGCCTACAATATGATCCGGGTTAGTCAAGGTGAAGAGTGGAAGACTGCATTTAATACACGTGATGGGCACTATGAATACCTAGTTATGCCTTTCGGCCTATGTAACGCTCCCGCAGTGTTTCAGGAATTTGTCAATGACCTTTTTCGGATTCTCTTCTATGTCTGTGTTGTGGTGTATCTTGATGACATTTTGATATTTTCCCCTGTAAGTCATCAGAATCATGTCCGCCAGGTGTTGCTTTGTCTAAGGGAGAATCATCTTTATGCCAAGCTGGAGAAGTGTGCGCTTGAAAAATAGTCTCTTCCCTTCCTGGGCTATATCATCTCCGATCAGGGTCTCAAGATGGACCCTGAGAAAGTAAAGGCTGTCCTGGAATGGCCACGTCCCCAAGGCTTAAGGGCAATACAACGCTTCCTGGGATTCGCCAACTTCTACCGGCTGTTCATTCCCAACTTCACGTCTTTGAGAGCTCCCATCTCTACCCTCCCTAAAAAGGGCATGAATGCCAAGGTGTGGACTCCGGAGGCAGAAGCCGCATTTGAATTCCTAAAAAAAATCCTTCTCGTCAGCCTCTATTCTTCACCACCCTGATGTGTCCCTACAGTTTTCTTTAGAGGTGGACGCTTCTTCTGTTTGTGCTGGTGCACTGTTGTTCCAGGAAGGTTCAAAAGGCAAGACTGGTATGTGGCTACTATTCTAAGCTGTTTTCTTCCGCAGAGTGCAACTACTCGATTGGGGATCCGGAGTTACTGGCCATCAAGCTGGCTCTGCAGGAGTGGAGACACCTACTGGAAGGCGCAGTTCATCCTATCCTGGTCTTCACGGATCACAAGAACCTGACCTATCTACAGACGGCTCAGCGGTTGAATCCTCGTCAAGCCAGCGGGTCGTTGTTCTTTGCTCGGTTCCGGTTCTAACTCCACTACCGTCCTGCCAACAAGAATGTGAGGGCCGACGCCTTGTCTAGGTCATTTGAAACGGAGGACACTGTGGAGTCCCCACAGAATATTATTGATCCTTCCTGCATCTGCTCTGTGAACCCTCTGCAAGTTAGAGACATTCCTCCGGGAAGGCCTTTTGTACGTCTGACAGACAATCCTCTGCTGGGGCCACAGTTCCAAGTTGGCAGGTCACGCGGGTGCTCGTAAGACCCAAGATCTAATCGTCCGTCAGTTCTGGTGGCCCACTCTGCCCAAAAACGGCATGGACTTTGTCTCCTCATGTACGGTATGCGCAGCAAATAAATTTGCCCGCTCCAGACGGACTGGTCTGCTCCAGCCGCTGCCTGTGCCCGTTGCTCCCTGGCAGCATGTCGCAATGGACTTTGTCATGGATCTCCCTCTCTCTGCGGGTTGCAGTGTGATGTGGGAGGTGATGGATCGATTTTCTAAAATGGCTCATGGTCTGCCTTCTGCTGCGCAATTGGCTGACCTTTTCATTCAACATTTCTTCCGTCTGCACGGCTTGCCTCTGCATATTGTCATGGATCGAGGGGTCCAGTTCACCTCAAAGTTTTGGAGAGCACTCTGCGGTCTCCTCGGTGTAAAGTTGGACTTCTCTTCGGCCTATCATCCCCCATCCAATGGGCAAGTCGAGAGAGTTAACCAGATTATGGAGAACTATCTACGTCACTTTGTTTCCAGACCGCATGATGACTGGGTGCAGCTGCTCCCGTGGGCAGAGTTCTCCTATAATAACCACACTAGTGAGTCCACCACCTCCAGTCCGTTTTTCATTGTCTACGGCCAACACCCTCGAATACCTCTTCCTGACTCTACTATGTCCCAGGTGCCTGCTGATGACTCTACCTTCAGGGACTTTTTGCAGATATGGCAACAGACCCGATCTTATATCCTGCTGGCTGTGGACCGCATGAAGAGTAAGGCAGATACTAGAAGACGGGATCCTCCTCAGTTTCTTCCAGGTACTAAGGTCTGGTTGTCCCTAAAAAATATCCAGCTGAGGGTACCGTCCTGCAAATTTGCTCCTAGGCTCCTCGGACCCTTCGAGATCCTGTTACAGCTTAATACGGTGTCTCACAAGCTGCGGCTGTCTCCTACCGTCAAGATCCCTAACTCCTTCCATGTCTCCTTGCTGAAGACCGTGGTCCTGAACTGCTACTCCAGGACTCCTAGTTCCGCAGTGGTCCCTGGCGGATCGTCTGGGACTATCGAAGTAAGGGAGATTCTGGCCACCAAGAAGGTAGGAGGAAGGACGTTGGAAGGGATTCGGTCCAGAAGAGCGGTATTGGGAGCCAGAGGAGAACATCGATGCCCCTGTCCCCGTGAAGAAGTTTCTCTCCCGCTCTGGTCCCAAGAAGAGGGGGCGTAAGAGGGGGATACTGTAACGTCTATGGCCGCCGCCCGTCGTTCTAACTTACCCCTCGACGGCCGCGGCCATGGACATGTGAGTTCACTGCAGAAGCATCCTCCTGTGAGGTGCCGGCACTCACTTCCTGGTATCAAGACTGTCTCCAGAGGGCGCACGTGCCCGGTCTTAAAGGGCCAGTGCGCTCATAATTGCAGGAAGTCTGCAATCAAGCACAGAATGCCACTGGACTATAAAAAGGGCTCTGCCCTCTTGTTCTTTGCCTGAGCGTTGTTCGTTACCCAAAGTTTGTCTTGCAAATGGTCTCCTAGTGTCTTCCAGTTCCCAAGTGTATCCTGTACCCCGTGCTGTCCTGGTCAAGTGCCGTGCTGAAGCTGTTGCCAAGTTCTGCTGCTCCACGCCTGACGTCTACCTGCTGCCTGGTCCCAGCCGAGCCTGCCGTGCTACTGTCCGAGTTGCCACAGGTACCCCTTCTGGACTATAGACTCTGTACTATAACTGTTTAGCCAGCTGCCATCCCGCTACGCGGTACGACCCAGTGGTTCCACATCCCGCATCGTGACACATTTAATAGTTTTGTTTCAAAGATATGATAGCCGGTCTTTCATAGACCGACAGATAATCACAATTTACTTGATTTTTGTAAGGATGAAGGGACTATATGGTCCAGCAGTCTACATTTATTGAGAACCAAGGAATTAAAATTTTTATAAAATAACCCCTATGGTTCAGGGGATAAAATAAAGGTTTTGGTTTAACATTTAAATGACATGGATCATCCACTTGCATGGAGATAGGTTTAATAACCTGGCGGATGGTCTCAAGCAACAATTCTCCATCCAAAGATTAAATAGAAAGAGGCTTGTTCAGCTGGAGCACATGGATCTAACGGATGACTAGAGATTGACTGAGTAAATTTCCTACGGAGTAAGAAATGCTTAAAGGGATCCTGTTACCAGCATTTCACCTATTGAAATTTACTTATCCATCACTAATCGGTGCGATTAAAAGTTCATTGCCGTTATCCCCTCTCCTAAACTCCTCCGACTGTAAATATCGGTCTGCAAACATTTTGCACTTTTTGTAATAATCCGGTGTCCCTTTGTGCGCACACACCAGAAGAGGACATCAATGCACAAGCGCGGGATTTTGTGTGCTGGGGGAAGGCGTGGAGCTGTCAATCAAAAGTAAGGAGGCGGTGTAAACTCTGAAAGACTTGAGGAATGAAGATATGACTCTTTTCAAATGAAGATATGACTCTTTTATGCTCATTAGCATACATGTGGGAACACTAAAAAGCTGAATAGTAAAGCTACAGAGCCGACTAAGAAGACCATTATAGGTTATATAGAAATGATTTTTCACCCACTACCACCTGGTACTGCTTGTTTAATAGGTGAAATGCTGGTGACAGGTTCCCTTTAAACAGTGAATTGGGCACCAGAGGTGGACAAATAAACAGATACAGCCATTTTTTGAGAGGTAGATTTACTGCCTAGGGTAGCCTCTCCTACACGCCCTGGGCATTTGAGTTTGCCGGCCTCACCGGACAATCACTTAGAATATGACACTTGCCCCCATAGTACAGACACAGATTATTGGTGTGCCTTCTGTGGCGTTGTTCTACAGTGAGCTTTAATAATTCCACCTACATATGTTTGTCAGGACAAGCAGAAGTAAAGGTTTCTGAAGAATGGGTGCCAGTCAGGGTACGCAACGGACACGATCCGTTTCAGGTTGTCTTTTTCACAGAAACCGAATGTCAATATGGTTAGCTAAGGAGATTAAATCTTTCAAAGAGGTAGGTAAATCCCAACCTGCCAGTTCATCCTTGATGCGGCTTGCCGGACTTTCCCAAATCGTAGCGACGAGCTTCATTATTCCACTGTAACTCCATAGCCGGGGTATGGAACTGGATAGCATAGTGTCCTACAGATTCAAGTTCCTTGGCGGAGTTTGAGTAAGGTGGAAGCTGCAGATGGTACCCGACCAGGTTCTTCAAATACTTTTTTTTACGTGCATAAGAAAGGTTATATATCGAACATGATTGAGTGTTTCCGTTACCACAATGGCATTGCCCAGGTCAGTACTTTTCCAGACAGTAAAGACAAGCTCTAGGCCACTTTGGCTTGATCAGAAGCAAGCTGATGCACCATCACATCAAAATGTATTGTGCACTGATTCAAAAATCCTCAGTAGGACTTGGAGTCACCATCAGAGCGAGATGCAATCCAGGGCTTTAGGCAGCAGGTTGATGTAGTGGTTATTGCGCCACTGGTGAGGCAGCCGGTACAGCTGGAGATGACAAGGCATTTAAACAAGAAGACACATTTTGTACCAACTGAAACAATTGATCCTGGCGGAGACGTCTAGAAGGTTCAGGGGATTGTCAACGGGGTCCATGGCATAAGCCAACTGTCACAAGGCACATAGAAGTAGTGACTTTCACAGGGTCTACAGAGGATGGTGTGGACCCACTTTGTTGGCGACGGATTTGGTGTGGAGCTCAACTGGGAAGCAGAGTCTAAGTGAAATCTGGATATTCACCCTTTAACCTCTGTATGGAGATGGACTTGACGGCTAGTATCCCTAGGTTGCTACCCACAGAATAGTTTCAGTTGGCAGCGGCCGAGGTGGACAGTCGAGGTACAATAACAGGCAAGATACAGGGCCCAGTATTCACATAGGCCACGGCAGACGTTCATTTACATTTAGGAAACCCAAAGGTCAGGGCAGATGGACGTCACAGTAAATAGGCAAATGGTGAGGGCAGGCGAGGTCATGTTCGGGCAGAGTTGGAAACCGATTAAAATGCAAGTCTCAGGAGAAAACTGGAGTATGGAACCTAATTGCGCTGGCACTTTAAGAGCAGAAGGGTGGCGGGGAAAGCTGCCTACACCATGGCAAGGGGAAGAGATACGGTGCCGGTTGGGATCCACAAGACGGTGTATAAAGGTAAGAACACGGCTGCGGGCACAGGCAGTGGACATTACACAGGAAAACTGTAGCTAAGCGTTCTGCCAATATCTTAGAAATCAGTTACATACCCTGATTAATTTAATAGATCGGCCTATATGAGCCTGGGATTTGCAAGCCTTTACGCGGTTTTGGGAGTCATTTAATGTGTGCCACTATGGAAGCCTCAGCGATGTACCCATTTTGAAGTAGATTAGTAAAATAAGCTTGCAAGGTCTGTTCCATCAAGGCTTTATAGTATTCCCCCAATCAGGGCTGTGAGACTTTTCATCGTGGAGACTTTTTGTAGTTGCCCTGATTTCCTGCTCACTTATTTCCTTACATAGCCATTCATCTTGTTCTTCAGTTCGCGCTGGCAATGATATTTTATTAAGAAACACCAAACCGCTATTGAAGAAACCCCATCATTTGTGCATAGCTTTAATATAAATTACTGTGAAATTAAATTTATGGTTTTTGGAATTGCTATTATGTGTCCAGTTGTGTCTCGGATAGCCTGTGATATGGGAACCTTCCCTTTCCTAGGTGTGCCAGGAGCTTTACTGCCTTATTCCCGAAATTAAAAAGCCTCTCCTCATATCTGTCTCATGTTTTGCGGCATACAAGTTGAATTAGTTAGAAAATAGGTGTATACTGTTTTGAAATCAGAACTTGACTGTTCAAATTTGGTGACTATTTTGCGTTTAAGGGTAGTCACAAAAGCTATCATCCTACCTCTCAATTAAACCTTAGCAGTGACCCAATACAGGGCTGGATTTCTCTAGTGATCTTTATTATCTTTTGACTACTCAAGCCTATACCCCTATAGTAATTCCTTGAATGAGTCATCTTCCATCAAATTGGAAGGGAACATTCATATGATGTCTGTGCCTTTAGGCATTGAATCTCAAATGGAGACAGACAGACACCGGGGAATGATCCGTTACGATCAGATCATGTTTTTCCATGGTTATTATTCTATAAGAAAGGGTAGTGTCAGTTATAATATAGTCAACCCTTGACCAACTGGTATGGACATGTGAGAAATGGGTATTTCTCCTGGGTGTCTGAGTCTCCGGTCGTCCTGTAGGCTTGTTGATGCTATAAAAGGGGGAGAGAACCCTGTCATGGGAGCGTTGCTCTTCCCAGTAGGCCCAGGGCCCAGCCTATCTTCTCCAGAAGAGCAAACTGTTTAAATCCTCACCTATAATCTTTGAAGGGCTTACATCAGCCTGAACTTTGCATTCAAGCATCTTAAAGGACAGCATTCTCTCTTCTTGGGACATCATACACTCTCTATTGTTCCCCTTGATGCTCTAAACTAAAGTGCACCCATCTGCCCTTTTCCTGATTAATTCTCATGTCTAGAAGTATGAAAGCAATATCACTGTAAACCAGTATGATCAACCCAGCCTTGTTGGCCTTTGCAGGTGGCTCATGTACCTGACCAACCCAGAATTTCTTTAAGCGGAAGAAATTGTCGCTAGACAGGTGGGTCTCCTGCAGGAGTACCAAATCTGGTCAATGGAATTTAGGATACCTTGGTTCTTTAGTTTTGGGACTTTAACCCCTTGACAGTCCATGAGACAATCTGCATTAATTAATGAATAAACCTGGGTGATTTAGTACATTGAACTGAGAAATTACATCTGAGATCCATGTAAAGATGAAATATGAGCCATTCTGAGGGAAGAAGGTGCATTCTGGGGTGGCCATGACTCTGGTTGAGTCGGAGACCTAAAACATCAAGATACATGTTACTCATCAGTAGCATACGAACTTAAATATTGTCCCTTGCCAATAACAAAAAGAGAAATGACTAGCAGAAGAATATAAACACTCACAAAAAAAAACAGTTGACAGTCTCTTAACCCCTTCCCGACTGCCCACAGTAAATTCATGTCACCGCTTGCTGGGCTCTGTGCAGCGGCAATGTGAATTCACGGTGGGTGTTAAAAGCACGATCGGGTGTCTCAGAGTAACGCTGACACCCGGATCACGCTGTTAACCCCTGCCTCTGGTCCCGCAGACATGATCTGGACCTGATTAGTTCAGGTCCCGATCATATGATCGCAGGGAAAGTTTGTTGTAGCAACAAACTGTAAAGTTTGTTGCTACAACAAACTTTCCCCGGGGGCCAATTGCGGGTGCTGCCATCGTTTGTCACGGCAAAATCGGAGGCCATACAACGGCCTCTGGGTCTGCCATGCACGGAAGCTTATGAGGACCGGTCCTCATAGACTTCCTGTCAGTGTGACTCTCAGCGTCACACTGACCGTTTATAATACATTACACTACCTAGTTAATGTTATGTATTATAGTAGCTATCAGTGCTGCAGGTCTTCAAGTAAAAAAAGTTTTAAAAAAAAGTTACTAAAAATGTTTTATAAAAGTGTAAAAATAAGTTATAAGTTCCAAAAACAAAAAAGCTTTTTTTTCTATAATAAGTCTTTTATTATAGGAAAAAAATTTAAACGTTAGAAAAGTACACATATTTGGTATCACTGCATTCGTAACGACCCAAACTAGAAAAATATAATATTTTTCCCGCATGGTGAACTTCGCAAAAAAAAATAATTAAAAAACAATTCCAGAATCACTATTTTTTGGTCACCACCCCTCCTAAAATAAAGAATAAAAAGTGATCAAAAAGTCGCATGTACCCCAAAATAGTACCAATAAAAACTATAATCCGTTTTGCAAAAAACAAGTCCTTACACAGCTTTTTTAACTGAAAAATAAAAAAGTTATGGCTCTCGGAATATGGTGACACAAAAAATAAATGATTTTATAGAAAAGTGATTTTATTGCGCAAACCCTGCAAAACATAAAAAAAACTATATACATATGGTATCGCCATAATCGTATCGACTCGCAGAATAAAGTAAAGTACGGTGAACACTGTAAAAAGAAAAAAATGGCAAAAAACATTGTCAGAATTTGTCTTTTTGTCACCTTGCTTGCAAAAAATCAAATAAAAAGTTATCAATCGCATGTACTGCAAAATGGTACCAATGAAAACTACAGATTGTCCCGCAACAAATAAGCCCTCACACAGCTCCGGTGGAGAAAAAATAAAAAAGTTCTGGTTCTCAGAATATAGCGACAGAAATTGTGCGGAACGTTCCAAAAGCAGATAAGATTGGGCACCATTTATCAGTTCGGCACCGGCCACATATCTATTAATTATTATTTATTTACCGCATTATTATACCCTCTTATTATGCCCCGATGTACTGTGCCCAGTTTACATACGCCCCCACGTTATAAATTGAAATACCATCAAAACCCCAAACAGAAAAACTACCAAGCAAAATCTGCGCTCCAAAAGCCAAATGGCACTCCCTTTCTTCTGAGCCCTACAGCGCGCCCAAACACCAGCTTACGTCCACATATATGATATATTTTATATCCGGGAGAACCCGCTCAACATTGTATGAGGTATTTGTCTTCAGTGGCACAAACTGGGCACAACATATTGTGCATTAAAATGGCATATCAGTGTCAAATTTTAATTTTCACTTTGCACCTTCGTCTGCGCATTAACCCCTTCCCGCACCACGACTTAATAGAATGTCGTGGTGCGGGTGGTTATATATGGAGCGGGCTCACACTAACGGACAGGAACAGCGATCACGCTGTTACAGGAGCCTGTAAAAATGACATTATACTGCAATACATTAGTATTGCAGTGAATTGTACCAGCGATCTAATGATCGCTGGTTCAAGTACCCTAGGAGGACTAATAAAATGTGTAAAAAAAAAAGTAAAGTTATTATTAGTGAAAAAAATATATAATAATATATTTAAAGTCCAAAAAAAAAAAACCTTCCCATTTTTCCTCTAAAGTAATGTAAAAAATAAACAAAATTGGTATCTCTGCATCCGTAAAAGTCCAACCTATTACCATATACCATTATTTAACTCGCACGGTGAACGCAAAGAATTTAAAATGCCCAAATCACTATTTTTTGGTCACATTAGCTTTTAAAAAAGCTCTACCAAAAAATGTAATAAAAAGTGCTCAAAAAGTTGTATGTACCAAAAAATTGTACCAATAAAAACTACAACTCGTCCCGCAAGCCCTCACACCACTCAATTGACCAAAAAAAAAAAAGTTCTGGCTCTCGGAATGTGGTGGAACAAAACGCTGTTTTTTTTTTTAACAAATAGTTTTTACTTTGTAAAAGTAGTAAAATATAAAAAAATATATATAAATTTGGTATCACCTTAATCGTATTGAGTCGCAGAAAAAATTTAAGTTGTCGTTTTTACCGCATGGTGAAAGCCAATGGAGGAATTGCAGCTTTTTCCAATTTCAGCCTGCAAAGAACTTTATTTTCAGTTTGCCAGTACATTAAATGGTACTTTAAATGGTGTCACTAGAAACTACAACTCCTCCCTCAAGAAATAAGCCCTCACACCACTCTACTAATGGAAAAATAAAAAAAGTTATGGTTCTTGGAAAGCGGGAAGGGAAAAACTAAAATGAAAAAGCAAAAAATAGATCAGTCCTGAACGGGTTAATTAATTTCTAATGAAAAATCATTTATGACCTTGTGGGGTATTGCCGTACTTAGAAGAAATTGCTTTACAAATGTTGGGGTGCTTTTTCTCCTTTATCCTTTGTGAGAATGAAAAAAATGCAACATTTTTGTGGAAAAAAAAATTGATATTCGTTTCCACGGCCTAATTCTAATAAATTCTGCAAAAGACTTGTGGGGTCTAAATTCTCAGTATACCCCTAGATAGATTTCTTAAGGGGTGTAGTTTCCCGAATGGGGTCACTTTTGAGGGGTTTTCACTGTTTTGGTCTCTCAGGGGCTTTGCAAATGCGACATGACACCCAAAAATCATTCCAGCTAAATTTGAGCTCCAAAAGCCAAATATTGCTCCTTCCCTTCTGAGTCCTGCCGTGGGTCCAAACAGCAGTTTATTACCACATATGGCATATTCCCGTAATCAGGAGAAATAGCTTTACAAATTTTGGGGTTCTTTTCCTCCTTTATTCATTGTAAAAATGAAACATTTTTATCGTTTTTTCTGAAAAAAAGTAGATTTTCATTTTCACAGACAAACTCCAATAAATATAGCAAAAGACCAGTGGGGTCAAGGTGCTAATTATACCCCTAGATAAATTCCTTGAGCTGTGTAGTTTTCAAAACCGTGTCACTTTTGGGGTGTTTCCACTGTTTTAGCACCACAAAAACTCTTCAAACCGGACATGGTGCCTAAAATATATTCTAAAAAAAGGAGGCCACAAAAGGAGTTTGTGTCCGTTGTGCAAGTGTTCCGTTGTTTTGATGGAATCAATAGCGAACTGTATTGATTCCATCAAAACGAGGGAACCCTTGCACAACGGAGACAAACGGAAACCACTGGCACCGGATCCGTCACCATTGAAATCAATGTAAAGCTCAGACGGAATGTCGGAATGGAGCCCTAGCGCAGATGTGAATGAAGCCTAACCTGGACTGTAACAGAGTCCACAACATAGTAAAAAGAAACAGCAGGTAATGTTTTCAAAGTAAAAAAGTTGGAGAGTCAACTAGCCTATAGGGGCATATTTTAATAGACTTGCTATCAAGGTTTGGGTTAGGCCCCTTATTTTCAGTGAAGTATAATGTTAATGCTACAGCATACAAAGACGCTGTAGACAATTATAGGCTTCCAACTTTGTAGCAACAGTTTGCGGAAAGCTCTTTCCTGTTCCAGCATTTCCTGTTCCAGTGCACAAGGCAAGGTCCATAAATACATGGTTTGACAAGCTTGGTGTGGAGCAATTCTAGTGGCCTGCACACGGTCCTCCTCTCAACCCCATTAAATACCTTTGGGATAAATTAGAACGAGAGTCACAGTAAAGCCCTGTTCAGACAAAAATTTTTGCAGGCAGAAAAAATCTGCCTCAGAATTCCTTCAGGGTTTTTTCTGGGGCCATTGAAGTTAATGCAAGGACCGTGGGCAAAAAACGCTCAGAAATGAGCGCCGCAGGTTTTTACTGCTTCCCATTGATTCAATGGGAGGACAGAGGCGGAAACCGTGGCAAGAAAGGACACGCCACTTTCTTTCCCCACGAGTGGCCAAAAGCCGTGCGGGAAAAAAAATGCCTCTGCCTCCCATTGAAATGAATGGGGGGGAGCGATTTCAGACGTTTTTTAGCGCTAATTCCTCCGGTTTCCACATCAAAATTAGCACCAAAAAACTCAATGTCCACAGGGCCTACTGGTCTCAATGGCATGGTATGTCATGTTTCCCCCAGAAGAGGGCTAATGGATCTATTTGGGTCCCTAAGATCAGAGCTAACTGAATTGGCATAATTGCTTGTTCAAATATTTTATCTCTCATTTAAAGAAGAGCAATATGGCCTACAAAAAAAATAGAATGCACCTGTCTTTCTAAGTCATTCCAGGATAAGGCTGTAATACTTGAGTCCTTTAACCCCTTCACGACCAGCCCACGTAGATTAACGGGCTGCCATACTGGGCTTTTCTCCTGCAGCCCGTTAATTCACGTGGTGCCAGAACAGAGTGCACAGCGCTCTCCCTGTGCTCTGAATCTCTCAGCACACGCTGCTACTAGCAGCTTAAGTGCTGAGAGAAGACATCAGGACCGGATTGGTGTCGGTCCTGTTGACGTGATCACCATGATAAAGCTATCATGGTGTTCACAGCAAAGTTTGTTGCAGCAACAAACTTTCTGTGCTGTTCCTTACAATGTTTCTCCTCCCTCCCTGTCAGATCGTTCTGAGACAGTGGGGGAGAAGAAGCTGTGCCGAGCAGCTGCTGTGTGTCTCCTATAAAGACACACCGACTGTAAAAACACACAAAAACACCTCCACATAGATAGTTTAGTGTAGGCAGCTAGTTATAGTTCAGGTAGATAGTACTCAGACTAGGACAATTAATTAGTTAGTAATCAATTAGGGCTTATACTGTGTGTGTATGTATATATATATATATATATATATATATATATATATAAATATACATACACACGTCTATATTATATATATATATATATATATATATATACACACACACACACACACACACGTAATATATATATTATATATAGACATATATTTGAAATTTGTTAATACTAAAAATTAATAATTAGGGATGTTATATATCTATAACATCATATAGATATATACGTACATGTAATATATACGTATACACACATATACTTATATAAATCTCTTCATATATTTTACACGTCAAAAAATTTAATTGTATGTAAATTCTAAATACATTGATTCATTGTTAGGCTGTGTTCACACGGAGTTTTTTGCAGGAGGAAAATTCCTTTTGCAAAAACTGCTCCAGACGTTTTTTGCACAGTGGTTTGACAAAAACTTGCCAAAACACTCGTCGAGGTGTATTTTTTACCCTTCTGACTGATTGAAGTGGGGTTTTGGAGGCGGAAACCGCCTCAAGATAGGTCATGTCGCTTCTTTTTACCGCAATGCGTTTTTTTTGCTCACGGTAAAAAAGCTCGTCCAACTCCCATTGAAATCAATGGGAGACATTTTTGGGCGGTTTTTTACGAGTTTTGCGGAGCGGTTTCCGCGCCGAAAAACTCGTAAAAAAACTGTGTGAACAGGGCCTTAGGGTTGTTCATAAATTTATTGATCAATGGATTAGTGGACTTTTTCTTTGTTACTTTTATTAAAACTGTTACAAAAAATAAGTAAAAAAAAAAATACATAAAAAATGGCACGCAAGTTATATACCACTGAAGAGGCATTTGCTCTCTTGGATTCTGATAGTGAATGGGGTCCCTTTTGGGGGGTTTCTGCTGTTTTGGTCCCTCCAGGGCGTTGCAAATGGGACATGGCACCGAAAACCATTATAGCAAAATTTCAGCTCCAAAACCCAAATGGCGCTCCTTCCCTTCTGAGGGCTGTAATGCGTTCAAATATAAGTTTATGACCACATATGGGGTATTGCCGTAATCAGGATAAATTTTTTCTCCTTTATTCCTTGCAAAAATTAAAAATGTCTATGTTTCTTCAGAAGAAATGTAGATTTTCATTTTCACAGACTAACGACAATAAATTCAGCAAAAAACTGGTGGGGTTAAAATGCTCACTATACAACTAGATAAATTCCTTGAGGGGTGTAGTTTCCAAAATGGGGTCACTTTTTGGGGGTTTCCACTGTTTAGGTACCACAAGACCTCTTCAAACCAGACTTTGAGCTTAAAATATATTGTAATAAAAAGGAGGCTTCAAAATCCACTGGGTGCTCCTTTGCTTCTGAGGCCGGTGTTTCAGTCCATTAGGACACTAGGGCCACATGTGGGATATTTCTAAAAACTGCAGAATCTGGGCAATAAATATTGAGTTGCGTTTCTCGGGTAAAACCTTCTGTGTTACAGAAATTTTTCTATTACAAATTAATTTCTGCAAAAAAAATTACATTTGTAAATCACACCTCTACATTGCTTTAATTCCTGTGAAACGCCTAAAGGGTTAAGAAACTTTCTGAATGCTATTTTGAATACTTTGAGGGGTGAAGTTTTTTAAATGGGGTGATTTATGGGGAGTTTCTAATATATAAGGCCCTCAAAGCCACTTCAGAACTGAACTGGTCCATGAGAAAATAGGTTTTGGAAATTTCTTGAAAATGTGAGAAATTGCTGCTAAAGATCTAAGCCTCGTAACGTCCTAGAAAAATAAAAGGACGTTCAAAAAACGATGCCAACATAAAGTAGACATATGGGGAATGTTAACTAGTAACTATTGTGTGTGGTATTACTGTCTGTTTTACAAGCAGATACATTCAAATTTAGAAAAATGCAATTTTTTGCAAATTTTCTCTACATTTTGGTGTTTTTTATAAATAAATACTGAATTTATCGACCAAATTTTTTTCACAGACGTAAAGTACAATATGTCACGAGAAAACAATCTCAGAATCGCTTGGATAGGTAAAAGCATTCCCAAGCTATTACCACATAAAGTGACACATGTCAGATTTGAAAAAATCGCCTGCGTCCACAAGGCCAAAACAGGCTCAGTCCTGAAGGGGTTAATGTGTGTATGCCCATTTGTGTGTTTGTTTTTTTATCAGTATTGTTTTCCAACATATATTGTAGTTGAATATTTATTGTATTTTTACTACCTGTACGTAATTAAACTAATGTAATTTATTATTTTAAGCAATCGGCATCAACAAGTAGAGTACACGAAGGGACCACTCCAATAAGTTCTAGCCAGGGTAAGCACATTACCTTTTGTTTAATAAAAATAACTGTGTGTGTATGCTGGAAACTTTGTTAGGACCTAAAATAACATTAACCAGTTCAGGACCGGGCTATTTTGTACCTTCAGGACCAGACACCGTTTAGCCCTTTTTAGCACGCGTTCGTTAAATGGCTATAACTTTTTTATTTGTAAGACCCAGCAGCAGTCTGACCCTAGTAAGACCCAGCAGCAGTCTGTCACTAACGGCACCCGGCGATCATGTGACCAGTCACATGATCACCGGGAGCAATAGAGACAGCGACGCGACCGCTGCCTCTATTCCTATGCACAGCGTTCATTGAGCACTGTGTAAAAGACATCGGAGAAGACAGAAGCAGTGAAAGCTGCTTCTATCCTCTCCTCAGGGTCCACGGCAGTCACTGACAGTCGGAGACCCGACATTCAGCTGCCCGATCGCTCGGGCAGCAAGTTAAAACCCGAGCCGTAAAAAGTCTATGGCTAGGGTTTTAAGGACCCTGACCGCTGGCCGTAAAAACACAGCCAGCGGTCGGAAACCAGTTAAAATATAGCTAAGGCCTCATGCACTCGACCGTGCTCGTAATGACGACTCGTAATTACGAGCACGGCCGGGCACGGCAGGCCACGGGCAGCCGGCCGTTTTTCCGAGCCGTGCTCCCATTATAAAGTATAGGAGCACGGCCCGTAAAATAAAAAAATAGAACATGTTCTATCTTTTTAACGGCACGGGCACCTTCCCGTGAGAAAACGGGAAGGTACCCGTGGCCAACAGAAGTCTATGGGCCCGTTATTTCGGGTCATAATTACGACCCGTAATAACGGGTGTTTTTACGGTCGTGTGCATGAGGCCTAAACGTTTGACAATCTTCTGACATGTCATAGTAACATGTCAGAAGTTTTGATTGGTGGGGGTCCGAGCGCTGAGACCCCCACCAATCGCTAGAACGAAACAGCTGAAGTGCTCGTGTGAGCACTCAGCAGCTTCGTGTCTGTTCGGCTTTTTCCGGAAAGCCGATGTATCGGAGTATGGGCTTATAGACTTTCTATTGGGTCCGTACACCGATACATTTATTTCCGGAAAAAGCCGAACCCATAGAACCTCCCAACAGTACCTTACTCAGATGAGCGCACTCTACTTTCTAACCAGTACACAGTAATATTAGCACTAGGGTATAGACAATATAGGCACAATATTTTAATCCTAAATATGCACAAATTTGCCAATGCCTACACACTACGTACAGTATGTGACATGCAGCCAGCCAATCATAGTGAAGCTTCTTCATATGGATAAAAGATAAGACTATAGCAAACTCAATAGCTGCTTATGTAACACACAGAAGGACAGTCATTGCAGAGGATAGTGTTCGTGAGAGATGAGGAAAATGATTCAAAAGGGGATTAAATATGGCGCTTCAGGGGTGATGTGGAGCAAAAGCAGTAATGGCCAATAAGACAAATCCTGGTGTCTCAGGTGCAATAGGATTATAACAATGCCACTATATTTTAATATAATATTTTAGCACTATATTTTAAGAAGGTACCATCTTCTGACTAATAACTTTTGACATGGAAATGGCATACTTTAAAGTAGAATTCCAGTTGAGGTCTAAAAAATTATATTTAAACTACAAACTCTGTGATTATCACTTGTTGTTTTTTTTTGGTTTTTTTTGCTCCATTAGGGCATGGTTATGATCAGTGCCTAAAGCTTAGTTTGATGGTAATCTTAGTGTGCTTAAGCCTCTATTCACATTGTGTTTGAGCCTTCCATCTGAGGTATATGTTGGTAGTATTTACTACTGTAAAGGCAAAGTGTCACATACGTTGCCTAAAGGGTCTCATTGTAAAAAAAAAACAAACACTATATTGCATAGTAGGGCTTGGTGATTATGACCTAAATCAAAATCATGATTAACCCGTTCAGGACCGGGCTATCTTGATCCTTCAGGACCAGACACCGTTTAGCCCTTTTTAGAACTCGTTCGTTAAACGGCTATAACTTTTTTATTTGTTGCGCTGGCGACGTCATTTTTGTGTTGTTTTCTCAGTAGACAATGCAGGATTCTTTCTATTTATCATTTTTATACACATCCTTTTTGCGATTTTAGAATTTCTAGGCTTAAAGTTTGAAAATAATAGTAATAAAAATAATCTCTTTTATACTTTTTAGCAATTTTTTTTGGTCATAACACAGTTTTACCCTAAATTAGACCTTTTATTTATGATCGTCATTGTCTACTGTAAATTTGAATACATTACATCTCTATTTTGGGGTAATTGGCTCAGGGCTAGCATTACGACAATGATTGGCGACGGGAACATTTTTTTTGTGGTGGGGATTTTATGTGTACTATTATTAATTTTTTGCTTTACTTTTACTTTTATATTACTATGGTCTGTCCCTCAAAGGTCCAGTTACAGGGGAAATCAGCCCTCTTATAGCGACTATTGTCACTAATAGAGTTGTGCTGGGTCTAGTAAGATCCAGCAGCAGCCTGCCACTAAAGGCATCCCGGCGATCATGTGCCTCTATTCATATACACAGCGCTCATCAGAGAAGATAGAAGCAGCGAAAGCTGCTTCTAGCTTCTCCTCAGAGTTCCCGGCAGTCACTGACTGTCGGAGACCGGGCAGCAAGCTAAAACCCGCGCCGTAATTAGTCTGGCGCGGGTTTTAAGGACCCTGAACGCTGGCTGTAAATACACAGCCAGCGGTCGGGAACCGGTTAATTGAATGTCACGTGCGGGATGTGGACTCACTGGTCCGTACCGCGTATAGGGATGGCAGCTGGCCAAACAGGTAAGTACAGAGTTCAAATAGTTCAGCGAGGGTACCTGAGGTAATCGTAGGCAGTAACGAGGCAGGCACGTCCAGGACCAGGCGGCGGGAAGATGTCAGGTGAGGCGTAGCAAATCAAGCGTAGACTGTAGCACATCACGGCAAGAGCACAGCACGGCACTAGAACTGGGTAGCACGGAAACAGGATACGGGATACAGGAACAAGGTACACTGGGAGACTATAAGCACGAAAAACTATGGCTAACAAACCAACGCTCTGGCAAAGAGCAAGAGGGCAGAGCCCTTTTTATAGCCCAGGGCATCCTGGGCTATATTGCAGACTTCCTGCAAAAATGTGCACACTGGCCCTTTAAGACCGTGCACGCGCGGGCGCGTGCGCCCGCCGGAGACACTCTAAGTCCGGAAGTGAGTGCCGGCGCCTCACAGGAGGACAACGTTGCAAGCAGGTAAGATGTCCATGGCCACGGACGTCAGGGATTAAGGCAGGAAGACGGACCGTGGCCATAGACGTTACAGTATCCCCACTCTTACGCCCCCTCTTCTTGGGACCAGAGCGGGAGAGAAACTTCCTCATGAGGACAGGAGCATCGATGTTCTCCTCTGGCTCCCAAGACCTCTCTTCTGGGCCGAACCCCTTCCAATCCACTAAATAAAATGTCCTTCCTCCTACCTTCTTGGTAGCCAAAATCTCAGGGGAACCTAGGAGCAAATTTCCACGACGGCACCTTCAGCCGGATATTCCTAGAAGACAACCAGACTTTAGTCCCTGGAAGGAACTGCGGAGGCGTCCGTCTTGTTGTATCTGCCTTTCTCTTCATGCGGTCCACCGCCAACAGGATAGAAGATCGGGTCTGTTGCCAAATCTGTAGAAAGTCCCTGAAGGTCGAGTCAGCTGCAGGAACATTGGACATAGTAGAAACAGGAAGAGGTATACGAGGATGCTGACCATAGACTATGAAGAATGGACTGGAAGTGGTTGACTCACTGGTGTGGTTGTTATAAGAGAACTCTGCCCACAGAAGCAACTGCACCCAATCATCATGGCGCCTGGAAACAAAGTGATGTAGATAGTTCTCCATGTTCTGTTTAACTCTCTCGACTTGCCCATTGGACTAGGGATGATAGGCCAAAGAGAAGTTCAATTTTACACCGAGAAGGCCGCAGAGTGCTCTCCAAAACTTCGAGGTGAACTGGACCACTTGGTCTGAGACAATATGCAGGGGCAAGCCGTGCAGACGGAAGATATGCTGTATGAAGAGGTCAGCCAATCGTGTAGCGGACGGCAGACCGGTCAAGGGAATGAAGTGAGCCATCTTGGAAAATCGATCCACCACCACCCAGATCACACTGCAACTCGCAGAAGGAAGATCCGTGACAAAGTCCATAGCGACATGTTGCCAGGGGGCAACGGGCACTGGCAGTGGTTGAAGCAGGCCAGCAGGTCTGGAGTGAGCAGCTTTATTTGCTGCGCATACCGAGCATGAGGAGACAAAGTCCATGACGTCTTTGGGCAGCATGGGCCACCAGAACTGACGGGTGATTAGATCTTGGGTCTTACAAGCACCCGCGTGACCTGCCAGCTTAGAACTGTGACCCCAGCGAAAAATTCTTCCCCGGTGTAAAGGATCTGCCAGACACAACTTCTGTGTCGACGCCCATAGGTAATCAGTCTGCACCTGCTTCTATGTCTGTGAGACTGACTCCATCTTCCACCACCCAGGATGGCAGGCTTAGGAGTGGGAGAGCCTATCACAGCCTGGCCAGACGGAGCTAGCTCCCGCCCTCTGTCTATTTATACCTGCCTTTCCTGTTCCTCCTTTGCTTGTGATTCTTCTCTGCTGGTTTCCTGGCCCTGCTGCAGCTTCTTGAACTACTGATCCTCTGCTTGTGTTTGACCTTGGCTTTACTGACCACTCTTCTGCTCTGCGTTTTTGTACCGCGCTTATCTCCTGGTTTGACTCGGCTCGTTCACTTCGCTTGTTGCTCACGGTGTCCCCGTGGGCAACTTCCCCATTTCCCTGGCTTCTTTGTGCCCTTGTCTGTTTGTCTGTCGTGCACCTATTGAGTGTAGGGACCGTCGCCCAGTTGTACCCCGTCGCCTAGGGCGGGTCGTTGCAAGTAGGCAGGGACTGAGTGGCGGGTAGATTAGGGCTCACTTCTCTGTCTCCCTAACGCGACATTACATAATCACAAGCCCATATACCTAGTCTACCCTGGTCCCTGACACTACTATGGACCCCCTTGAGACCCTGGCTCAGCAAATGCAGGGCCTCTCCCTACAGGTCCTGGCTCAGAGGGACAACCAGCCTGATGCTACCCTGGTAGTGCCCCTCACCTCACCTCTTGAACCCCACCTCAAGTTGCCTGACCGGTTCTCAGGGGACCGGAGGACTTTTTCTCCTTTCGGGAGAGTTGTAGGCTCTATTTTCGCTTAAAGCCCCACTCCTCTGGTTCTGAGAGCCAGCGGATGGGTATAATTATATCCCGGCTCCAGGATGGGCCCAAAGAATGGGCCTTCTCCTTGGCTCCTGACGCCCCTGAACTTTCCTCCGTTGATCTTTTCTTTTCTGCTCTCGGACTCATTTATGACGAGACTGACAGGACTGCCTTTGCCGAGAGTCAGCTGGTGACCTTACGTCAGGGTAAGAGACCTGTTGAGGTGTATTGTTCTGACTTTAGCAAGTGGTGCGTAGCTTCTCGGTGGAATGACCCTGCCTTAAGGTGCCAGTTTAGATTGGGTCTGTCGAACGCCCTGAAAGACCTGCTAGTTAGCTATCCCTCTTCTGACTCCCTAGATCAGGTTATGGCTTTAGCGGTACGACTTGACCGACGTCTCAGGGAACGACGACTTGAACGTGTTTGTGTTTTCTCCTCTGACTCCCCCATGATGCCTCCCGAGGTTCCGTTGCTTCGTTCTTCCACGGAAGACTCGGAGGTACCTATGCAACTCGGGGCCTCCGTGTCCCCCCAACAACGTAGAGAGTTCCGCAGGAAGAATGGTCTCTGCTTCTACTGTGGGGATGACAAGCATCAAGTGAACAACTGTCCTAGGCGTAAGAATAAGCAGCCGGAAGAACTTCCGCGCCTAAGTGACCATCGGGGAGGTCACTTGGGCGCACAGGTATTTCCCGTAAATATGAAACATAATAAAATCTTGCTTCCCTTTCAGGTCTCTTTTGGTGGTAGGTCTGCTACCGGCAGTGCCTTCGTGGATTCAGGGTCTTCTGCTAATATTATGTCTGTGGAATTTGCTATGTCTCTAGCTATGCCATTGATTGATTTGCCTAAACCTGTCCCGGTAGTGGGTATCGACTCCACTCCTCTTGCTAATGGTTATTTTACACAGCATACCCCTGTTTTTGAACTCCTTGTTGGCTCCATGCATTTGGAGCAGTGCTCTGTACTGGTGATGCAGGGATTATCGTCCGATTTGGTTTTAGGCCTTCCCTGGTTGCAGTTGCATAATCCCACGTTTGACTGGAATACAGGGGATCTTACCAAATGGGGTAATGAATGCATGACGTCATGTTTTTCTGTTCATTCTATTTCTCTCCCTGAGGTGAACACTCTACCTGAGTTTGTTCAGGACTTCGCTGATGTTTTCTCTAAAGAGGCCTCCGAAGTGTTACCACCTCATAGAGAATACGATTGCGCAATTGATTTGGTACCAGGAGCTAAGCTCCCTAAGGGTAGGATATTTAATCTCTCTTGTCCCGAACGTGAAGCCATGAGAGAGTATATCCCGGAATGCCTGGCCAAGGGTTACATTCGCCCCTCTACTTCTCCAGTAGGTGCTGGCTTCTTCTTCGTAGGGAAGAAGGATGGTGGTCTTAGGCCATGCATTGACTACCGAAACTTGAATAAGGTCACTGTAAGGAACCAGTATCCCCTTCCTTTGATTCCTGATCTCTTCAATCAAGTTCAGGGGGCCCAATGGTTCTCTAAGTTTGATCTACGAGGGGCTTATAACCGTATCCGCATCAAAGAGGGGGATGAGTGGAAGACTGCGTTTAACACGCCCGAAGGTCATTTCGAATACCTCGTCATGCCCTTTGGGTTGTGTAATGCTCCCGCGGTCTTCCAGAATTTCATAAATGAGGTTTTAAGAGACTACCTGGGGGTATTTCTTGTAGTGTACCTTGATGACATACTTGTGTTTTCCAAGGACTGGTCCTCCCACATTGAGCATGTCAGGAAGGTGCTCCAGGCCCTTCTGGAAAACAAACTGTTTGCTAAGACCGAAAAATGTGTGTTTGGGGTGCAGGAGATACCATTTTTGGGTCAAATCCTCACTCCTCATGAATTCCGCATGGGCCCCGCCAAGGTCCAGGCTGTGGCGGAATGGGTCCAACCTGCCTCCCTGAAAGCGTTACAGTGCTTCCTGGGGTTCGCTAATTATTACAGGAGATTTATTGCTAACTTCTCGGTCATCGCCAAGCCTCTTACGGATCTCACTCGCAAAGGTGCTGATCTCCTCCACTGGCCTCCTGAGGCTGTCCAGGCTTTTGAGGTCCTTAAGAAGTGCTTTATCTCGGCCCCAGTGCTGGTTCAGCCCAACCAAATGGAGCCATTTATCGTGGAGGTTGACGCGTCCGAGGTGGGAGTGGGGGCTGTCTTGTCCCAGGGTACCAGGTCCCTCACCCATCTTCGCCCCTATGCCTACTTCTCCAGGAAGTTTTCGCCCACTGAGAGTAACTATGATATTGGCAACCGCAAACTCTTAGCCATTAAATGGGCATTTGAAGAGTGGCGCCACTTCCTGGAGGGGGCTAGGCACCAGGTAACGGTCCATACCGACCACAAGAATCTGGTTTTCCTAGAATCTGCCCGGAGGCTAAACCCGAGACAAGCTCGATGGGCGTTATTTTTTACCAGGTTCAACTTTTTGGTCACCTATAGGGCTGGGTCTAAAAATATTAAGGCTGATGCACTGTCGCGTAGCTTCATGGCCAGCCCTCCTTCTGAGGAAGATCCTGCTTGTATTTTGCCTCCAGGTATAATCATTTCCTCTATTGATTCTGATTTAGTCTCTGAAATTGCGGCCGATCAAGGTTCAGCTCCCGGGAACCTTCCTGAGAACAAGCTGTTTGTTCCCCTGCAATTCTGGCTAAGGGTACTTAGAGAAAATCATCACTCCGCACTATCTGGCCATCCAGGCATCCTGGGTACCAAGCACCTCATTGCCTATTGGTGGCCTGGGTTGCTCAAAGACGTTAAGGCCTACGTCGCCGCTTGTGAAGTTTGTGCTAGGTCCAAGACTCCCAGGTCCCGACCAGCGGGCTTACTATGTTCTTTGCCCGTTCCCCAGAGACCTTGGACCCATATCTCCATGGATTTCATCACCGATTTGCCTCCATCTCAAGGCAAGTCGGTGGTGTGGGTTGTAGTAGACCGCTTCAGTAAGATGTGCCACTTTGTGCCCCTCAAGAAACTACCCAATGCTAAGACGTTAGCTACCTTGTTTGTCAAACACATCCTGCGTCTCCATGGGGTCCGTGTCAATATTGTTTCTGAAAGAGGGGTACAATTTGTTTCATTGTTTTGGAGAGCCTTCTGTAAAAAGTTGGAGATTGATCTGTTCTTCTCTTCTGCCTTCCATCCTGATGGCCAAACTGAGAGGACTAATGAGTCTCTAGAACAATATTTAAGGTGTTTTATCTCTGACTGTCAATATGATTGGGTCTCTGTAATGATAGGGGTAGGGAAACGGACAAGTGAGCCCTAATCTACCCGCCACTCTGTCCCTGCCTACTTGCAACGACCCGCCCTAGGCGACGGGGTACAACTGGGCGGCGGTCCCTACGCTCAGTAAGTGCACGAAACAGACAAGGGTACACAAAGCTAGGGAAGTGGGGCAGTTGCCCACGGCAACACCGCGAGCAACAAGAGAGGTGAATGAGCCGAGTCAAACCAGGAGAGTACGAGGTACCAAACGCAGAGCAGAAGAGTAGTCAGTAAGCCAGGGTCAGTATGGAGCAGGATCAAGTAGTCAGGAGCTGTAGCTGGGCCCGGAAACCACACGAGAAGAATCACAAGCACTGGAGGAACAGGAAAGGCAGGTATAAATAGACAGAGGGCGGGAGCTAGCTGAGTCTGGCCAGGCTGCGATAGGCTCTCCCACTCCTAAGCCTGCCAGCCTGAGTGGTAGAAGCTGGAGTCAGTCTCAGACACATAGACTCAGGTGCCGACTGATTACCTATGGGCGTTAACCCCGCTGTGCCTGGCAGATCCTTTACAGTCTCATTCATTCCCCTCGCCGAATTTTCCCTTAATAACCGGGTCAGTAACTCGTCAGGGGTCTCCCCCTTTTTCTGTAATTTTGGCTTTAATCCACGGTTCTCCTCCGTTTCACCTGGTAGATCCAACAATCCCGAGGTAGATGTCGTTCATCGGGAACTTTGCATAGTCTGTGCCCAGGTTCAGAAGAACCTAGAGGCGTCCCAGAGCATACAAAAGACTCAGGCAGATAGAAGACGTTCTGCTAACCCCTTGTTTGTGGTCGGGGATCTGGTGTGGCTATCGGCAAAAAATTTGCGCCTTAAAGTTCAGTCCAAGAAGTTTGCTCTCCGGTTTATAGGGCCATAGAAGGTCATTGAAGTCCTTAACCCTGTCTCCTTCCGACTGGAGTTGCCCCCGTCTTTTCGAGTACACAACGTGTTTCATTCCTCCCTCCTTAAACGCTGCTCCCCGTCTTTGGCTCCCTCGAGGAAACCTCCGGTCCCTGTTCTCACCCCTGAGGGGGTTGAATTCGAGGTGGCCAAGATTGTGGACAGCAGGATGGTCCTAGGCTCCCTCCAGTACCTGGTCCATTGGAGGGGATACTGGCCTGAGGAGAGGACTTGGGTACCCGCCCGGGATGTTCACGCTGGGGTATTGCTCAGGAGGTTCCACCTTCGTTTCCCCAATAAACCAGGTCCACCTAGAAAGGGTCCGGTGGCCCCTCATAAAAGGGGGGGTACTGTAAAGGATCTGCCAGACACAACGTCTGTGTCGACGCCCATAGGTAATCAGTCTGCACCTGCTTCTATGTCTGAGAGACTGACTCCATCTTCCACCACCCAGGATGGCAGGCTTAGGAGTGGGAGAGCCTATCACAGCCTGGCCAGACGGAGCTAGCTCCCGCCCTCTGTCTATTTATACCTGCATTTCCTGTTCCTCCTTTGCTTGTGATTCTTACACAACCAATGCGGAGGACAACCAAAATATCCCTTGAAGGTCATACAAAGTAAATTACTTCAAATAATATATAATATATGGGGGGAAAAGGGCATATACCAGTGAATACCCATGACTGCTGGTAACATTAGCAATGACTCATATAATGTATAAGAACAACAACCTAAAAGAATTGAGTCAAAGACCAAATTTAAATAAAGAATTATAATTTTTATTATTACACAATACAAGAAATAAATATATTTACCCACAAGTTTAAAAAGACAAGGATGACTACCACAGTGTGGAAAGAGAAGCCATACACATGTGTATAATGGGGCTACTGTAATAGCATATGCATAACAAGGATATATATAAGAGACCAAGGTACATAAATAGATTAATAAATAAATAAATTAGTTACTAACACCTGGGTATACTTATCAAAAAAAGGCTTGTGTAAGGTCCCAAATGATGGTATATGGTTATACTCATTAATGTAGCCTAACATTTGATAATGCATAAATCATTAGTATAAAGTGCACATGCAGTTGAGTGAGAGCAGCTCACCCATATTATAGCACACTGTTGTCTGGCATCACACCCGACGCACGTTTCGGCGAGGAATGCCTTCGCCTGCGCATACCGAGCATGAGGAGACAAAGTCCATGACGTCTTTGGGCAGCATGGGCCACCAGAACTGACGGGTGATTAGATCTTGGGTCTTACAAGCACCCGCGTGACCTGCCAGCTTAGAACTGTGACCCCAGCGAAAAATTCTTCCCCGGTGTAAAGGATCTGCCAGACACAACTTCTGTGTCGACGCCCATAGGTAATCAGTCTGCACCTGCTTCTATGTCTGTGAGACTGACTCCATCTTCCACCACCCAGGATGGCAGGCTTAGGAGTGGGAGAGCCTATCACAGCCTGGCCAGACGGAGCTAGCTCCCGCCCTCTGTCTATTTATACCTGCCTTTCCTGTTCCTCCTTTGCTTGTGATTCTTCTCTGCTGGTTTCCTGGCCCTGCTGCAGCTTCTTGAACTACTGATCCTCTGCTTGTGTTTGACCTTGGCTTTACTGACCACTCTTCTGCTCTGCGTTTTTGTACCGCGCTTATCTCCTGGTTTGACTCGGCTCGTTCACTTCGCTTGTTGCTCACAGTGTCCCCGTGGGCAACTTCCCCATTTCCCTGGCTTCTTTGTGCTCTTGTCTGTTTGTCTGTCGTGCACCTATTGAGTGTAGGGACCGTTGCCCAGTTGTACCCCGTCGCCTAGGGCGGGTCGTTGCAAGTAGGCAGGGACTGAGTGGCGGGTAGATTAGGGCTCACTTGTCTGTCTCCCTACCCCGACATTACACCCGGTCAGCCAGACGTACAAAAGTCCTACCCGGGGGAATGTCTCTAACTTGCAGGGGATTCACAGAGAAGATGCAGGATGGGTCAATAATATTCTGTGGAGATTCCATGGCGTCCTCGGTTTCAAAAGATCTAGAAAAAGGCGTGGGCCCTCACATTCTGGTCGGCAGGTCGGTAGTGGAGTTCGAACCGGAACCGAGCAATGAACAACGACCACCTGGCTTGATGAGGATTCAACCGCTGGGCCGTCTGTAGGTAGGTCAAATTCTTGTGATCCGTGAAGATCAGGATAGGATGAACCGCGCCCTCCAGTACATGTCTCCACTCCTGCAGAGCCAGCTTGATGGCCAGTAATTTCCCGGTCCCCAATCAAGTAGTTGCGCTCTGCAGAAGAAAAGAACTTAGAGTAGTAACCACATACCACAGCTTTGCCTTTCGATCTTCTCTGGAACAACAGTGCACCAGCACCAACCGAGGAAGCGTCCACCTCTAACGAAAACTGTAGGGATACATCAGGATGGTGCAGAATGAAGGCAGACGTGAAGGCTTTTTTTAAGGATTCAAATGTGGCTTCAGCCTCCGGAGTCCACATCTTGGCATTCATACCCTTCTTAGTGAGGGTGGAGATAGGAGCAGTCAGAGATGAGAAGTTGGGGATGAACAGTCGGTAGAAGTTGGCGAATCCTAGGAAGCGTTGTATGGCCCTTAAGCCTTGGGGGCGTGGCCACTCCAGAACAGCCTTTACCTTCTGGGGGTCCATCTTGAGGCCCTGATCGGAGATAATATAGCCCAGGACGGATAGAGACTTCTTCTCAAAAACACTTTTCTCCAACTTGGCATAAAGGCAATTCTCTCTTAGACGGAGCAACACCTGGCGGACATGACTTTGATGAGTTACTGGATCTGGGGAAAAAATCAAAATGTCATCGAGATACACCACAACACAAACATAAAGGAGATCACGAAAAATTTCATTGATAAATTCTTGAAATACTTCGGGGGCGTTACACAGGCCGAAGGGCATAACTAAGTATTCGTAGTGCCCATCACGAGTATTAAAGGCAGTCTTCCATTCGTCACCTCGACAAATCCGAATGAGATTGTAGGCCCCTCGCAGGTCCAGTTTAGAAAAATTTTTCGCCCTCCCGTATGCGATCAAACCGTTCAGGAATCAAAGGCAGAGGGTACCTGTCCTTCACCGTGATCTGGTTTAGGACCCGGTAGTCAATGCAAGGTCGTAGCGATCCATCTTTCTTTTCAACAAAGAAGAACCCCGCTCCGGCCGGGGATGAGGATTTATGAATGAAACCGCTCTCCAGGTTCTCCTTAACGTAGGCCGACATGGGCTGGGTCTCTGGCAAGGAGAGAGGGTACACTCTACCATGAGGAGCAGACGATTCAGGAACCAGGTCGAAAGGACTGTCATATGCCCGGTGTGGCGGCAAGGTCGCAGGCTCCTTTTTGTTGAAGACATCGCAGAACATGGAGAAACAAGAAGGCAACCCTGTAAAAGACTGAAGAGGAGCAGGCTGTGGCGACTGGATATGGCCCAGACAGCGTCAAGACACTTTGGACCCCACTGGAGGACCTCTCCAGAGTTCCAATCCAGGATGGGGGCGTGCAGACGGAGCCAAGGCAAACCCAGCAGCATGGAGTTGACCGCCTTGGACAGGACGAGCAGAGACCTGATGGGACCTCTCGCCAGCAATGATGGTTACGAGAATGAATAGTTTGGAAGAGAGTTTTTGATTCAATGTGTTGACTCCCAGGGTTGTCTTTCCAACCAAACCTAGGCGCTGGGGTTTTTTGGCTTGTAAAGACACAGATGCACAACATGGCCAGCGAGGCCGCAATATAAGCAAAGTCCAGAGGTGCGCCTGCCCTGTTTCTCCTGGACTGATAATTTTAGTCAGTCTACTTGCATCAGGACCTCGGGCCAAGCAATAGAAGCAGGAAAGAGGGGTTGCTGAAAGTTGGGCGCCAGTCTAGGGCGCCGACGCTCCTGACGACCCTCGTGAGATCTCTCCCCCAGCCTTATGTCTACCCGAGTGGCAAGCAGAATCAAGTCGTCCAAGGCAGAAGGCAGGTCTCGAGCAGCCAGTTCATCCTTGATCTCGGACGACAGGCCATGCCAATAGGATGCCACGAAGGCCTCATTGTTCCAGGATAGCTCTCCTGCCAGAATCCGGAACTGGATCGTATACTCGCCCACGGAGGTGTCCTCTTGATGAAGGTTGAAGATGGCCGTGGCTGTCGATGAGACTCGCCCAGGCTCCTCAAAAACAGTTTGGAATATTCGCACAAATTCCTGGAAATCTTGGGTCTCGGGTCCCTGACGTTCCCAGATAGGATTAGCCCATGCCAGGGCCTTGCCAGTCAGGATGGATATGATGAATGCGATCTTGGCTCCGTCCGACGGAAATGCTTCGAGAGTGCAACGGTAAAATGAATGTGGCATTGGTTCAGAAACCCCCGACAAACACTGGCGTCTCCATCGAACCGAGAGGGCAATGGCAGCGAGAACCGAGGATCTGGACAGGAACTGCCTGGAGGAGTAACAGGAAGATCGGCTTGAAGGACTTGCATAGAGGCAGGAAGAGAAACAACTGGAGTCCCTAGCTGCTGCGCCATAGAGTTCACTGCCACAAGGAGCTGATCCTGCCTAGCTCGGAGATCCAACAGATCCGCCTGCATGGCTTGGGAGGGTGCCAAGCCCTTGAATTGACCAGCGGAGTCCATGCCCAGAGCGTACTGTCACGTTGCAGGGTGTGGACCCACTGGGCCATGCCGCGTAGCGGGATGGCAGCTGGCCAAACAGGTAAGTACAGAGTTCAAATAGTTCAGCAAGGGTACCTGAGGCAATCGTAGGCAGTAATGAGGCAGGCACGTCCAGGACCAGGCGGCGGGAAGACGTCGGGTGAGGCGTAGCAAATCAAGCGTAGACTGTAGCACAGTATGACAACAGCACAGCACGGCACTAGAACTGGCTAGCACGGAAACAGGATACGGGATACAGGAACAAGGTACACTGGGAAACTGGGAGACCATAAGCACGACAAACTATGGGTAACAAACAACGCTCTGGCAAAGAGCAAGAGGGCAGAGCCCTTTTTATAGCCCAGGGCATCCTGGGCTATATTGCAGACTTCCTGCAAAAATACGCGCACTGGCCCTTTAAGACCGTGCATGCGCGGGCGACCATGCATGCGCAGACGCGCTAGCCCACCAGAGACACTGGAAGTCCGGAAGTGAGTGCCGGCGCCTCACATGAGGACGACGCTGCAAGCAGGTAAGATGTCCATGGCCACGGCCGTCGGGGATTAAGGCAGAACGACGGACCGTGGCCATAGACGTTACATTGAACATGTAGCCTCGATTACAATTAATGAATTATTATTTAGGCCACACCCCTGTTTACATGTCACGCCCCCTATTTGCATGCTACGCCATTGAATTAATATTTATCCCCTGAGCCTGCTGTATACTACTGTATATAATATAGCCCCTGACACTGCCCCCACACAATATATTGCCCCCATAGTGATCCCCACACAGTATAATGCCCCTATAACTGCCCACCACACAGTATAATGCCCCTATATCTGCCCTCCACACAGTATAATGCCCCCTATAGCTGCCCTCCACACAGAATAATGCCCCTATAGCTTCCTCTACTCAGTATAATGCTGCCATAACTGCCCTCCACACAGTATTATTGTCATGACGCGGGGTATTGACCCACTGGGCCGTACCGCGTAGCGGGATAGCAGCTGACCAAACAGGTATAATGCAATGTCTATAGTTCTGATAGGGTACCTGAGGCAATGTAGACAGTAGCGGTGGTTTCAGGCTAAGATGAGGCTCTGACAGTAAACAGACACCCGGCAGGGTGCGACACAATGGATGCAGCGGAGGGCACAACACGACTCCAACTCTTGAAGGCACAGAGGCACGGGATACAGGCAGCAGGAACGGGAAAGACTGGGAACTGGAAAACACTAGGCGACCATTTGCAAGGACAAACTTAAGGTAACACAACAACGCTCAGGCAATGATCGAGAGGGCAGAGCCCCTTTTATAGGCCAGAGGCATTCTTGGGCTTCTTGCAGCTAATCTGCAAATGTGCGCGTACTGGCCCTTTAAGGCCGCGGGCGCTCGCACCCTGCGGGAGACAGTGTACGGACCAGGAAGTGAGTGCCAGCATCTCCCAGGAGATGCCGTCGGTAACTCACCTGTCAATGGCCGCAGCCGTCAGAGGGTAAGTCAGGACGACGGTCCGCGGCCATAGACGTTAGTTATGCCCCTATAACTGCCCTCCACATAATATAATGCCCCTATGGCTGCCCTCCACACAGTATAATGCCCCCTATTGCTGTCCTCCACATAGTATAATGCCCCCATAGTTGCCTCCACACAGTATAATACCCCGATAACTGCCCCATAGCTGCCCTCCACACAGTATAAAGTCCCCCATAGCTGCCCCACACTATATAATGATCCACAGGTGCCCCCCGCACAGTATAATGCTCCCAGAGCTGCCCCCACACAGCCCCAATAGTGCCTAATAAAATACATACTCTCCTAACCCTGTTCCAACGACGAGTGGAGGAGATCCCTCGGCTCCTCCGGTCTGTGTGGCTCGGCGCAGATTGGCGCGATGACATCACTGCCTGTCTGCGCCGAGCCTTGAGCGTCTGGCGATGCATAGTGAATAGTAGAGACGGTTCCGTGCTCTACCATTGGATTCAACTGTATCTGTGTCCTGAGGACACAGATACAATTGAAACCAGGGGAAAAAACAAAATACGCAAGATGACGTTGGTTAATTGCGCTGAATTTCGGTTTCGTTTTTTTTTTTTATCAAGTAGTAAAAATATAGTAAATAGAAAAAGAAAACAGTGTAGTGGAAGTCAATAGCTCAAAATATATTAGACTGAAATTTAGACGAGTGTTCCAACAGACACTCACGCCAGGAACTTTATCCAGCATCCTAATCAGGAGATTTCATACCGATCTATATATATAGAGAGAGGAGAAATAACACACAGACGCTGCTGGTATTCTCAAAATACTCCTCTTGGGGTTTATTGCCAAATTCAATAACAATAATATCATTCAAAGGGGATGTAGGCTTGAGGTTAACCAATCAGAGGTAATGTGACAATATTTCTTATTCAGCCAATAGCAGACCATAGGAATATTTCAAATACATAATTAGAATTCTTCATTAAAATGCTGACATCAGGTAACACCTGGAGACAAACATAAAATGGGGTGTTGTTAACTGTTCTTTCCCATGAGAGAGTTTGTTGCGATAACGAGAAACAGTTGCATTTTATGTCTTGGCATTCAGCCAACCCGCTCGCATGGATCTATGAAGGCCACACGTTGAACACATAAAGATAACACATTTCTTTGAGACTCGAGCAGAACTATGTAGAGGAAAGGTCATTAAAATAATGGAGAATACATATTTTAGTAATTCGGCATCCTGCTTGATAATTCATAATGTAATTTAATACAGAGAATATAAGCAAATAAACCATCCTTCACAAACTCCCCTTTTCCTCATATTAAATTATAGAAATGATATATTATGATTATAAACCTCAAACAATATATCAATAGGGCCACAACTAATAATATAATGCCATCAACATTCTCAGGTTTGGGTATAGGGTCCCACTAGTGCATTGACAAGTCCTGTACATCGTCATCCTCATCTGTCTTCTGCTCTTCACTGACTGTCGCCCTTAGGGTAACCCACACAATTGTGGAGTCAGACTGTACGGTGGTGTCCAGTGGGGGATTTATTATTACCCTCCTCCTGGTCACTTACTTATTAAAACACTTGGATGCTGCTAACGGGTTCACTCAGGTTTTTGGTCTTTGCTTTACTTTGAGCTTTGCTGATGTCATCAGGACTTGGCTTGGTCCTTCTCATCTGTCAGACACCGTCTCTTTTAGTATACATCACTGGGCTGTACTGTGCGCCTGGGGTGAGATCCCCCGTAGACGGGGGTGGAGTTTTATTGAGACTACCACAAACCCTCCGCATATGTCCTCTTCCTCCGACAAGTTACTTGTCTGCATGGCTGCTTTAGAATTGTGACACTGCCGTCAGTTCATGACAATCACGTTGTATTGGCTCAGGCTGCACCTGCCGCATCTCAGTGATGGAGTTCATCATGTTAAAGTATTTTAGTTGTTACTAGCACTTGCTGGGGACCCAACCCTTATCAATTGTTAAAATAAATACTAATCTGGTGATAACATCTACGTATAAAAATTGTTCTAAGTACATACAATAACAATGTCAGGCCCTTAAACTAAATCAAACACACACCTTTATATAAGAAAAACTTCTCTGTCTCAATGGACAGGGCACCTAGAAAATGTGTAGTTACTGGCTACATATTATTTGCACTTGGTGTTACACTTTTCAGCAGGATTTGTACCTTGATCTGAGCTGATTACCTGTAACAGCTCCTACTCACAAAAATATACACAGATTCCATATGTTTATCTGACAAGTGTCTCAAACCAATTTTTTCTTACTCTGATTTGTATTGCATGGGAAGGTCTCTCAAGATCCCTTCTCTTCGTGGGAGGTGGGTATGATAAGGTTGGCACCGGTCTGTCAGGACTGTTCTGTAGGCAAATCAAACAGCTCTAACAGAATTTAGCAGCAATAGCTGTAAAACCTGGGACATACCAATTAGATCTTACCAAATCAATCCTTGCAGTCTTGGGGGCATATGTGAGGTCACACACCATCAATGCAAGTGCCATCAAGAGTGCCTTGGATGCTACAGGTTTACCTTCCTTTATCCGTCCACATTCTGTTACAATCTGGTTCTCTCGCCTTCCGCTCCCAGTGAGACACTTCCTGTGGACAACAGTCTTTTTCATTGCATAATCATTAATTTATCTTTATCAGATAATTCAGTTGAAGGAAAAACATTAAAAAATAAAATCTTTACATTAAAAGTTCACATTTAGCAGTAACTAGAAGTGATACATTCAAACTGATTTTTCTTTTTATATAGACTGCACAGAATTTTCTGCTCTAAAATTTTCCTTTCACAACAAAAAAATGTTTTCAAATGGAAATATTCCGCTGCTGTACCTTTTATCTGATGCATGCCGCCAATAGTCCAGTGCTAAGGCACGCTGGTCTAGAACTTTACATAAAACTTAACCTCAGTATTTAATATTCCCACAACACTTCTTGAATACCATTATTAAACAAACTAACTTTGGAATAACATCTGGAGAACTTCTGATATCTTACCATTGTACATTTACCAGTTCAATACCAGTTCAATACTTGGGATAAAAACTATTCCCCTGTCATTACACACAACTTCTGCAGTGGGGAAAATACTGGCCACCCTGAGAACAAGTCTACACATACGAGCACATTTTCATACACACCTACCTCAGGTAGTTGTATGTTCTGCAGTCGCTGGAACAGGTAATCTGGCCGGGTGCACTTTTCATAGGTACCTTTGCTGTTTTACCTGTGTCATGCCGTGCGCACATCATGCAGGCTGCTACAAACCTAGTGGTGGCATTATTGAGTCCAGGAACAAGCCAATTTACTGATACCTGGCTGCACATACTCTTGTTGTCATCTCTTGCTCTCTCAATTGGCTTACCCGATGATCCAACAAACATCCTACTACCAATGGGCCCATAATTGTGGGCAATGCCAAAAGCGTACCTAGAGTCAGTGTAAATGTCGGCCGTCTTACCTTTTGCCAGGTTACAAGCCTTAGCGATCACCTCCAGCTCTGCTCCTTGAGATGAACAAGAAGGTAAAAGTTTTTTTGGATAATTTACCTTGTGCCTTGTATCCTGTCTTGTACATACTGTATATAATCAAGTATCTCTACATTACAGATTTACATTGGAAACCCATGTCACATATAGAATAGGTAGAAGGGAAAAAGGCTGGCACTGTTGAACCAGAATCGCTAGTATAATTGGAGTATAACAAATGGTTTTCGTATCCTTGCTGATTGTAGCAGCTGAGTTGCCCCGGAGGTGCTCATCGACCAGTATAGCACAAGATAACTTGAATAAGACAAAGTAGAAAATGTCGAGGCACTCACCGGATTGTCAACAAAACTTCTTTATTCCAAGATCTCGGTCAGGATGTGGAATTAGCCTACGGCCGTTTCACCTGCATACACGCTTCCTCAAGGCCCTGGCGTCACTTCCTTTACCTGCCTTTTTATCCACATGTCAGTACAAACTATTATGCAACAAAATACTAAAAGACAGGGAAATACACAATATATAATATAGTGAAATGATGCTTCATAGTTGTATCAAGCTAAAATAACTATGTTTATATTTATTCGTTACATTTAAAAACAAAAAGATTTTTGACCGAGATCTTGGAATAAAGAAGTTTTGTTGACAATCCGGTGAGTGCCTCGACATTTTCTACTTTGTCTTATCCATGTCACATATAGATAGACTATTTCAAAAGGGTGGAGTTTTATTTTTCCACATTCATCTGATAATCCAGAACACTTATAAATCCCACCCCCATCATGTCCTGTAAATACCTGATTAATACAAAAACAAACAAATAATTTTACTAAAATCTGGCATAAAATCAACAATGTTCAGACAATTTTTGCCTCCACATCTAAATCTGTAAAGACTCATCTGTGTGTGAAGTCACCTCGGCCTCTGCAGATTTGCTGGAGGGGGATGATCTCTTACACAATACCTCATATTGGGTGCTGTGCTACAGCACAGCATACACCATCTACACAGAAAAACTCAAAGTCTGGGTTACTGTCATATACATTTAATCTAGGTTACTCATTGGGGTCTCATATACATTTCGTAGACCTAGAACCAAATTATTTAATTCAAAACAAAATTGTACCTGCTCAGTCCCCTCACTACTCCCTCCTATATATATATATATATATATATATATATATATATATATATATATGTATATATATACATGTATGTATGTATATATATATATATATATATATATATATGTGTGGAAGACAAAAGAAAGAGATTGTTAAAACTACAGTCATATTGAATGACTGAACACAGTGAGCAGGGATTTCGATCAATACATTTATTTATTAACAAATTATTCTGAATATTCCCCACAATAAATATACACATTTATGCATAACTCCTTCTGTTTAATAACATAGCATTTTCAATGTGACTGGCTCCATTTAAAGAACAGGTATAGTAGCAATAATAAATGTTTTTTTAAAACAAAAAGCAAGTCAACATGTATTTAACATAATTTTTGGTTAGAAATTCACAGGCCAGATGTATTCTACTGACCATTATGTCACAAAGAAAAAACTAATTGGAATATATTTTCAGGTTCACCTATGTCTGGACACAGCATGTCCTATCGGTAAGTTATTTACTGATGAACTTTGAAAAAAATAACATTTTGTCACTTTTTGTCAGAGTCCTCCTTAGGGGTGTGCAACCTGTGCAAGTGCACGTAGGGGGCGCCACTGGGCTCTGCCTCTACTCTTTGCTCTGCTCTTAGTTAAAGAGATAAAAGCAGAGGAGCAAGAGAAGAGGAGGAAGCTCCGCCCACAGCCCGTCCTGTAAGCCTGTGAGCAAGGAGGGATGGTGAGTGTCTAATGTCTATGTGTGTATATGTGTGTATACAGTATGTGTCTCTGTGTTTGTATGTGTATATGTTACAGTGTGTGTGTGTGTGTGTGTGTGTGTGTGTGCGTGCGTGCGTGCGTGTATGTGTCTGCATGTGTTTATGCCCCTTTGTAAAAGTGTGTGTTCAATATTATAGTAGAACAGATAAAATGAAGATATCTGTGCTGCCCCCTATATACCCTGCTGCCCATTTATACCTTGCTGCCCCTTTTATACCCTGCTGCCACCTATATACCCTGCTGCCCGTTATATACCCTGGTAACCCTTATATACTCTGCTACCTCTTATATACCTTGCTGCCTCCTCTATACCCTGCTGCCCTTTATATACCCTGCTGCCTCCTATATATCCTGCTGCCCCTTATATACTCTGCTGTCCCTATATACCCTGCTGTCCCTATATACCCTGCTGCCCCTATATACCTTACTGCCTCCTCTATACCCTGCTGCCCTTTATGTACCCTGCTGCCCCTTATATACTCTGCTGCCCCTTATATACTCTGCTTCCCTTAAGGGAAACACCACATTTTCATATATAGTAATCCTTAAAAAAAATGTAACCAATTAATTAATGGAAATAATATTTTTAAAGTGTATCTCCAGTTTGGAAATGCATTGCATGATATACACTACCGTTCAAAAGTTCAGGGTCACTTAGAAATGTCCTTATTTTTGAAAGAAAAGCACAGTTTTTTTCAATGAAGATAACATTAAATTAATCAGAAATACACTCTATACATTGTTAATGTGCTAAATTACTATTCTAGCTGCAAACGTCTGTTTTTTAATGCAATATCTACATAGGTGTATAGAGGCCCATTTCCAGCAACCATCACTCCAGTGCTCTAATGGTACATTGTGTTTGCTAACTGTGTTAGAAGGCTAATGGATGATTTGAAAACACTTGAAACCCCTTGTGCAATTATGTTAGCACCGCTGTAAACAGTTTTGCTGTTTAGAGGAGCTATAAAACTGACCTTCCTTTGAGCTAGTTGAGAATCTGGAGCATTACATTTGTGGATTCGATTAAAATGGCTAGAAAAAGAGAGCTTTCATGTGAAACTCGACAGTCTATTCTTGTTCTTAGAAATGAAGGCTATTCCATGCGAGAAATTGCCAAGAAACTGAAGATTTCCTACAACGGTGTGTACTACTCCCTTCAGAGGACAGCACACACAGGCTCTAACCAGAGTAGAAAGAGAAGTGGGAGGCCCCGCTGCACAACTGAGCAACAAGACAAGTACATTAGAGTCTCTAATTTGAGAAATAGACGCCTCACAGGTCCTCAACTGGCAGCTTCATTAAATAGTACCCGCAAAACGCCAGTGTCAACGTCTACAGTGAAGAGGCGACTCCGGGATGCTGGCCTTCAGAGCAGAGTGGCAAAGAAAAAGCCATATCTGAGACTGGCCAATAAAAGGAAAAGATTAATATGGGCAAAAGCACACAGACATTGGACAGAGGAAGATTGGAAAAAAGTGTTATGGACAGACGAATCGAAGTTTGAGGTGTTTGGATCACACAGAAGAACATTTGTGAGACGGAGAACAACTGAAAAGATGCTGGAAGAGGGCCTGACGCCATCTGTCAAGCATGGTGGAGGTAATGTCATGGTCTGGGGTTGCTTTGGTGCTGGTAAAGTGGGAGATTTGTACAAGGTAAAAGGGATTTTGAATAAGGAAGGCTATCACTCCATTTTGCAACGCCATGCCATACCCTATGGACAGCGCTTGATTGGAGCCAATTTCATCCTACAACAAGACAATGACCCAAAGCACACCTCCAAATTATGCAAGACCTATTTAGGGAAGAAGCAGGCAGCTGGTATTCTATCTGTAATGGAGTGGCCAGCGCAGTCAACAGATCTCAACCCCATAGAGCTGTTGTGGGAGCAGCTTGACCGTATGGTACACAAGAAGTGCCCATCAAGCCAATCCAACTTGTGGGAGGGGCTTCTGCAAGCATGGGGTGAAATTTCTCCCGATTACCTCAGCAAATTAACAGCTGGAATGCCAAAAGTTTGCAATGCTGTAATTGCTGCAAATGGAGCATTCTTTGACGAAAGCAAAGTTTGAAGGAGAAAATTATTATTTCAAATAAAAAACATTATTTCTAACCTTGTCAATGTCTTGACTATATTTCCTAGTCATTTTGCAACTCATTTGATAAATATAAGTGTGAGTTTTCATGGAAAACACAAAATTGTCTGGGTGACCCCAAACTTTTGAACGGTAGTGTACATACATACATACAAGTACATACATATGCCTCTGTGTGTATTTATCTTTGGGTATAGTTATCTATGACATTATCTGTACTCAGAGAGTTATCACTGTGTTATCTGTGGTGTTACATAGGACTGCAGGTAACACTACTACATTATCTGTATTCAGAGAGTTATCACTGTGTTATCTGTTGTGTTACATAGGACTGCATGTGAAATCTAGTACATTATCTGTACTGTGTATATATGTGCCTGTGTGGGTATATATGGGTCTGTTTGTGAATGCGTCTTTGTGCTTGTATATATGTGCCTGTATGTCTATATATGTGCCTTTTATGTATTTGTATATGTTCCTGCCTGAGTATTTATCTGTGTGCAGGGGCGTAGCTAAAGGCTCATGGGCCCCGATGCAAACATTCTTACTGCCCCCCCCCCCGCAAACTTCTCATAGCCGACGGTCCGCAGCTTTCAGCTGCATCGCTGGGTCTCCTAAGTGACCCAACAATGCAGTACTAGCAGCCGCGGCATCACTAAGGTTGGGTTCACACACCCTATTTACGGACGTAATTCGGGCGTTTTAGCATTGAATTACGTCCGAAAATGCGTCTCAAAAGCGTTGGCAAACATCTGCCCATTCATTTGAATGGGTCTTACGATGTTCTGTGCCGACGGTCATTTTTTTTTACGCGCCGCTGTCAAAAGGCGGCGCGTAAAAAAGACGCCCGCGTCAAAGAAGTGCCTGTCACTTCTTCAGACGTAAATGGAGCAGTTTTCCATAGACTCCATAGAAAAACAGCTCCAATTACGTCCGTAATGGACGCAGCGAAAGACGCCTGCACATGTATTTACGGCTGAAATTACGGTGCTGTTTTCTCCTGAAAACAGCACCGTAATTTCAGCCGTAACAGACGCTGCCGTGTGAACATACCCTCAGGGCTTAAAATGTCAGGGGAAATAGCCCCAATACATATGTGTCCGCCCAAAAAAAAGTGTGTATAGGAGACAGCATAGCATATTTATAGCACTACGACCCTATAAACTATGGATAGGATTAGATACAGTGGCTCAGCAGACAGTATCACACATGATAGTATTAGATACACAGGCTCAGCAGACAGTATCACACATGATAGGATTAGATACAGTGGCTCAGAAGGCAGTATCACACATGATAGGATTAGATACAGTAGCTCAGCAGACAGTATCACACATGATCGGATTAGATATAGGGCCCAGCAGACAGTATCACACAAGATACGATTAGATACAGGGCCCAGCAGACAGTATCACACATGATTGGATTAGATACACAGCTCAGCAGACAGTATCACACATGATTGGATTAGATACAGGGCCCAGCTCGCTGTCATTGCGTCTCCAGCGCTGGACCCAGGATAGGTAAGAATAATAATTTTGCTTCTCTATGTGTTACTGATTATTTTTGTGTGTTTGTGTTTTTTTTACAGGTTCGGTTGTTGGACTTCGGATTCGAGGACTTCAATGACGGCGTTTTTTTTATTCTCAATAAAATGGTTAATGAGGGTTGTGTTTTTTTATTTCAAGAAAATATTTTTTCTATGTGCTTGTATCTTTTTAAACTTTATCACCGCCTTAGTAATGGCCGCTGGCTGATTGACAACCTCCATTACTAAGGCGGGGCTTAATGTTAGCCGGTGCAGAGGCTACACTAACCCCCATTATTACCCCGGTACCCACTGCCACCAGGAGTACTGGGAAGAGCCGGGTACGAACCAGTACCCGACCATCTGTAGTGACGGGCAGGCACCGGAGCGGCCGCAGGCTGGTAGTATTAGGCTGGGGAAGGCCAAAAAGAGTGGCCCTTCCCACCCTTGTAATGCTGCCTGCTGCTGCTGTGTTGTATCTGGCTGGTTATGAAAATTGGGGGGGACCCCACATCGTTCTTTCCAATTATTTTTTATTTTTTATTTTTTTAAATGACGTGGGGTCCCCCCCATTTTTCATAACCAGCCAGATACAATAAAGCACCAGCAGCCTAGTATTACCAGGATGGGAAAGGCCACTGTATCTGGCCTTTCCCCTCCTGATAATACCAGCCTGCGGCCACCCCAGTGGCCGACCATCACTACAGATGGTCAGGTACTGGATCGTACCCGGCTCTTCCCAGCACCCCTGGTGGCGGTGAGTACCGGGGTAATAATGGGGGTTAGTGTTAGCCTCTGCATCGGCTAACACTAAGCCCCGCCCTAGCAATGGATGCTGTCAATCAGCCAGCGGCCATTACTAAGGCGGTAGTAATATAGTTTAAAAAAAACCACAAAGACATAGAAAAAATATTTTATTGAAATAAAAAAAAAACCCACACAGCCCTCATTAACCATTTTATTGATAATAAAAAAAAGCCGTCATCGAAGTAGTCCTGGAATCCGACGTAGTTCAACGACCAAACCTGTAAGAAAACACACAAAAAATGATTAGTAACACGTGTGTTAGGCTTAGATACAGGGCCCATGTGTGATACTGTCTGTGGGACCCTGTATCTAAGCCTACCACAACGTAGGCTTAGATACAGGGTCCAGCAGACAGTAATCTTATACAGTATAAGATTACTGTGTGCTGGGGCCCTGTATCTAAACCTACAGTGTGGTAGGCTTATATACAGGGCTCATCAGACAGGATCACACATGGGCCATGTATCTAAGCCTACCATGTGATTGGCTTAGATACAGGGCCCAGCAGACAGGATCACGCATGGGCCATGTATCTAAGCCTACCATGTGATTGGTTTAGATACAGGGCCCAGCAGACAGGATCATGCATGGGCCATGTATCTAAGCCTACCATGTGATTGGCTTAGATACAGGGCCCAGCAGACAGGATCACACAATCTGTGATCCTGTCTCATGGGCCCCCTAAGCCTGCTACATCGTAGGCTTAGGGTTTGTACAGTCCCTAAACATTGATGGCCTATCCTCAGGATAGGCCATCAATAGCTGATGTGTCTCTCGGGACCCGCAAATCAGCTGTTTTGAAGGGGCCGCAGCACTCGTACAAGAGCTGCTTCCCCTTCATTTCACTACTCGCTCACACTGTGAATCGCCGACACGGATTCACAGTGTGACCGGAATGAAGTGACAGGAATGAAGGGGAGCAGCTCTCGTACGAATGCTGCGGCCCCTTCAAAACAGCTGATTGGCGGGTCCCGGGAGTCGGACCCCGCCAGTCAGGGCTGACCTTACCTTCCTCTTCGGCCGCGGCGGGAGTTCTGTCGTTGCTGTGCGCGGCACATAGCGCTGTGACGTCATGCGCTGCGCACAGCGCTTGACGTCAGGACCTCCGCTGCCATCCGGAACCAGGAAGGTAAGTAAGGTATGTTACTATAGTAACAGGGGCCCGCGGCCCGAGTTACTATAGTAACTTTTTATTGATGTGGTGCGGGGGGCCGTGGGCCCCCCTGGCTTCGGGGCCCGGTCGCAATTGCGACCGCTGCGACCCCTATAGCTACGCCAGTGTGTGTGTGTGTGTGTGTGTGTGTGTGTGTGTGTGTGTGTGTGTATATATATATATATGTGTTTGTATGTCTATATATTTACCTGTATGTATGTATATATTCCAGAATGTGTGTATGTACATTTGCCTGTATGTCTAAATATCTGTCTTTATATATTTACAGTATATATGTCCCAGTATGTGCGTGTCTATATATGTGGTTAATTTATGGTTTGTGTAGAGGTACGCACTGGGCGTCATCCAAACTAAGGCCGGCCCTGCTTTTATTATATTCCAAAAAATTAGATTTCATTAAAGTGTCTTCTCACAACCACAACTGTTCTTATGCCCCTCTCTACCAGCCAGAGAGGAAAGTCACCATGAAGAGCAGCTCTGGTGAACTTGGTATTTAATAACCAGCGGGTTGTGGACCCATTGTGCTATTCAACCAGTTTGACTTTGGGCCACCTCTAAGGGCATTGTCTAAGTAGCCTCCCCAGTGTTCATCCTTTAACCCCATACGGAAATCTGGATTTCACAGCAGGGTCCCGATGTAAGTAGCAGCTGGCTCAGCGGACCAGGAGACAATGGTGAAGTACACCGTAGGTACAGGTACTGGCAAATGATCTCGTGTCAGGCAGGTGGAGATCTGAGGTCACGGTTTGTACCAGGTAGCAGGATACAGACTGGCAGGAGGTAGCGGAATATGAACTGGTAGCAGGATACAGACTGGCAGGAGGTGGCGGAATATGAACTGGCAGCAGGATACAGACTGGTAGCCTGTAGCAGGATGCGGATTGGTAGCAGGTAGCAGTCTATATAAACCTTTGAACACTTTTTTTTAATTTATATACACATATATATATATATATATATATATATATATATATATATATATATATATATATATATATATATATATATATATATAAACAATGTATTATGGTGTTTAACCCCTTAATGACCAGTCTATTTTAGACCTTAATGACCAGGCTATTTTTGACGTTTTTCCATCGTCGCATTCCAAGAGCTATAACTCTTTTATTTTTGCATCGACATAGCTGTGTAAGGTCTTGTTTTTTGCGGAACAAGTTGTATTTTTTAATAGCACCATTTTGAGGTACATATTATTTATTGATTAACTTTTATTAACTTTTTTTGGGGGGGGGGATAGAAAAAAATCAGAAATTTTGCCACTTTTTTTTGCGTCCTAAATCTACGCCGTTTACCTTGTGGTATAAATAACACAATAACTTTATTCAGTGGGTTGTTCCGATTGCAATTATACCAAATTTGTATAGTTTTTGTATGTTTTACTACTTTTACACAGTAAAAACGCATTTTTTTCAAAATTATTTGTTTTTGTGTCTCCATATTTGAAGAGCCGTAACGTTTTATATTTTCGCCGATGCAGTTGTATGAGGGCTTTTTTTTTGCGGGAAGACTTGTAGTTTTTTTTGGTACCAATTTGGAGTAGATGCGACTTTTTGATCACTTTTTAATCAAATTTTTTTAAAGTCAGGATTCACAGAAAACAGCAATTTTTCCGCCGTTTTTTAATTTATTTTTTTACGGCGTTCACCGTGCGGGTTAAGTAATGTAATAGCTTTATACGGCAGAAACAGGGAAGTTGGATCCAGCGCTAGGAGTGTGGTAGAGGTAAAACGGAAAACTAGTTTCCAAGTTTAATTGTTCTCTGTTAAAAATCGAAGCACAGGGGCTACGAAAAAATAAAGTGACAGGTAGGTCAGTCCAGAGTACAGAGAGAAGGAATGCAAGGGCGGTAGCCTACGCGTTTCAGACCTTTGCTAGGTCCTTAGCCATGGCTTATGGGTGTGCCGACACGAGGATCCGTGTTGCTGATTCTTATATCCTTCTGTGACAAGGTGAGCTGGAGGAGTTCCTTCATATATTTTTTCTAGTAATAGCTTTATAGTCGGGGTCGTTACGGACGCGGCGATACCAAATATGTGTAACTTTTTAACTTTATTTTGGTTTTTTAATAGTAAAGCAGTTTGTAAGGGGAAAAAGTGGGTTTTTCATTTTTTTTTCACTTTTTTTTTATTAACTTTATTAAACTTTTTTTTTTTACTAGTCCCACTAGGGGACCTCACTATGCGATCCTCCGATCGCTATTATAATACACTGCAATACTTTTGTATTGCAGTGTATTATGCCTGTCCGTTTAAAACGGACAGGCATCTGCTAGGTCATGCCTCCGGCATGATCTAGCAGGCAGTCGCTCCAGGCAGACCTGGGGGCCTTTATTAGGCCCCCGGCTGCCATGGGAGACACAGACACTCGGCGATCGTATCGCCGGGTGTCGGTGGGAGAGAGAGGGAGCTCCCTCCCTCTCTCCAAAATCACTCAGATGCGGTGCTCGCTATTGAGCACCGCATCTGAGGGGTTAAACGGGTGAGATCGATACTAATATCGATCTCACCCGGCAGAGCAGGGACGCTCCCAGCCCTCAGCTGCCTCTGGCAGCTGAGAGCAGGGAGATTTGACAGCTCCCTGCTCTGTTTACTTACTCCGATGCCGCGACGTAAAAAGTCTATGGCATCGGAATAAGGCCCGTTAGTGACTGACGCAAAAAGACTATGGGCCGGTCACTAACAGGTTAATGCAACTTTTGAATTCGTTTATATTTCATTTTAATTTTTTACTTTTTGAGATACAGCTTCTATGTATCCTGAATACATATTAGCTGTATATTGCGCTGAAACCAGAATCAGTCAGATCAGCAGGACTGGAGGCTTCGACTGCGGTTGCAATAGACACTATAATACAGGGTGGGCCATTTATATGGATACACCTAAATAAAATGGGAATGGTTGGTGATATTAACTTACTGTTTGTGGCACATTCGTATATGGGAGGGGGGAAACTTTTCAAGCTGGGTGTTGACCATGGCGGCCATATTGAAGTCGGCCATTTTGTAGCCAACTTTAGTTTTTTCAATGGGAAGAGGGTCATGTGACACATCAAACTTATCGAGAATTTCACAAGAAAAACAATGGTGTGCTTGGTTTTAACGTTACTTTATTCTTTCATGAGTTATTTACAAGTTTCTGACCACTTATAAAATGTGTTCAAAGTGCTGCCCATTGTGTTGGATTATCAATGCAACCCTCTTCTCCCACTTTTCACACACTGATAGCAACACCGCAGAAGAAATGCTAGCACAGGCTTCCAGTATCCGTAGTTTCAGTTGCTGCACATCTCGTATCTTCACAGCATAGACAATTGCCTTCAGATGACCCCAAAGATAAAAGTCTAAGGGGGTCAGATCAGGAGGCATTTCTTCTGCGGTGTTGCTATCAGTGTGTGAAGAGTGGGAGAAGAGGGTTGCATTGACAATCCAACACAATGGGCAGCACTTTGAACACATTTTATAAGTGGTCAGAAACTTGTAAATAACTCATGAAAGAATAAAGTAACGTTAAAACCAAGCACACCATTGTTTTTCTTGTGAAATTCTCGATAAGTTTGATGTGTCACATGACCCTCTTCCCATTGAAAAAACGAAAGTTGGATACAAAATGTCCGACTTCAAAATGGCCGCCATGGTCAACACCCAGCTTGAAAAGTTTCCCCCCTCCCATATACTAATGTGCCACAAACAGGAAGTTAATATCACCAACCATTCCCATTTTATTTAGGTGTATCCATATAAATGGCCCACCCTGTACATTGTTTTCTATAAAAAAAAAAAAATCATGGTTTACATTACATTACATAGCCTCTGCTATGTAAACCTATAAACACATTTATTTATTTTTTTTATAAAACTAAGTATCATGGTGTTTGACATTTCCTTTAAAAGAAGGTTCCCACAATTTTAATATGCATTTATTATGTTTGATGAGGCAAAACATAAGACTCTAATTTGAAATCATTTAAAGGAAAAAAAAATTCTGTTCTTTTGATTCCTTCTAAGATTATCCTCATACTGTGTTCTGTGAGGTGAGAAGAAGCTGTATCCAGTGTACTGATTCTTAGGCCCCATTCACATTGTGTTTTGGCCTACGTTTAACGTATACGCCAGGAAAAGCTCCCAACCTATACATTAAACGTAGGCTGTAATGCATGCCTAACAGTGGCATCTGTCACCCATAGACTATTATTCAACGTATATGTCATGAATTTTCATGCCCTTTTCAGTGAAGTACTCCATACTTAAAAATAAAAGTTATACCAGCCTGACGGAGGCTAATGAAGCCCTATGCTAGAGAAAGGTAGAAAAAACACAAAGCGCACAATAGTGCATGACACTGTGATGGTACACGTGTGAACAAGGTGTTAGATAGTGCTCACCTGGTGCAGTTATGCTGGGAGCATAACATCCAGTGTAGTAGATTCCAGACAGGTAGCCTCCACGATGTATTGGTGGCAGGATCCAATTGCAGCATAGAACCCGATTTGAGAACTTGGAAAGCAAAGTCTCAATAATGAATGGAGGGATAAAAGCAAAAATGCAAAAAACGGGCGTTTTCCATGCGCTACTGATCAGTATGGTTACCCATACACGTAAAACCAAAATCCTCAAAGATACCAATGTGGTCGGTATTATAGGGATTTTATTGGTACAATGGTAAATATAAAACACAACTGTTTAACAGTGAACAGTTTCGAAACCGAACCGGTTTCTTCCTCAGGTAGTATATAAATAGATGGGTGGGGTGCCAGTTAAATAACCTAGTGAAAGGTCAGTTAGAGGCAAGAACTACCGGGTCGGTTCAGAGATAAAAGACCAACCCAAATTACATAACATACATATAATCACAACTGATAAAACAAAGATAAAAAATATATATATATGAAACATATATGTATATATATGTCCAATGAAAAACAATTATTTATAATAGTTAGAAGTTGTCTGGTTGGTAAAGACATACTATATTAACGTAATTGAACATATATATATACAAAATATATACAAAATTCTGCACATATATAATTACATTGTCTAAAAATATAATTTAATAGTGGATTAAAAACGAATTATTTAAAAAGGAAAATATGTAATAAAATATTTTTAAAATATATTGATTAAAAATGAGGAAAAAAGTAAAAAATGCACTACCATTTCATTCTATTTTTCAATTTTGCTATATAATTTCGTAAATATTCAGCCATAGTCATTTTTATACAAGTTCTATGTGTGTACATATATATATATATATACCTTTTTATATATTCTTTAAATTATGATCTCTGTGATTTCATTTAAACCTTCAGGTTTTAGGGTCTTTAATTTATATATCCAATAGATTTCCCTCTTGCACAGTAAATCGTATCTATCCGCTCGACTTTCATTTATCTGTTCAATCGGTGTAATATTAAAACATCTAAAATCATTATTATGAAACAGAGTACAGTGTTTAGAGATACTGTGCAAAAGGAATTTTTTCTTGCAGTTGGAACGATGTTTATTTAGTCGACAGTGTAGAAATTGGATGGTTCTTCCCACATATTGGAGACCGCAAATACAGTCAATCAGGTATATAACATAGTTAGACTGGCAATTTAGCTGTATTTCAATTTGAAACTCATTTTTTGTTTGGTTTGATCTAAAAATGTCTGTGGTACGTATACTAGAACAGCATAAACAGTTCTTTTTTTTGCATTTAGAACTACCCTTTGTGTGTGAATTAGGGCACATAGTATTTTGTTGTTGCGTCTGTTGTCTTCCATAAAAATTAATCCTACTCGGTGCTAAAATATTTTTCATAGTTCTAGCTCTCTTAAAAGTTATCATAGGTTTCGTAGGTAAACTATTTTTTAAAAAAGGATCAATCTGTAAAATGTGCCAATGTTTATTCATGATGTTTTTGATATTTTTATGTGCAGCATTATATTTAGTAATGAAATTGAAGGAGAAAAATTTTTTTGTTGGTTGTTCATCCTTCTCTTTTTTTGTGTCTATTGTATCACTTTATCTTTGTTTTATCAGTTGTGATTATATGTATGTTATGTAATTTGGGTTGGTCTTTTATCTCTGAACCGACCCGGTAGTTCTTGCCTCTAACTGACCTTTCACTAGGTTATTTAACTGGCACCCCACCCATCTATTTATATACTACCTGAGGAAGAAACCGGTTCGGTTTCGAAACTGTTCACTGTTAAACAGTTGTGTTTTATATTTACCATTGTACCAATAAAATCCCTATAATACCGACCACATTGGTATCTTTGAGGATTTTGGTTTTACGTGTATGGGTAACCATACTGATCAGTAGCGCATGGAAAACGCCCGTTTTTTGCATTTTTGCTTTTATCCCTCCAATGAAGCCCTATGAACATATTTAGGGTATGGCCACACGGAGCGGCCCTGACAGTCGCAACGCGGCCAGCAAACGTGCTGGCAATATGTAGGCTCGGCTGCCAAATACCTTGTTACATATTCATGCGCACTGCCGCTCCATTCATTCTCTATGGGAGCGCCGGAAATAGCCGAGTGCAGTTTTAGGCTTTTTCCGTCGCTGCCATAGAGAATTAATAGGGGGTAACTTGTTGTAACTTGTAAAATCGTGCGGCCTCAAAGAGTGTATTAATTTATGGCACGATTTTGCCACTAACAGGCTATTTGACAGCCGCGCGGTTGTTGGCCGCGTTGCGACCGTGTCAGGGCCACTCAGTGTGACCTTACCCTTAGCGGGTTCACCAGGAGCTTTCCAGGTGTACACGCTAAACGTACATCACAAACGTGTTGTGAACAGGGCCTTATTGCCGGGCCTGTACTATAGCAGGAATCGCTTCGCCGACCATGTATAAGTGGATCCAGGTGTGAGACTGACCTACTGGGCATGTGCGTTCACTTGGCACTGAATACATTAGGTGAACGTTCTGAGAGGGAATAAAAAGAACACCAGGGGGCGACCATAAGAAGTATGTAACCACAATATCTAGACATGCAATTTTTTAAAATTATTCTACTTAGATCATGCAACAAAAAAAATACAAATTTAACAGAGAAATTTAATTGTTTGATAACTCCTTTAAACTGTCTTTTTTGTTCTTGTCTTATATGTAGCTTACCCTCACAGCCAACTTCTATGCTGAATCTTTCCTATCCTGGTGACAGGAGTGACATCTCTAGTAACCAGTTCCAAAGTCCTAATGAAACCAGCAACATTTTCAGAACCAATTCAGGTAAAAAAATACAGTTGTTGAAATGTTTTAACATAAACATTGGGGGCATATATCCCTGGGGTCTGATTGACAGGGGTGCAATAGCTGTGACCCCCACCAGTCACTAATACGAAGTGGTCTTTTTCTATTTGCCATTGAACAGTGATATAACACTAATATCTTTGATTAGCCAACCCCTTTAACCCCTTCCCGCACCTTGGCGTAAATGCACGTCCAGGTGAGCAATAACTTTGCGCACTTGGGCATACAGTTACGTCCGCGCTTTAACAGTTAACCGATGTGCAGCGCTACACTGCAACGGCGGTTAACTGTGCAGGGTATCTGCCCTGCTCTCCGTGTTGCCGATCAGCGGCCCATCGCCGCTGATTTAGGTAATTAACCCCTTAGATGCGGCAGTCAATGGCGATTCCGGCATTTAAGAGGTTTAGAGCAGATCGGCAGCCCCCACATGCATTTGTGGAGGCTAGCGATGCTTGTCACGGCAACCGGAGGCCTCTGGGCTGCCATGTATGGAAGCCTATGAGGACCTGCCGGAGGCTGGTCCTCATAGGCTTCCTGTCAGAGTGACTGTCACTTCACAATGAGTTAGAATACATTACACTACGTAGTTAGTGTAATGTATTCTATCAGCGATCAGCGCTGCATGTCTTAATGTCCCCTAGTGGGCAAAGTAAAAAAAAGATAATGAAAATGTTTTAAAAAAGTGTAAAAATTAAAGTTATAAGTTACAAAAACAAGAACTGTTTTTTTTCCTACAATAAGTCTTTTATTATAGGAAAAAAATGAACACGTTAAAAAAAAAAGTATACATATTTGGTATCACCGCGTTCGTAACGACCCAAACTATAAAACTATAATGTTATTTTTCCCGCACAGTGAACGCCGCAAAAAAAAAAGTAAAAAAATCAACGCTAGAATCGCTAATTTTGTGGTCACCACCCCTCCCAAAATATAGAATAAAAAGTGATCAAAAAGTCGCATGTCTCCCAAAATAGTACCAATAAAAACTACAACCCGTCCCGCAAAAACAAGCCCTTATACAGCTTTTTTGACTGAAAAATAAAAAAGCTATGGCTCTCAGAATATGGTGACACAAAAATTTTTTTTTTATAAATAGGTGATTTTATTGCGCAAACGCTGCAAAACATAAAAAAACAATATACATATGGTATCACCGTAATCGTATCGACCCGCAGAATAAAGTAAAATTGTCATATATAGCCCAGGGTGAACGGCGTAAAAAAAAAAAATAATAAAAAACATTGTCAGAATTTATGGTTTTTGGTCACCTTGCTTGCCAAAAAATATAATAAAAAGTGATCAAAAATATCGCATGTACCCCAAAACGGTAAGAATGAAAATACAGATTGTCCCGCAACAAATAAGCCCTCATACAGCTCCATTGGAGAAAAAAATAAAGAAGTTCTGGCTCTCAGAATATGGCGATGCAAAATGTGCAAATGTCTTTCAAAAGCGGATAAGATCGGGCACCATTTATTAGTGCAACACCGGCCACATATCTGCGGATTATTATTTATTTAACCCATTATTATACCCTCTTATTATGCCCTGATGTTCTCTGCACAGGTTACATATGCCCCCACATTATAAACTGAAATACCAGTAAAATGCCAAACCGAACAACTACCAAGCAAAATCTGCACTTCAAAAGCCAAACGCCGCTCCCTTCTGAGCCCTACAGCGTGCCCAAACACCAGTTTACGTCCACAGATATGGCATCGCCATACCCGGAAGAACCAGGTTAATATTTTGGGGTATTTGTCTTCAGTGGCCCAAACTGGGCATAACATATAGTGCACTAAAATTTCATATCAATGGAAAATTGTAATTTTCACTTTGCACCATCCGCTGTGCATTAACCCCTTCACGCACCACAACTTAATAGCATGTTCTGTGGGGGGTGATGCATGGAGCGGGCTCACACACTGAGCCCGCACCATACGCTGAGAGTGTCAGCTGTATATTACAGCTGACACCTGTGACTAACGGACAGGAACAGCAATCGCGCTGTTACAGGAGCCTGTAAAAATGATAAGTGTATTGTACCAGCTATCTACTAATTGCTGGTTCAAGTCTCATAGGGGGACTAATAAAATGTGTAAAAACAAAAGTAAATAGTTATTATAAGTGAAAAATGTATAAATATTTAAAGTCCAAAAAAAACAACAATTCCCATTTTTTCTCTAAAGTCATGTAAAAAAATACACAAAATTGGTATCGCTGTGTCTGTAAAAGTCCGAACTATTACAATATACCATTATTTAACTCGCACGGTGAACGCTGTGAAAAATAAAGAATTTAAAACAGCAAAATCGCTGTTTTTTTGTGACCTTGGCCCTACCATAAAATTGTATAAAAAGTGCTCACAAAGTTGTATGTTCCAAAAAATGGTACCAATAAAAACTAGAGCTCGTCCTGCAAAAAATAAGCCCCACACCGCTCAATCGACCAAAAAATTAAAAAAAGTTCTGCCTCTCAGAATATGGTGAAACAAAACAATTATTTTTTTTACAAATAGTTTCTACTTTGTAAAAGTAGTAAAATATAAAGAAAAACTTTATAAATTTGGTATCACCGTAATAGTATTGAGTGGCAGAAAAAATGTTGTGGGTCTTTACTGCACGATGAAAGCCGTAAAAACGAAACCCAAAAAACAATGGAGGAATCACAGTTTTTTCCAATTTCAGCCTGCAAAGAATTTTATTTTCAGTTTCCCAGTATATTAAATGGTACTTTAAATTGTGTCAATTGAAACTACAACTCGTCCCGCAAGAAATAAGCCTGCACACCACTCTATTGACGTAAAAATAAAAAAGTTATGGCTCTTGGAAACGAAAAACGAAAAAGAAAAAGGAAAAAATGGATGAGTCCGGAAAGGGTTAAACAATTTCTAATGAAAAGACATTTATTACTATTGCCGTACTCGGGAGAAATTGCTTTACAAATGTTGGAGTGCTTTTTCCTTCTTTATCCTTTGTGAAAATGAAAAAATTCAACATTTTAGTGAAAATAATGTTGATATTAATTTTCACGGCCTAATTCTAATAAATTCTACAAAAGACCTGTGGGGTCTAAATGCTCACTATACCCCTAGATAGATTCCTTAAGTGTGTAGTTTGCCAAATGAAGTCACTTTTGGGTGGTTTCCACTGTTTTGGCCTCTCAGGGGCTTTTGCAAATGTGACATCGCACTCGAAAACCATTTCAGCTAAATTTGAGCTCCAAAAGCCAAATAGCGCTCCTTCCCTTCTAAGCTCCGCTGTGGGTCCAAACAGCAGTTTATTACCACTCATGGCGTATTTCCGTAATTGGGAGAAATTGTTTTACAATTTTTGGGGTGCTTTTTCTCTTTTATTCTTTGTAAAAATTACAAATATCTAAGTTTAAAAAAAAAAAAAAAGAGTCGATTTTCACCTTTACAGACTGTCACGTAGGGTTTGTGGACCCACTGGGCCATACCACCTTGACGGTATGGCAACTGGCCAACAGGGCGCAGGTCACAGTCTATAGTTTGTATAGGGTACCTGAGGCAGCTCGGACAGTAGCAAGGCAGGCTCGGCTGGGACTAGGCAGCGGCTAGACGTCAGGCGTGGAGAAGCAGGACAGGCATGGAATACAGCACAGCACGACTACAGCACAGGATAGCACAGGATAGCATGGGATACAGGAACAGGGAACTGTGGGAACTGGAAAACTCTTGGAGACCATTTGCTTAGACAAACTAAGATACGACAAACAACGCTCAGGCATCGACGCAAGGGGCTGGGCCCCTCTTATAGTCATGGGCTGATTACACATTAAAGTCCGGTGCACACACTGCCCCTTTAAGAGCGGGAACGAGGGTGCGCGCGCACCCTACGGGACTCGGCCAATGTGAATGGAAGTGAGCGCTGGCGTCTCCTGAGGAGGAGACTGGGGCCAGCGCTCACAGACCCATGGCTGCGGCCATCAGGAGGAGAGTGAACCTGACGGCCCGCAGCCACGAACATGACAGTATCCCTCCTCTTACGCCCTCTTCTTGGGGCCAGAGCGAGAGAGAAACTTCTTCAGAAGTGTAGGAGCATTGAGGTTCTCCTCTGGCTCCCAGGACCTCTCTTCAGGACCAAACCCACTCCAATTCACCAAATAAAAAGTCTCCTCTCACTCTCTTGGTGTCCAAGATCTCCTTAACCTCAAAGGTTTCTGAAGGGCCGCTGGAGGCAACTGCAGGGCTAGGAGTCTTGGTAAAGCGGTTCAGAACCACTGGTTTCAGGAGAGAGACATGGAAGGAGTTGGGGATCCTGAGGGTAGGAGGCAGCCGAAGCTTGTAGACGACAGGTTTGATCTGCTGCAGGATCTCGAAGGGTCCGAGGAACCTGGGAGCAAATTTGTACGACGGCACCCTCAGTCGAATATTGCTGGAGGACAGCCAGACCTTCGTGCCAGGAAGAAACTGAGGAGGTTCTCGTCTCCTTGTCTCCGCCTTCCGTTTCATGCTGTCGACCACCAGCAGGATGGAGGATCGAGTGCTGCCAGATCTGCAGAAAGTCCCTAAAAGCCGTGTCAGCAGCTGGTACCTCGGACGTATCAGGCACCGGGAGAGGAATTAGTGGGTGTTGGCCATAGACAATAAAGAACGTGTCTTCTGTGTGGCCTCGCTGGTGTGATTATTGTAAAAGAATTCAGCCCACGGGAGCAACTGCACCCAGTCATCATGCTGCTTGGAGATGAAGTGGCGTAAGTAGTTTTCCAAGATGTGATTGATCCTCTCGACCTGACCATTGGACTGAGGATGGTAGGCCGACGAAAAGTCCAACTTTACACCTAGGAGTCCGCAGAGGGCTCTCCAGAACTTCGAGGTGAACTGAACCCCACCCCCCTCGTTTAGACACAATATGCTGTGGCAAGCCATGCAGGCGGAAGATGTGTTGGATGAACAGAAGACCGGTCAGATGAACGAAGTGGGCCATCTTCGAAAATCGATCCACCACCACCCAGACAGTACTGCATCCAGCAGAGAGAGGCAGGTCAGTGATAGAGTCCATCGCTATATGCTGCCAGGGAGCATCAGGCACAGGCAATGGCTGGAGCAGGTCCTGAGTAAGCGACCTTGTTAGCTGCACACACTGAGCAGGAAGAAACAAAGTCCATAACGTCCATGGGCAGCATGGGCCACCAGAAATGACGGGCAATCAGATCCCGGGTCTTACGGGTCCCCACGTGACCTGCCAGTCTACAGGAGTGTCCCCAGTGGAGGATTCTCCCTCGGTCAGCCAGGCGCACAAAAGTCCTCCCTGGAGGAATGTCCCCAACTTGCAGGGGATTGACAGACCATGCAAGGCGGATCAATAATGTTCTGTGGAATTTCCATGGTGTCGTCTGTCTCAAAAGACCTGGACAAGGCATCGGCCCTCACATTCTTGTGGGCTGGGCGATAATGGAGCTCAAACTGGAACCTGGTAAAGAACAGCGACCACCTGGCCTGACGAGGGTTCAGCCATTGGGCCGTCTGAAGATAGGTGAGGTTCTTGTGGTCCGTAAAAATCAGGATGGGATGAGCTGCGCCCTCTAATAGATGTCTCCACTCCTCCAAGGCCAATTTGATGGCCAGTAACTCCCGATCCCCAATCGAGTAGTTGAGTTCTGCAGAAGAGAAGAGCTTAGAGAAATATCCACATACCCTTGACTTGCCCTTGGAACTTCTCTGGAACAGTTGTGCACCAGCACCGACAGAGTATGCATCTACCTCCGAGAACTGTAGAGAAACATCTGGATGATGGAGGATAGAGGCTGACGTGAGGGCACTCTTCAGGCTATTGAATGCGGACTCTGCCTCAGGAGTCCACACCTTGGCGTTCATGCCCTTCTTACTAAGGTTAGAGATAGGAGATGTCAGTGAGAAGAAGTTTGGAATAAACTGTCTGTAAAAATTGGTGAATCCCAGGGCGTGGCCATTCCAGGATGGACTTTACCTTTTCAGGATCCATCTTGAGACCTCTATTCGAGACAATGTAGCCCAGGAAGGGTAGAGCATCCTTTTCAAACACGCACTTCTCCAACTTGGCGTACAGACTATTCTCCCTTAACTGCAGCAAAACTTGACGGACATGTCTCTGATGAGTCATAGGATCTGGAGAAAAAATCAAGATGTCATCAAGATAGACCACAACACAAACATAGAGGAGGTCACGGAAAATGTCATTAACGAACTCCTGGAAGACCGCGGGAGCATTACACAGGCCAAAGGGCATTACTAGATATTCATAGTGTCCATCACGGGTGTTAAATGCAGTCTTCCATTCGTCACCCCGGCGAATCCGGATTAGGTTGTAAGCCCCAAACAGGTCTAGTTGGAAAAAATATTGGCACCACTTATACGATCTAACAATTCTGAGATCAGTGGCAACGGATACTTATTTTTCACCGTGATTTGGTTGAGACCCCGGTAGTCAATACAAGGACGCAGGGAGCCATCCTTATTTTTGACGAAGAAGAAGCCTCTCCAAGTTCTCTTTAACATAGGTGGGCATGGACAGAGTCTCTGGCAAGGAGAGAGGATATACCCTATTACGGGGAAGGGATGCACCAGGAATCAGCTCGATAGGACAGTCATACGCCCAGTGTGGGGGCAGTGTCTCCGCCTCCCTTTTGCTGAAGACGTCCGAAAATGCAGCATAATGACCAGGCAATCCTGCCAATGACCGTGGCAGAGGAGGTTGAGCTGAACGAATCTGCACCAGGCATCAGCTGTGACACTCGGGGCCCCACTGGAGAACCTCTCCAGAGTTCCAGTCCAGAACTGGGGCATGTAGTCGGAGCCAAGGCAGGCCCAGCAGCATGGGGTTAACGGCCTTGGATAGGACATAGAACAATAGAAGTTCGGAGTGGAGAGACCAGATACGCAGAGACCTGATGCGTTTTCTCACCGGACACTATGGTCACGGTTATGGACAATTTAGACGGGAGTCCTTCTTTGCCCAAGGTTGTCTTTCCTACCAACCCCAAGACTTTGGGGCTTTTGGGGACACAGATGCACAAGATGGCCACCGAGGCCGCAATAAAGACAGAGTCCCGAAGTGCGTCTGCGTTGTCTCTCCTGGGTAGATAGCTTACATTGGTCCATCCTCACAGACTCCTTAGGAGGATCGGCATCTGAGGACAGCAGGGGTTGCTGCAAGGTAGGGACCGGACTATGAAGACCTCCCTCCCGACTAACCTCTTGGAGCCGTTCTCTGAGTCTTCTATCAATCCGGGCAGCCAGAAGAATGAGGTCATCCAGGGTAGACGGCAGGTTCGTCCTTAATTTTAGGAGACAGTTCATGCCAGAATTTAGCCACCAGGGCCTCATTGTTCCACAACAGTTTTCCCGCCAGGGTGCGGAAGTGGATGGAGTACTCGCCCACAGAGATGTCTCCTTGGCGTAGGTTCAGCAAGGAAGCCGCTGCAGAGGAGACTCATCCAGGCTCTTCAAACACCGTGCGAAATGTCCGGAGGAAACCCTGGAAGTCACGGGTCTCTGGTCCTTGTCTCTCCCAGATAGGGTTCGCCCATGCAAGGGCCTTGCCAGTAAGAAGAGAGATGATGAAAGTGACCCTTGCGCCATCAGACGAAAATGCCCTTGAATACAGGCTGAAGTGGATCTGGCACTAGTTCAAAAATCCACGACAGGTACCTGCGTCTCCATCATAGCGGTCAGGAAGTGTCAAAGAATAACGAGGATCAACACTGCCAGGAGGTGTAGTCTGAGGATCGGTACTGCCAGAAGGTGTAGTAGGAGGAACGGCAGCTTGTGCTTCCTGCCGACGTGCGAGAATGTTCAAGGCCTGGAGGAGTTGGTCCTGTCGAGACCGGAGGTCCAGCATATCCGTCCGCATCTCATGTGACGTCATCTTGGTCTTGGATAGACCAGCGGGGTCCATGTACCTGTGGCAGCTCGGACAATAGCAAGGCAGGCTCAGCTGGGACTAGGCAGTGGGTAGACCTCAGGCGTGGAGAAGCAGGACAGGCGTGGAATACAGCAAAGCACGACTACAGCGCAGCACGGCACTTGACCAGGATAGCACGGGATACAGGAACGGGGAACTGTAAAACACTAGTTGACCATTTGCTTGGACAAACTAGGATACGACAAACAACGCTCAGGCATCGAAGCAAGGGGCTGGGCCCCTCTTATAGTCCAGGGCACTCATGGGCTGATTACACATTAAAGTCCAGTGCGTGCGCTGCCCCTTTAAGAGCGGCCCACGGGACCTGGCCGAGGTGAGTGGAAGTGAGCGCTGGCGTCTCTTGAGGAGGAGAATGGGGCCAGCGCTCGCAGACCCATGGTTGCGGCCGTCAGGAGGAGAGTGAACCTGACGGCCCGCAGCCACGGACATGACACAGACTAATTCCAATGAATTCAGCAAAACAACTGTGGCGTCAAAATGCTAACTATACCCCTAGAAAAATTCCTTGAGGGGTGTAGTTTACAAAATGGGGTAAATTTTGGGGGGTTTCCACTGTTTTGGTCCCTCCAGTGCATTGCAAACGCGACATGGCACTGAAAACTATTCCAGCAAAATCAGAAAAGCAAAATCCAAATGGTGCTCCTTCTCTTCTGAGCACTGCTGTTGGTCCAAACAGCAGTTTATTACCACATATGGGGTATTGCTGTAATCTCGAGGAATTGCTTTACAAATGTTGGGGTGTTTTTTCTCCTTTATTCCTTGTAAAAATTAAAAATGTCTAAGTTTTTTCAGAAAAAAGTAGAATTTCATCTTCACATACTAATTCAAATAAATTTAGCAAAAAAACTGTGGGTTCAAAATGCTATCTATACCTCTAGATAAATTCCTTGAGGGGTGTAGTTTCCAAAATGGGGTCCCTTTTGGGGGTCTTTACTGTTTTGGCACCACAAGACCTCTTCAAACCTGACATGGTGCCTAAAATATATTCTTAAAAAAAAGGAGGCCCCAAAATCCACTAGATGCTTCTTTGCTTCTGAGGCCTGTGTTTCAGTCCATTAGCGCACTAAGGCCACATATGGGATATTTCTAAAAACAGCAGAATCTGGGCAATAAATATTGAGTTGCATTTCTTGGGTAAAACCTTCTGTGGTACGGAAAAAAATACATTATAAATGAATTTTGCAAAAAGGAATGAAATTTGTAAATTTCACCTCTATTTTGCTTTAATTCTTGTTAACCGCCTAAAGGGTTAAAACACTTTCTGAATGCTGTTTTGAATACTTTGAGGGGTGCAGTTTTCAAAATGGGGTGATTTATGGGGACTTTCTAATATATAATGCTCTCAAAGCCACTTCAGAACTGAACTGGTCCCTGAAAAACGGGGATGATCGCTGGTATATAGGGGATGATGGCTGGTATATACAGGGTTGAGGGTGGTTATATACAGTGATCATGGCTGGATCAGCCATCATCCATGTATGTAACCCCCACCATCCCTGTATACAACCACATCATCCCTGTATATATGTCATCCATCATCCCTGTATATAACCCCATCACCACTGTATATATCAGCCATCATCCCTGTGTATAAACCAACCTGGCTGGTATATACAGGGATGGTGGAGGTTATATACAGAGATGATGGAGGTTATATACAGGGATGATGGTTGTTATCTGCATGGATGATGGGTAGGCCAGCCATTATCCCTGCATTAACCCCCATCATCCATGTATATACCAGCAATCATCCCTGTATATAACCCCCATCATCCTTTTATATACCAGCCATCATCCTTGTTTATAACCCCCATCTTATCTGTGTATTCTAGCCAGGCTGGTGTATACAGTGATAATGGGGGCTATATACAGGGATGATGGCAGGTATATACAGGGATGATAGCTGGTATATACAGGGACGATGGCTGGTTTATACAGGGATGATCGCTGGTAGGTAAATACAGGGATGATGGGGTTATATATAGGGATGATGGGGGTTATATACAGGGGTGTTAGCTGGTATATACAGGTATGATGGGGGTTATATATTCTTTAATTTACTTTTAGAGAGGTCTGCAACACTTTCTAATGCAAACTCCTCTGTCAGAGAAAAGATTCAACTTTAGTAAGAATGGAAAATATAGCAGCATATACAGCACAGCGCTCATTCAGAATGATGACCACTAGAAATAGAATGCGCCTCTTCAGTTGTGAACATGTGTAGGGGGGGGCCCACTGGGTTGTGGCCAAATCAGATATGTTTCATCCCCCATGTGCTAAACCCCTAGCTACGCCTTTGGTATATGTATATCTATCTATATAATATACACTAGTCCTTCTCAATGAATTAGAATATCATCAAAAAGTTAATTTATTTCAGTAATTCAATTCAAGAAGTGAAACGCATATATTCTATAGATTCGTTACACAAAGAGTGATCTGTTTCCAGCATTTTTTTGTTGATGTGTATAGCTAACAGTTAAAGGGGTTTTCCACTTTCTGAAAACTGATGACCTATCCACCAGATAGGTCATCAGTATATGATTGGTACGCGTCCGACACCCGCACCGATCCGGCACTCCGGGCGCCGGACGATGTTGCCGGAAGCAGATGGCTCCGGTCAAAGAATCGCGGCTGAGCTGCAGTACTGTAGCTCTGCTTCTATTCAAGTGAATAGGAGCACAGCTGCAGGTCCGCCGAACGGCCGTTATGCAGTGGTCAGAGCCATCTGCTTCCGGCTCCAACTACTGCAACCCGTTCCAAACATCCGATGCACCGAGGCAGGCGGAGTTGCGGATTGGTGCGGGGTCCGCATGTCGGACAAGCACCGATCATATACTGATGACATATCCGTTGGATAGGGCATCAGTTTTCAGAAAGTGAACAACCCCTTTAATGAAAACCCAAAATTTAGTGTCTCAGAAAATTAGAACATTATATAAGCCCAATTTAAAAAATGATTTTTAATACCGAAATGTAGGCCTACTGAAAAGTATGTACAGTATATGCACTCAATACTCGATCGGAGCTCCTTTTGCATGAATTACTGCATCAATGTGGCGTGGCATGGAAGCGATCAGCCTGTGTCACTGCTGAAGTGTTATGGAAGCCCAGGTTGCTTTGATAGCGGCCTTCAGCTCGTCTGCATTGTTGGGTCTGGTGTCTCTCATCTTCCTCTTGACAATACCCCATAGACTATGGGGTTTAGGTCAGGCGAGTTTGCTGGCCAATCAAGCACAGCGATACTGTGGTTATTAAACCAGGTATTGGTACTTTTGGCAGTGTGGGCAGGTGCCAAGTCCAGCTGGAAAATGAAATCAGCATATCCATAAAGCTTGTCAGCAGAGGGAAGCATGAAGTGCTCTAAAATTTCCTGGTAGACGGCTGCGTTGACTCTGAACTTGATGTATGCAAAAAGTTGTAAAACAAAAAAAGAGTGCTATAAATTTGGTATAGCCGGAATCGGACTGAAGAATAAAGTTATCATGTAATTTATTACGCATGGTGAACGCTGTATAAAAAAACTTATGCCACAATTGCTGTTTTTTGGTCACCTTACCTCCCAAAAAATAGCACAAAAAGTGATCAAAATGTTGCATGTACCCCAAAATGGTATGAATAAAAACTACAGCTCATCCCACAAAAAAACAGCCCTCATACCACTACGTCTATAAAAAAAATAAAAATAGTTAAGGCTCCAATAAATCAGGAAATAAAAATATGGGGTTGTGCAGGCCCGAGAGGAACATTTCTTCTGTTTCAAGAGGCGATTTATCGAGGCCCTAAAATTAGGGAACCAGGAAGGGGAGGGCCCAAACATATCTGCTGGAAGCGAGGGTGCCCGTATTATACCAGGACAACACTTCCAAGCAAAATTCCCCAAACTGCAAAGGTGCGGAGTGTGGACCAAAAGGCCGATAAGGAAGGACATAATTTATCAGTGAGACACCGGACTTTGTATAAAGGATTGTGTCGCAGTGTAACACACATCTATGTATTACTTTACTGGTTTTTTTAAGCCCAGCTTACATATGCCCCCACATTATAAACTGAAACACCAGCAATACTCAAACAAAACTACTACCAAGCAAATCCAAGCTCCAAAAGCCAAGTGGCGATCCCTCCTCTCTAAACTCTACAGCGTGCCCAAGCAGCAGTTTACTTCCACATATATGGCATCACCATACCCCGGAGAACCCTTTTAACAATTTTTGGGGTGTGTGCAGGGCCGTAACTATGTAACACTGGGCCCCATAGAAAACTTTTGACTGGGCCCCTCCCCTGGGTGCCACACACTGCCTGGCCTTGTAGATAGTGCCCCCCTGTAAATAGTGCCATACAGCCTTGTCACGATGGGTGTGTGGACCTACTGGGCTGTACCGCAGTAGCAGGATAGCAGCTGGCCAAACAGGATATCAAGGCAACGTCAATATTTCGAATAAGGGTATCTACAGCAGGCGTAGTATATGACACAACACGACTCCAACTCTGTACGGCACAAGAACAAGGTAGCTTGGGATACAGGATACAGGTAGCAGGAACGGGAAAACTGGGAACTGGAAAACGCTAAGGGACGATTTGCAAAGACTAACATGGGTAAACACAACAACACTCAGCCAATGAATAGTCCTTCTTATAGTCCAGGGTGATCGTTGGAGCAATCAGTCAATCTAAAACATGTGTGTGCTCTGGCCCATTAAGGCTCGAGCACGCACCCTAATGCTCACTGCAGGACAGGACAGCCGCATGTGCTGGCATCTCTGGGGAGAAAGACGTCTGCGACCGTGGACGTTACAGTATCCCCCCTCTTACGCCCCCTCTTCTTTGGGCCAGAAAGAGAGAGAAACCTCTTAGTGAGGGAAGGAGCCTTGACGTTCTCCTCTGGCTCCCAGGACCTCTCTTCTGGACCAAACTCCTTCCAATCAGTCAAATAAAAGGCTTTTCCACTTCTCCTCTTGAAGTCCAAGATCTCCTTGAACTCGAATACATCGGCAGAACTGCTGGGGGCAACTGCAGGGTTAAGAGTCTTAGAGTAGCAGTTCAGGACCACAGGCTTCAGAAGAGACACTTGAAAAGAGTGGGGGATTCTGAGGGTAGCGGGCAGCCGAAGCTTATGAGACCGGGTTGATCCGCTGGAGAATCTCAAAGGGTCCGAGGAACCTGGGAACGAATTTGCACGACGGCACCCTCAGCCGGATATTCCTTGAGGACAGCCAGACCTTGGTACCCGGAAGAATCTGGGGAGGCTCTCTTCTCCTTGTGTCTGCCTTTCGCTTCATGCGATCGACGGCCAGCAGAATAGAGGATCGAGTTTGCTGCCAGATCTGTAGGAAGTCCCTGAATGCAGAGTCAGCTGCAGGCACCTGGGACGTAGTGGATACAGGGAGAGGAATTTGTGTATGTTGGCCGTAGACAATAAAGAACGGTGTAGAAGCAGTGGAAGAAGCTGCACCCAGTCATCGTGCTGCCTGGAGATGAAGTGTCGTAGATAGTTCTCCATGATTTGGTTGATCCTCTCGACTTGGCCATTGGACTGGGGATGGTAGGCTGAGGAAAAGTCCAACTTTACATCAAGGAGTTTGCAGAGGGCTCTCCAAAATTTTGAGGTGAACTGAACCCCCCGATCCGACACGATATGCAGAGGTAATCCATGCAGGCAGAAGATGTGTTGGATGAAGAGGTCGGCCAGTCGAGAAGCAGAAGGTAGACCGGTCAGCGGAACTAAATGAGCCATCTTCGAGAATCGGTCCACCACCACCCAGACCACACTGCATCCAGCAGAGGGAGGCAGGTCCGTGACAAAGTCCATTGCTATATGCTGCCAGGGAGCATTGAGCAGGCCAGCAGGCTTGGAGTGAGCAACCTTGTTAGCCGCGCACACCGTGCAGGACGAGACCAAGTCCATGATGTCTTTGGGCAGCGTGGGCCACCAGAAATGACGGGCAATCAGGTCTCGGGTTTTAAGGGCACCTGTGTGACCTGCCAGTCTGGAGCTGTGTCCCCAGCGAAGGAATCTCCGTCTGTCTGCCAAGCGCACAAAAGTCCTCCCCGGAGGGATGTCTCTTACTTGCAGAGGGAAAAAAGTACTATGCACACCAGATGGGAAATTATTTTCCAAATGAATGATTTATTTATAGCCAGTGACAGTGCGACGTTTTGGTCAATACCATGACCTTCTTCAGGCACTATAAAGTTTACAAACCTATATGTATATATTTATTTCGATTCCGTAATATATAGTATAGAATGTTATAAGTAGTAATAGAATCAAACGTACAGATCACAAATGCATGTAAATCTTCGTCAGAAGTAATATTTAAGGTAAGTGTGTACAGTAAGACCTATGTGTCACAGATTACTTTAGGTGAAAGGAGAAAAGTTACATCAAATGTATTACATATTGTATATATATGTATATAAGGGTGCGTTTTATGCTGAAAAAAACGACAAATGAAGAGAAAGGTTGCAGATCATCAGAGAGCATATAAGATATCGAAGTACTAGTGGTTACAGGGTTATGTATGTAATACCTAAACACCATCTGCAGAAGTAGTTAAGGAGAAATGACATCATAAAATATACATCAAAGTAGACCGTGAACAAGTAGCAATAGATGGATACAAGTATTGATGACTCATTAAATGGTATAGAAATGTACTGCTTGAGGGGCTATATGTGGAGCACTACCTACAGGGGGCTGTATGTGGGAGCTATATGTGGAGCACTACCTACACGGGTGGGGCCTATATGTGGAGCACTATTTAAAGGTGTGGGTCACTATCTACAGGGGGCTATATGTGGGGCGCTGTCTACAGAGTTCTGTATGTGCGTTAGCGCCATACAGCTCCCTCGGTAGATAACGCCATACAGTCCGCCTGTAGATAACGCCATACAGTCCCCCTGTAGATAACACCATACAGTCCCCCTGTAGATAACGCCACACAGTCCCCCCTGTAGATAACGCCACACAGTCCCCCCTGTAGATAACGCCACACAGTCCCCCCTGTAGATAACGCCACACAGTCCCCCCTGTAGATAACGCCACACAGTCCCCCCTGTAGATAACGCCACACAGTCCCCCTCTGTAGATAACGCCACACAGTCCCCCTGTAGATAACGCCATACAGTCCCCCCTGTAGATAACGCCACACAGCCCCCCCCTGTAGATAATGCCACACAGTCCCCCCTGTAGATAACGCCACACAGTCCCCCCTGTAGATAACGCCACACAGTCCCCCCTGTAGATAACGCCACACAGTCCCCCCTGTAGATAACGCCACACAGTCCCCCCTGTAGATAACGCCATACAGTCTACAGGGCTGTATGGCGTTATCTACAGGAGGGCTGTATGGCGTTATCTACAGGGGGGCTGTAAAAAAGGCACTATCTACAAGGGGGGGGTTGTGTGACACCCAGGGGAGGGGGGGGCCCCAGTCAAAAGTTTGCTATGGGGCCCAGTCTTTCCTAGTTACGCCCCTGCACAGGGGCTTTGCAAATGCGACATAGCGACCAGAAACCAATCCAGCAAAATCTGCACTCCAAAAGCCAAATGGCGCTCCTTCCCTTCTGAGCCCTGCCGTGTGCCCAAACAGCAGTTTATGACCACATATGGGGTATTGCCGTACTCTGGAGAAATTGCTTTACAAATATTGGGGTGCTTTTTTGCCTTTATTTTTTGAAAAAATTCTAAATTTTGAGCCAAAGCTACATCTTATTGGGAAAAAATTTCATTTTTATTTTCACTGCCCAATTCAAATAAAATCTATGAAACACCTGTGGGGTCAAAATGCTCACTACACCCCTAGATGAATTCCTCAAGGGGTGTAGTTTCCTAAATGGAGTCCCTTTTGGGTAGTTTCCACTGTACTGGTACCTTAGGGGCTTTGCAAAGTGACATGGTGTCAAGAAACCAATCCAGCAAAATCTGTGCTCCAAAAGCCAAATGGCGCTCCTTCTCTTCTGATTCTTGCCGTGTGCCCAAACAGCCGTTTATGACAACATATGGGGTGTTTCCGTACTCTAGAGAAGTTGCTCTACAAATGTTGGGGTTCTTTTTTACCTTTATTTGTTGAGAAAATGAAAAATTTTGAGCTAAAACGACGACTTATTGAAGAAAAAGGATTGTTTTTATTTTCACTGCCCAATTCTAATAAAATCTATGAAACACCTGTGGGGTCAAAATGCTCACTACACCCCTAGATGAATTCCTCAAGGGGTGTAGTTTCCTAAATGGAATCACTTTTTGGCCATTTTCACTGTTTTGGACCCTCAGGGGCTTTGCAAATGCGACATGGCCTCTGCAAACCATTCCTTCCAAATTTGAGCTCCAAAAGCCAAATGGCGCTCTTTCCCTTCTAAGTCCTGCCGTGTGTCTAAACAGCCGTTTATGACCACATGTGGGGTATTGTTTTACACGGGAGAAATTGCTTTACAAATGTTGTTGTGGTTTTTCTCCTTTAGTCCTTGGCGAAATGAGAAAAAAAAAGCTAAACCTACATTTGCTTTGAAAGAATGTAGATTTTCATTTTCACAGCCTACTTCCAATAATTTCTACAAAAAACATGTGGGGTCGGGGGCGTGGCCAGCTATGGGAGAGTGAAGACGTGCTCTCTCCAGCTCCTCTCTTAGCGTTCCCGAAATCGGCTGACATCCGCTCCCAGCTATGGGGAAGAATTCAAAAAAAACGAAGGCAGCAGCCCCTACATGCCCCTCATCGCCCCAGCGCGATATCGGGGATTATTTTGGGCGACAGCCCCAGATGCAGCTGCGGGCTGCGACGCGGGCCGAGGCCGGTGGTCAAGATGGCCGCCCGACCTCTACATCCCCAACGGACCAGTGCACAGGGGTGCCGGAGATGGCAGCAGGTCACGTCCACTCACCCTCTGAGGTGCAGATCTTGAAGGTCCCCGGTCCTCTGTCTCCTTCCCGGGATGTGATGTATCCTGCGGCACGGCCGACAGCGCCTGCCGATCTCCAAGATGGCCGCCGGGACCATGAGGCGTGCGGATGCGGGCCTGCTCTGGACAGCACGGCCCTCCTCTCAGCTGCTCCGGAAGAGAGTGTGCCAACGCAGAAGGTACCGGACCCAGAGGCACCAGATCCCCGGTCTAGCTGGGAGGCATTAGGGGCCCCTGTAGCGGCGGACGCCGTTCCCCTGTCACAGGACCATGTGGCCTCTCAAGATGGCGGCCGGCTTTCTCCGGAGGGCCTGCGCATGCCAGGACACCACCCTCCCCCGTCACTGCTCTCATGGCCTGCGGGCCCTCTCCTTCCGAGACCCGACAGCGGCCTACTACCATCCCCGGGAGTGAGAGACACCACACCTGCCCTGCCTGCAGTGCTGCAGTTGGAGGAGCTAGCTAGGAGGCACAGTGAGTACCGAGGCCCTGAGCCTCCCATCACCCAGCTCACCTCACACGCTGTGGGACTGATAGCTCCAGATCTTCCCCTCCCACCCAGGGACCCTGGGCTGGTGGGGGCCTCTCCCTCTTGGTCCTCTGGCTCCGCATGGCACAGCTTCCCCAATGCCCCAACAACCATAGCCTCGACCCTGCCTATGGGAGCTCCCCAGCACCCTGGGGCTATGCCTGCACTACCTGCAAGTGGCCAAGGTCCTCAATTGCACCCACTCCCGTCGCCTGAAGTGGACACCCCAGCCAGTAGGGGATTAAGTTTTACTGACCCGTCGTCTGGATCTATATGTGAAAATCGGCCGGCGACTCTCTCAGATATCCGCCAGCTTGTTCAATTGTTGCCTACTAGGGCTGATATGACGTCCTTTGCCAGACAGATCGTTGAAGAATGCAAGCTGGAGTTTACACAGTTTCGTGCTGAACTTTCCTCACTTTCTACGAGGGTGGACACTCTTACGCAGGACCGGGTGGCTGATAATGCCACTATTGCAGATATCCAATCCACTATTCAGCAGCACTCAGCTCAGTTGTTCACTTTGCAGCAGCACCTTGATGATATTGAAAACCGTAATAGGAGGAACAACCTACGTGTTCGAGGATTGCCCGAATCTGTTCCTGCGTCTGAGCTGTTTTCGACTCTCTCCACCATCTTCAATACTTTACTAGGCCGTCCGCCGAATACCCATATAGAGATCGACCGGGCACATAGAGCTCTCCGCCCTGTAAGTGTTGATGATCCTCGGCCGAGGGATGTCATCTGCCGAATCCATTTTTACGCAATCAAGGACTCTATCCTCCAAAAAATCCGACGGCAGCCCATCATTCTCCACCAAGGCACGCAGTTGCGTATTTTGCCGGATTTATCTCGACACACGCTGGCGCAAAGAGCTGCTCTCAAACCCCTGCTGGAGGTGCTCCGGAACCGGGACATCATCTACAGGTGGGGCTTCCCGTTTGCCCTGATGGTTCGACAGGAGGGCCGTACCTATACTGTGCGATCCCCGGCCGACCTGCCTGGTTTCTTGCGGGACTTGAACCTTCCTCATGTTGCATTACCGGAGTGGCCCTCGTTGTTATCCTCTGCTGGCGGGGGATCGCGGGGGAGACGCCCGTTCTCTGGGCCCCTAGCTGTGGCGGAGGGTCGTCCTCCGCGTGGACCTCGCAGACGATCTAGACGCCGACAAGAACGTGACCCTACTCCACCCATGGAGACCGCCCGTTCGGCATGATGATCCGGACTGTCGCTCCTGGAATTCCTCCTTTTACTTACTTACTTGATGTCTGATTTCAAGATTGCTTGTTGCTCTGAGTATTACCTTCAGATGCCTTCCAATGTCTTCCTCTCTCGTTATTTAAAGTGTGCAAATGATGTTAAGCTGTTAATACTTATATTATTGTACGCTAGGGAGTGCGGATAACTCTTATGCATAGTTGTCACCTTCCCCCTGTAGGTTTTGGACCGAATTTTTGGTCTTCCGCAATTGTGCGCTTAGTTTGTGCGGCAGTTGTTTTCGTACTGCCTTTTTTGTTTGATTTTATGTCTGTGTTTTTCTCTAATGCTCTGTTCTTTACTCCTAGCTTGTTTCCCTCCTCTGCTTCCCTCCTGGTGATCCTGGACTCCGATCCTTCGTGCGCTACCCGGCATACCTCAGTGAGCCGTTTAGTCTGCATCCATGGCTGACCTTAATATTGCCTCCTTCAACGTGAAGGGGCTGAATGTTCCTGAAAAGCGGGCGCAAATCTTACACCATCTACACAAGCGTAAGGTACACATCGCATGCTTCCAGGAGACACATTTTAAGGAGGGACATGCCCCTACTATCAAGCACAAACACTACACTACGTGGCATTTCAGTAATAATCCCCGTTCCAGATCGTGTGGAGTTGCCATAGCCCTCCACAAGTCTCTCCCCCATCAGGTTGTCAATCTTGTTGTGGATCCCGAGGCGAGATACCTCATCTTAGTGCTTAATATTGGTGGGAGGGAATTCACGGTGATTAACGCTTATGCTCCTAACCAGGGTCAGGTGCCCTTCATTCTTCAACTTATAGAAACCGCCCTTCCGGTGGTCCGGGGGACTGTGGTGCTGTGCGGAGACTTTAACCTTACTCTGGATCCGACGGTGGATAATTCTACTGGTCGTTCTAGTGTTGCATACGGTGCTATTAGGCGGGCGAGGCGAGCTCTCCTACAACTTCAACTGTGTGATGCATGGCGCATTCAACATCCCACGGATAAGGATTATAGTTTTTACTCCCATCCGCATGGCACCTACAGTCGCTTGGATTACATTTTCCTTCAGCAACATGCTCTCCCCTGGGTAGCCTCTACGTCCATTGGCAGTATCCTGTGGTCTGACCATGCCCCGGTATATTGTACTTTACATCTCCCCTTCATCACTAAAGGCCCCTGGACTTGGAGACTGAATGAGTCCCTGCTCCTGGATGGGGTGTGCCATGCTGATTTGCTTCAAACTGTGGAACATTTCACACTTGATCATGCCCAGGATGACACGTCCCCCTTGGTTCGTTGGGAAGCCCTTAAATGCGTTCTCAGGGGGGTCCTCATAAAACACGGGGCGCGCCTTAAAAGAGAAAGGGCCCACTCCCTTAAAATTGCTCTCCAAAAAATTAGCGCTCTTGAACTGGCTCACAAACGTGCGCTGTCTCTTCCGATTTTACGGGAGTTACAGGTTGCCCGACAGGACGCCAGACGGCTGTTGGACTCTGCCCAGCAGCGCGCTCTCCAAGTCTGTCGCAGTAAATTCTACGAGTTTGGCAATAAGAGCGGACGTATGTTGGCCAGAGCTGTAAAAACTAGAATTGCCCAGTCACACATCCCAAATACTAAGGCTCCTTCTGGCCAAGTTGTTCACACGACCCCAGAGATAGCGGAGTGCTTCCATAGCTTTTTCTCTGATCTTTACAACCTTGACCCTCCCACCCCCGCCCCCTCCCATCCGCCGGACCGGGATTCTTTCTCATCCCCCTTCACACCGTTGTCTGGGGAGATAGCTGAGGAACTTGATTCGGACTTCACTTCCTCGGAACTCCTCAGGGTTATAACCGATCTTCCAGGGGGGAAGAGTCCTGGCCCGGATGGCTACACTGCCAAGTTCTACAAGGTGTTGGCGGACCGGTTGCTACCGCTTTTGTTGTTAGCTTTTAACTCTATTTCCCCGGAGGTCCTGTTTCCTCCTAGTTCCACCTTGGCTCATGTCGTAGTGATCCCTAAGCCGGGTAAGGACCCTCAATTATGCTCCAGTTATCGTCCCATCTCCTTGCTCAATGTAGACCTAAAAATGTACGCTAAATTGCTCGCCAATAGATTGAATAAATACCTGCCTGAACTAATCCACCCGGACCAGGTGGGGTTTGTGCCTGGTCGGGAGGCCCGTGACAACACCCTTAAAACCTTCGATATCATTCACCACGCCCAGACTAACCGAATCCCGCTCATGATCCTGTCCCTGGATGCTGAAAAGGCATTTGACAGAATATCGTGGCCTGCCCTTTACCAAACCCTTCGGCATGTGGGAATAGGACCTTCTCTCTTGGCAAAAATTATGGCATTGTATCGCACGCCTTCGGCCCAAATAAAAATAAATGGCTCCCTCTCGGCACCTTTCCCTATTTACAATGGCACACGACAGGGCTGTCCCCTATCCCCCCTGTTGTATGTCCTGGTTATGGAACACCTCATGGCCTCCATTCGGAGCAACACGGATATTAAGGGTATTAACATTGGAGGGAAGGAATACAAGTGCTCGGCATTTGCTGATGACCTATTGGTCTATCTCACAGACCCTCATGTCTCTCTTCCTTCACTGATGTCCGAGTTGTCTCGTTTTGGAACATGGTCTAATTTCAAAATCAATTTCTCTAAGTCTGAGGCGTTAAATGTTTCTCTTCCAGGCCCGTTAGTATCGCTTCTCCAAAGTAATTTCCCCTTTTCATGGCCCTCCAGGGGTATTACATATTTGGGTGCCCGTATAAGTGGGGACCTTACACAATTGTTTACAAATAATTTTATCCCCCTACTGGCCAAGTTTCGCACTGATCTTAATTCCTGGCATAAGACTGAGTTTTCCTGGTTTGGTCGTATCAATATTATTAAGATGTCTCTCCTCCCCCGCTTACTTTATCTCCTGCAGACGATCCCCATCTCTATTCCATCCTCCTATTGGTTGCGGCTTCAGCGATGCTTCGGCTCCTTCATTTGGCCGACTGGTCGTCCACGTCTGAGCCGGGCTCTGCTGACTCGTTCCAGGGGTACGGGTGGGGTTGGTCTGCCGGATTGTCGGCTCTACTATCTGGCATCAACTCACGCACGTGTTTTAGATTTTTTTCATAACCGAGAATCAAAACTATGGGTCCGTTTGGCTCAACAACTATGTCCCAGTACCCTATCATCCCTGCCGTGGATCCTGCCCGGGAACAGACCGACTCAAGCCTCCTTTGTTGTTTACCATACCCTCATGGCGTTGAGGTCCTTAGGGCCTGGATGTTCGCTTATAGACCCCTTGGGTCCTTTAACTCCTATCACAGATAATCCAGCCTTTCCTGCTGGTAAGGCTGGTCGCTCCTTCCTAGGCAGGCCGCCCACCGGCCCCATGTATTTTGCTCAGGTCCTCTCCGCTTCCTCTCTTCTCCCCCTAACCTCCATCTGCCCCGATGCCGTGCCCCTCACTCGCCATATATATGAATATGCCCAGTTAAAACATTTTTATGGAACAGTTAACCGACGCGCACACCTTCACAGGTTGTTGACGGACTTTGAGCGCCTATGTGTCTCCTCCCAGCCACCTACCCATACCATATCCACAATATATAAATTACTCCTTTCACAGCGTTCCCAACAACTACCCTCCTTCTGCGGGGCCTGGGAGAGAGAATTACATACTACATTTACTGATGCACAATGGAAGCGGTGTTTCTCCCTCTCACAAAAAGCCTCTATAGCCATTAGGGCCCAGGAAACTAGTTACAAAATTGTCTCTAGATGGTATAGGGTCCCGGCTGCGCTTCATAAATGGTATCCGTCTGTGCCTGACAATTGTTGGCGTTGTGGTGCTGTAGGAGGTTCTATGTCTCATGTTTGGTGGAGTTGCCCCTTGTTGAGGAGTTTTTGGGATGCGGTGCTTAAATTAATATTGGAGGTTACTGGAGTCTATGTCCCCAACTCTCCGGAAGCAGCTCTTTTATTCATGTTCCCGATGCCAATACACGTTTATAAAAGCTCCCTAACTAGACATCTCCTTCAGGCGGCAAAGTCAGTGATCCCGCGCAGGTGGAAAACGGCCAAACCCCCAACATTAGATGAGTGGTTTCGGGAAGTTGCCTTGATACAGCGAATGGAACACTTGGTGGCTCACTCCCCGGCATCTGTGGTAAAATACACGTCTACATGGTCTCCTTGGATAGTGTTTCTTTCTTCTCCTTCCTACCTCACGGCGGTAACCTGAGTCGGCCTATACCCCTGTGAAATGTACTATGGCTTTTGCGCGCTGCTGATTTTCATTCATAATACGCCAGAACTGGAGTCCAGGATCCCCTTGTCCTCTCCCCTCCCTCCTATCCCTCCCTCTCTTGGGGCCTTTTTCTATACTTTCTCTTCCCCTGTCTAGGGTAATGTGCCTCTTCTTCTCTGTTTGAATTAAGTGGTCTCGTTGTACATTCTGTTGTTATGCCTCTAGGATTACTCATGCTACTGTTGTATACCGACCATTCTTTTTCATGTTGAGATGTGTTGCACATTATTGATTTTCCTTTTGGTGTTTTGTTTGTTTTTGCTTTGGTCCACTGACCTTGTTTGTTTTTATTTAAGGTGTGGAGGCCTTCCCTCCACTATGTTTTGTAAATTTTGTGTTCTGAAACTCAATAAAAATTTTGAATAAGACAAAAAAAAAAAAAAAAACATGTGGGGTCAAAATGCTCACTATACCCCTAGATAATTTCTTCAAGGGGTGTAGTTTCCAAAATGGGGCCACTTGTGGGGGGTTTCAACTATTTTGTCCCCTCAGGGGCTTTGCAAATGTGACATAGCCTCCACAAACCATTCCTGCTAAATTTGAGCTCCAAAAGCCAAATGACACTCTTTCCCTTATAAGCAATGCCGTGTGTCGGAAAAAACGTTTATGACCATATGTGCGGTATTGTTTTACTTGGGAGAAATTGCTTTACAAATGTTGCCGTGCTTTTTCTCCTTTAGTCCTTGTGGAAATGAGAAAAAATTAGCTAAACCTAAATTTTCTTTGAAAGAATGTAGATTTTCACGGCCTACTTTCAATAATTTCTGCAATAAACCTGTAGGATCAAAATGCTCACTATACCCCTAGATAATTTCCTTGAGGGGTGTAGTTTTACAAATGGGGTCACTTTTGGGAGATTTCCATTGTTTTGGCACCTGGTGCTTAAAATATAGTCTAATAAAAAGGAGGCCCAAAATCCTCTAGGTGCTCCTGTAACGTCTGAGGTCGCTGACCACGAACTCCTTCCATCCGGTCGACGCCCTTCTCCCCAGAGATGTCTGCACATACGGCTGTCCTGTTCCACAGTGACCACCAGGGTGTGCTCGCGAGCTCAGTCAGCCTTGGAGCGCACACTGGTGTGAGATTGAGCTGATTGCTTCCAGAGCACCCTGTACTATAGGAAGGGCTCTGCCCCTTCCTATCTTTCCTGAGCCTTGTTGTCGTTATCCTAGTATGTCTATGCAAGTGGTCTCCTAAGTGTTTTCCAGTTCCCAGTGTTTCTCGTTCCTGCTACATGTAACCTGTATCCCGCGCTATCCTGGTCAAGTGCCGTGTTGAGCTGAAGTCGTGATGTGCTGTGTTCCACGCCTGGCGCCTGCCTGCTGCCTAGTCCCAGCCAAACTATAGACTGTGACCTTTGTCCTGTTGGCCAGCTGCCATACTGTCAAGGCGGTACGGCCCAGTGGGTCCACATACCCAACGTAACCGTAGGCTCAGGCCATGGACTCCGCTGGTCAATCCAAGACCATGACGACATCACGGGAGATGCGAGCGGATATGCTAGACCTCCGGTCTTGACAGGACCAACTCCTCCAGGCATTGATTATTATTGCAAGCTGCCGTTCCTCCTACTACACCTCCTGGCAGTACTGATCCTCCAACTACACCTCCTGGCAGTTCTGATCCCTGATTTTCTTTGCCGTTTCCTGACCGCTATGATGGAGACGCGAGGACCTGCCATGGATTTTTGAACCAGTGCCAGATTCACTTTAGCCTGTATGCAAGGGCATTCTCGTCTGATGGTGCAAGGATCGCTTTCATCATCTCTCTCCTCACTAGAAGGGCCCTTGCATGGGCGAACCCTATCTGTGAGAGACAAGGACCTGAGACCCGTGACTTCTAGGGGTTCCCACAGATATTTCGCACAATGTTTGAGAAGCCTGGACGAGTGTCGTCTGCAGCCGCCTCCTTGCTGAACCTACACCAGGGAAACACCTTCATGGGCGAGTACGCAATCCACTTCCGCACCCTGGCGGGAGAACTGTTGTGGAACAATGAGGCCCTGGTGGCTACATTCTGGCAGGGACTGTCTCCTAGGATTAAGGACGAGTTACCGTCTACCCTGGATGACCACATCCTTCTGGTCGCCCGGATTGATATAAGTATCTGAAAACGGTTCCAAGAAGCTCGTCGGGAGGGAGGACTCCCTAGTCCGGTTCCTACTTTGCAGCAACCCCTGCTGTCCTCAGATGCTGATCCTCCTAAGTTTAAGCTGTCTACCCAGGAGTGACCACGCAGACGCACCCGGGACTCTGTCTGTATTGCGGCCTCCGAGGCCATCTTGTGCGTCTGTGTCCCCAAAAGCCCGAGAGCCTAGGGTTGGTGGGAGAGACCATCTTGGGTAAAGAAGTACTTTCGTCTAAATTGTCCATTCCCGTGACCATAGTGTCCGGTGAGAAAACGCATTGGGTCTCGGGACTCTGGATCCGCTGCTAATTTCATTCGTAGAGACCTGGTGGATCTTCTCCAATTGTCCACAACCCCTCTGGAGAGGCCGTTGATGGTTGCATCTGTGAATGGACTACCTCTGCCAGACCCAATTGTAGCTGTGACCAAGCTGCTGAGGCTCCAAGTAGGAGTCCTCCATTCCGAGCTCCTCTCGTTCTTTGTCCTGGCTAAAGCTGCCAATCCTGTGCTGCTGGGTCTGCCCTGGCTCCGACTACATGCCCCAGTCCTGGACTGGAATTCTGGAGAGGTTCTTCAGTGGGGTCCCGGGTGTCTCAACCGTTGCCTGGTACAGATACGTTTGGCTCAACCTTCTCTGCCTCAGTCCTTGGCAGGATTGCCTGGTCATTATTCTGCATTTTCGGATGTCTTCAGCAAGAAAGAGGCGGAGTCGCTGCCCCCACATCAGGCGTATGACTGTCCTATCGACCTAGTTCCTGGTGCATCCCTTCCCCGTGGTAGGGCATATCCTCTCTCCTTGCCTGAAACTCTGTCCATGTCCGCCTATGTTAAGGAGAACTTGGAGAGGGGCTTCATATGGAAGTCTTCCTCCCTGGCAGGAGCCGGGTTCTTCTTCGTCAAGAAAAAGGATGGTTCCCTGCGTCTTTGCATGGACTATATGGGGTTTCAACCAGATCACGGTAAGAAATAGGTATCCGTTGCCTTTGATTTCTGAACTGTTTGATCGCATACGTGGAGACAAGATTTTTTCAAAGCTAGACCTGCGTGGGGCTTACAACCTAATCCGGATTCGCCGGGGTGACGAATGGAAGATGGCATTTAACACCCGTGACGGACACACTGAATATCTAGTAATGCGCTTCGGTCTGTGTAATGCTCCAGCGGTCTTCCAAGAGTTTGTTAATGACATTTTTCATTTTTTTCTCCAGATCCAATGACTCATCGGAGACATGTCCGTCAAGTTTTGCTACGGTTAAGGGAGAATCGTCTGTACGCCAAGTTGGATAGGTGCGTTTTTGAGAAAGATGCTCTACCCTTCCTCGGCTAGATCATCTCGGATCAAGGTCTCAAGATGGATCCTGAAAAGGTAAAGGCCGTTCTGGAATGGCCACGCGCTCAATGCTTGAGGTCCATACAGCGCTTCCTGGGATTTGCCAATTTCTACAGACCTTTCATTCCAAGCTTTTCCTCACTGACATCTCCTATCTCTAACCTCACCAAGAAAGGCATGAATGCCAAGGTGTGGACTCCAGAAGCGGAAGCCGCATTTAATAGCCTGAAGAGTGCCTTCACGTCAGTCTCTATCCTCCATCATCCAGATGTTTCTCAACAGTTCTCGTTGGAGGTGGACGCCTCCTCTGTCGGTGCTGGGGCACTCCTGTTCCAGAGAGGTTCCAAGGGCAAGTCAATGGTATGTGGCTATTACTCCAAGCTCTTCTCTTCCGCAGAACGCAACTACTCGATTGGGGATTGGCAATTACTGGCCATCAAATTGGCTCTGGAGGAGTGGAGACATCTTTTAGAGGGCGCAGTTCATCCCATCTTGATAGTCACGGACCACAAGAACCTCACTTATCTCCAGACGGCCCAACGACTGAATCCCTGTCAGGCCAGGGGGTCGCTGTTCTTTGCCCGGTTCCAGTTTGAGCTCCACTACCGTTCGCCCGACAAGAATGTGAGGGCCGATGCCTTGTCCAGGTCGTTCGAGACAGAGGGCACTATGGGGTCTCCACAGAATATTATTAATCCGTCCTGCATCATCCCTGTCAACCCTCTGTAGGTTAGAGACATTCCCCCGGGGAGGACTTTTGTGTGTCTGCCAGACAGAAGAAGAATCCTCCACTGGGGGCACAGTTCCAAACTGGCAGGTTACGTGGGTGTCCGTAAGACGCGAGACTTGATCACTCGTCAGTTCTGGTGGCCCACGCTGCCCAAAGACATCACAGACTTTCTCTCCTCCTGCACGGTGTGCGCAGCAAATAAATTTGCCCACTCTAAACCGGCGGGCCTGCTCCAGCCGCTGCCTGTGCCCGATGCCCCCTGGCAACATATTGCTATGGACTTTGTCACGGACCTGCCTCCCTCTGCGGGATTCAGTGTGGTTTGGGTGGTGGTGGACCGATTTTCGAAGATGGCTCACTTCGTTCCGCTGACCGGCCTACCTTCTGCTTCTCGACTGGCCACCTTCTTCATCCAACAAATCTTCCGCCTGCACGGCTTGCCTAACCATATTGTGTCTGATTGGGGGGTTCAGTTCACCTGGAAGTTCTGGAGAGCCCTCTGCGGACTCCTCGGTTTGAAGTTGGACTTTTCCTCAGCCTACCATCCTCAGTCCAATGGTCAAGTCGAGAGGATCAACCAAATCATGGAGAACTGCCTACGACACTTCATCTCCAAGCAGCTGTAATGGCAGGAAGGAGGTGAAGGGAAAGTGAGCCCTAATCTACCCACCGCCCTGTCCCTGCCTACTTGCAACGACCCGCCCTAGGCGACGAGGTACAACTGGGCGGCGGTCCCTACGCTGGCTAAGTGCACAGGAAGACAAACAGGGAACACGCAAGGGAAGGGGCAGTAGCCACGGAACGCCACGAGGAAACGGGGCGGCGAACGAACAGTCAGGACCAGGACGAAGTGAGTACACCCGAGCGGGCACGGAGACAGAAGCAAGCCAGGGGCAAGCAAGCAGGTCAAGCAGAACTGCAGCAAGGCAGAAGCACGGCAGAGCAGGCTGGAGCAAGCAGCAGTGGGGCCAGGAATCCAAAAGAATTACAAGCACTGAGGGAGAGCACAGGGCAGGTAATAAAGGGCAGGGGGCGGAGCTAACTCCGACAGACCAGGCCGCGATAGGCTCTCCCACTCCTGAGCCTGCCACCCTGGTTGGTGGGAGATGGTGTCAGTCGAACAGGTCTGGCCTCAGGTGTGGATTGATTAATCCCAGGAGTATAGCTAGATGAAGTACCTGGCAGATCCCTAACAGTACTCCCCCTTTTATGAGGGGCCACCGGACCCTTACTAAGGGGACCCGGTTTAGTGGGGAAGAGGAGGTGGAACCTCCTGATCAATACCCCAGCGTGAACATCACGGGCAGGTACCCAAGTCCTCTCCTCCGGCCCGTATCCTCTCCAATGGACCAGGTACTGGAGGGAGCCCTGGACCATCCTACTGTCCATAATCTTGGCCACCTCGAATTCCACCCCCTCAGGGGTGAGAACGGGAACAGGAGGTATCCTCGAGGGGGACCAGGACGGGGAGCAGCGTTTAAGGAGGGAGGCATGGAAGACGTCATGTATGCGAAAGGATGGGGGGAGCTCCAGACGGAAGGATACAGGGTTGAGGACTTCAATGATCTTATAAGGTCCAATAAATCGGGGAGCAAACTTCCTGGACGGGACCTTAAGGCGCAAGTTCCTGGACGACAACCAGACCAAATCCCCGACGACAAACCGGGGGTTAGCAGAACGTCTACTATCCGCCTGAATCTTTTGTGCGCTCTGGGACGCCTCTAGGTTCTTCTGAACCTGGGCCCAGACGGTGCACAGTTCCCGATGAACCTCCTCTACCTCAGGATTATTGGAACAACCAGGGGAGACGGAGGAGAACCTTGGGTTAAACCCGAAATTACAGAAAAACGGGGAGACCCCTGACGAGTTACTGACCCGGTTATTCAGGGAAAATTCAGCAAGGGGAAGGAATGAGACCCAATCGAATTGACAGTCAGAGATGAAACACCTTAAATATTGTTCCAGGGATTGGTTGGTCCTTTCCGTTTGGCCATTAGTTTCGGGATGGAAGGCGGAGGAGAAGGACAGATCAATCTCCAACTTTTTACAAAAAGCTCTCCAAAATAAGGAAACAAATTGTACCCCTCTGTCAGAAACGATATTGACTGGGGCCCCATGGAGACGCAGGATGTGTTTCACAAACAAAGAAGCTAACGTCTTGGCGTTAGGTAGCTTCTTAAGGGGCACAAAGTGGCACATCTTGCTGAAGCGGTCGACTACCACCCACACCACCGACTTGCCCTGAGATGGAGGCAAATCGGTGATAAAATCCATGGAGATATGGGTCCAAGGTCTCTGGGGAATGGGCAAGGAACGTAGTAGGCCCGCAGGTCGGGACCTAGGGGTTTTGGACCTAGCGCAAACCTCACAAGCGGCGACGTAAGCCCTAACATCTTTAGGCAACCCAGGCCACCAATAGTTTCTGGTAATGAGGTGTTTGGTGCCCAAGATGCCAGGATGACCAGATAGAGCGGAGTCATGGTTTTCCCTGAGTACCCTCAGCCGGTATTGCAGGGGAACAAACAGTTTGTCCCCAGGGACGTTCCCGGGAGCTGCACCCTGATCAGCCGCGATATCAGAAGCTAAATCAGAATCCGTGGCAGAGACGATTATACCAGGGGGTAAAATACAAGCAGGATCCTTCTCGGAAGGAGGATTGGCCATGAAACTACGTGACAGAGCGTCAGCCTTAATATTCTTGGACCCAGCCCTATAGGTAACCAAGAAATTAAATCTGGTAAAGAATAGTGCCCACCGAGCTTGTCTAGGATTAAGCCTCCGGGCCGATTCTAGGAAAACCAGATTCTTGTGATCCGTAAGGACCGTTACCTGGTGTCTGGCCCCCTCCAGGAAGTGCCGCCACTCCTCAAAAGCCCATTTAATGGCTAGAAGTTCGCGGTTGCCAATATCATAGTTACTCTCCGTGGGCGAAAACTTCCTAGAGAAGTAAGCACAGGGGCGGAGATGGGTGAGGGAGCTGGTACCCTGGGACAAGACGGCCCCCACTCCCACCTCGGAAGCGTCGACCTCCACAATAAATGGCTCCTCTTGATTGGGCTGAATCAGCACGGGGGCCGAGATAAAGCACTTCTTGAGAGTCTCAAAGGCCTGGACGGCCTCAGGGGGCCAATGGAGGACATCGGCACCCTTGCGGGTAAGGTCCGTAAGAGGCTTAGCGACGACCGAGAAGTTGGCAATAAATCTCCTGTAATAGTTGGCGAACCCTAAAAAACACTGTAACGCCTTAAGGGAGGCAGGTTGGACCCATTCCGCCACAGCTTGAACCTTGGCAGGGTCCATGCGGAATTCATGAGGAGTGAGGATTTGCCCTAAAAATGGTATCTCCTGTACCCCAAAGACACATTTTTCAGTCTTAGCAAACAGATTATTCTCCCGAAGGACCTGGAGCACCTTCCTGACATGCTCCACGTGGGAGGACCAGTCCTTGGAAAACACCAGTATGTCATCAAGGTACACAACAAGAAAATTACCCAGGTACTCTCTCAGGATTTCATTAATAAAATTCTGGAAGACAGCAGGGGCATTACACAACCCAAAGGGCATGACCAGGTATTCGAAATGACCCTTGGGTGTGTTGAACGCAGTTTTCCACTCATCCCCCTCTTTGATGCGGATAAGGTTATATGCCCCCCGTAGATCGAACTTAGAAAACCATTGGGCTCCCTGAACCTGATTAAAAAGATCCGGAATCAAAGGAAGTGGGTACTGGTTCCTTACGGTGACCTTATTCAGGTTACGATAATCAATGCACGGCCTAAGACCACCATCCTTCTTCCCCACGAAGAAGAAGCCAGCACCTACAGGAGAAGTCGAGGGGCGAATGAAACCCTTGGCCAGGCATTCTTGGATATACACCCTCATCGCTTCACGTTCAGGACATGAAAGATTAAATATCCTACCCTTAGGAAGCTTGGCACCAGGCACCAAATCGATAGCGCAATCGTAATCTCTATGGGGGGGCAACACCTCGGAGGCCTCCTTAGAAAACACATCGGCGAAGTCCTGAACAAACTCAGGAAGCGTGTTTACCTCCTCCCGGGGAGAAATAGAGTTAACAGAAAGACATGACATAAGACATTCATTACCCCATTTGGTGAGATCCCCAGTATTCCAATCAAATGTGGGATTATGCAACTGCAACCAGGGAAGGCCTAAAACCAGATCAGACGATAATCCCTGCATCACCAGTACAGAGCACTGCTCCAAATGCATGGAGCCAACCAGGAGTTCAAAAACAGGAGTATGCTGAGTAAAATAACCATTAGCAAGGGGGGTTGAGTCGATTCCCACTACAGGGATAGGATAAGGTAAATCAATACAAGGCATCTTTAGAGACATAGCAAATTCCACAGACATGATATTAGCAGATGAGCCAGAATCCACGAAAGCACTGCCCGTGGCAGACCGGCCAGCAAACGAGACCTGAAAGGGAAGCAAAATTTTATTGCGTTTCACATTAACGGGAAATACCTGTGCGCCCAAGTGACCTCCCCGATGATCACTTAGGCGCGGAAGTTTTCCGGCTTCTTATTCTTGCGCCTGGGACAGGTGTTCAGTAGATGCTTGTCGTCCCCACAGTAGAAGCAGAGACCATTCATTCTGCGAAACTCCCTACGTTGTCGAGGGGACCTGGAGGCCCCGAGTTGCATAGGTACCTCCGAGTCCTCCGTGGAGGGGCGAGGAGACGGGACCTCGGGGGGAATCGCAGAAAAGTCAGAGGGGAGCACACTGAAGCGTTCTAGCTGACGTTCCCTGAGACGTCGGTCAAGTCGTACTGCTAGGGCCATAACCTGGTCAAGGGAGTCAGGCGAGGGGTAGCTAACCAGCAGATCCTTCAGGGCGTCAGATAATCCTAACCTAAACTGGCACCTTAGGGCCGGATCGTTCCACTGAGAAGCTACGCACCACTTCCTAAAATCAGAACAGTATTCCTCAACCGGTCTCCTACCCTGACGTAAGGTCACCAGCTGACTCTCGGCTAAAGCAGTCCTGTCAGTCTCGTCGTAAATGAGTCCGAGGGCAGAGAAAAAACGATCAACAGAGGAAAGTTCAGGGGCGTCAGGAGCCAAGGAGAAGGCCCACTCTTGGGGCCCTTCCTGGAGTCGGGATATGATGATACCCACCCGCTGGTTCTCGGAACCTGAGGAGTGGGGCTTTAGGCGGAAATACAGTCTGCAACTCTCCCGGAAGGAGAGAAACGTCTTACGGTCCCCTGAAAACCGGTCAGGTAACTTGAGGTCGGGTTCTAGAGGTGAGGTGAGGGGTACTACTAAAGCAGCGTCACCCTGATTGACCCTTTGGGCCAGGGCCTGGACCTGTAGGGAGAGGCCCTGCATCTGCTGGGTCAGGGTCTCAAGGGGGTCCATGATAGCGTCAGCGTAGGAGAAATGGTAGACTAGGTAAGGGCTTGTAATTATGTAATGGCAGGAAGGAGGTGAAGGGAAAGTGAGCCCTAATCTACCCACCGCCCTGTCCCTGCCTACTTGCAACGACCCGCCCTAGGCGACGAGGTACAACTGGGCGGCGGTCCCTACGCTGGCTAAGTGCACAGGAAGACAAACAGGGAACACGCAAGGGAAGGGGCAGTAGCCACGGAACGCCACGAGGAAACGGGGCGGCGAACGAACAGTCAGGACCAGGACGAAGTGAGTACACCCGAGCGGGCACGGAGACAGAAGCAAGCCAGGGGCAAGCAAGCAGGTCAAGCAGAACTGCAGCAAGGCAGAAGCACGGCAGAGCAGGCTGGAGCAAGCAGCAGTGGGGCCAGGAATCCAAAAGAATTACTAGCACTGAGGGAGAGCACAGGGCAGGTAATAAAGGGCAGGGGGCGGAGCTAACTCCGACAGACCAGGCCGCGATAGGCTCTCCCACTCCTGAGCCTGCCACCCTGGTTGGTGGGAGATGGTGTCAGTCGAACAGGTCTGGCCTCAGGTGTGGATTGATTAATCCCAGGAGTATAGCTAGATGAAGTACCTGGCAGATCCCTAACAGCAGCATTATCACTTGGTGCAGCTTCTTCCTTGGGCCGAGTTCTTGTATAATAATCATACTAGCGAGTCCACAAGTAATACACCATTCTTCATAGCTTACAGCCAACACCCACGTCTCCCTCTTCCGGTGTCCGTTATGTCCGAAGTGCCCGCAGCTGATTCTGCTTTTAGGGACTTCCTGCGGATCTGGCAACAGACCCGATCCTGCATTCTGCTGGCGGTGGACCGCATGAAACGTAAGAAAGACACAAGGAGAAGAGAACCTCCCCAGTTTTCTCCAGGTACCAAGGTCTGGCTGTCCTAGAGAAATATCCGGCTGAGGGTGCCATCTTACAAGTTTGCTCCCAGGTTCCTCGGACCCTTCGAGATCTTGCAACGAATTAACCTGGTCTCCTACAAGCTTTGGATTGCGAGCTTGCGTCCTTTTGGCCAAAATGATCACTAATACCCCAGGTATTTTTCATTATTACTTATATTCGCTTCTTTTGGACACAGCCAGGTCTTTGATGCTGGGAGAGCATGGTGTGTTGTTGTTTGGCCTAGCAAGCAGGGTAGCCCGCTCTATGAATTATCAAGGCGTCACAAATAGGCTTCTACCTGGCTAGTCACGTTGCGCCTCATGACTTACACACTATTCCTCCATGTTTCACACACTTGCATCCCATTATTCATTTATTTTTTAGGCACTTCACTCATTACTGCCCCCTATATTTCACTCACATTATTACACTTGCACATACACTATTCATTTATTATTTCTTACTACACATCCCATGCACCACATACCACTCCCCTCAAGACTAGTGGGAGTGGCTATTATTATTTAAAGCACCTGCTCACTCGCCTTCATCAGCGTTTCAGACCTGGCTGTGTCCATTTGTAAGTATGGCCTTTTTCGGTGTTTTTGAATAAATGTCCTTGTTTTTATCTGTTTTGTCTGTACATCAGGAGCTTTTCGCTCCAGTTAGGGACTCGCAAGTCTGGGGATCCTTGTCGTGGATTGCGAGCTTGCGTCCTTTTGGCCAAAATGATCACTAATACCCCAGGTATTTTTCATTATTACTTATATTCGCTTCTTTTGGACACAGCCAGGTCTTTGATGCTGGGAGAGCATGGTGTGTTGTTGTTTGGCCTAGCAAGCAGGGTAGCCCGCTCTATGAATTATCAAGGCGTCACAAATAGGCTTCTACCTGGCTAGTCACGTTGCGCCTCATGACTTACACACTATTCCTCCATGTTTCACACACTTGCATCCCATTATTCATTTATTTTTTAGGCACTTCACTCATTACTGCCCCCTATATTTCACTCACATTATTACACTTGCACATACACTATTCATTTATTATTTCTTACTACACATCCCATGCACCACATACCACTCCCCTCAAGACTAGTGGGAGTGGCTATTATTATTTAAAGCACCTGCTCACTCGCCTTCATCAGCGTTTCAGACCTGGCTGTGTCCATTTGTAAGTATGGCCTTTTTCGGTGTTTTTGAATAAATGTCCTTGTTTTTATCTGTTTTGTCTGTACATCAGGAGCTTTTCGCTCCAGTTAGGGACTCGCAAGTCTGGGGATCCTTGTCGTGGATTGCGAGCTTGCGTCCTTTTGGCCAAAATGATCACTAATACCCCAGGTATTTTTCATTATTACTTATATTCGCTTCTTTTGGACACAGCCAGGTCTTTGATGCTGGGAGAGCATGGTGTGTTGTTGTTTGGCCTAGCAAGCAGGGTAGCCCGCTCTATGAATTATCAAGGCGTCACAAATAGGCTTCTACCTGGCTAGTCACGTTGCGCCTCATGACTTACACACTATTCCTCCATGTTTCACACACTTGCATCCCATTATTCATTTATTTTTTAGGCACTTCACTCATTACTGCCCCCTATATTTCACTCACATTATTACACTTGCACATACACTATTCATTTATTATTTCTTACTACACATCCCATGCACCACATACCACTCCCCTCAAGACTAGTGGGAGTGGCTATTATTATTTAAAGCACCTGCTCACTCGCCTTCATCAGCGTTTCAGACCTGGCTGTGTCCATTTGTAAGTATGGCCTTTTTCGGTGTTTTTGAATAAATGTCCTTGTTTTTATCTGTTTTGTCTGTACATCAGGAGCTTTTCGCTCCAGTTAGGGACTCGCAAGTCTGGGGATCCTTGTCGTGGATTGCGAGCTTGCGTCCTTTTGGCCAAAATGATCACTAATACCCCAGGTATTTTTCATTATTACTTATATTCGCTTCTTTTGGACACAGCCAGGTCTTTGATGCTGGGAGAGCATGGTGTGTTGTTGTTTGGCCTAGCAAGCAGGGTAGCCCGCTCTATGAATTATCAAGGCGTCACAAATAGGCTTCTACCTGGCTAGTCACGTTGCGCCTCATGACTTACACACTATTCCTCCATGTTTCACACACTTGCATCCCATTATTCATTTATTTTTTAGGCACTTCACTCATTACTGCCCCCTATATTTCACTCACATTATTACACTTGCACATACACTATTCATTTATTATTTCTTACTACACATCCCATGCACCACATACCACTCCCCTCAAGACTAGTGGGAGTGGCTATTATTATTTAAAGCACCTGCTCACTCGCCTTCATCAGCGTTTCAGACCTGGCTGTGTCCATTTGTAAGTATGGCCTTTTTCGGTGTTTTTGAATAAATGTCCTTGTTTTTATCTGTTTTGTCTGTACATCAGGAGCTTTTCGCTCCAGTTAGGGACTCGCAAGTCTGGGGATCCTTGTCGTGGATTGCGAGCTTGCGTCCTTTTGGCCAAAATGATCACTAATACCCCAGGTATTTTTCATTATTACTTATATTCGCTTCTTTTGGACACAGCCAGGTCTTTGATGCTGGGAGAGCATGGTGTGTTGTTGTTTGGCCTAGCAAGCAGGGTAGCCCGCTCTATGAATTATCAAGGCGTCACAAATAGGCTTCTACCTGGCTAGTCACGTTGCGCCTCATGACTTACACACTATTCCTCCATGTTTCACACACTTGCATCCCATTATTCATTTATTTTTTAGGCACTTCACTCATTACTGCCCCCTATATTTCACTCACATTATTACACTTGCACATACACTATTCATTTATTATTTCTTACTACACATCCCATGCACCACATACCACTCCCCTCAAGACTAGTGGGAGTGGCTATTATTATTTAAAGCACCTGCTCACTCGCCTTCATCAGCGTTTCAGACCTGGCTGTGTCCATTTGTAAGTATGGCCTTTTTCGGTGTTTTTGAATAAATGTCCTTGTTTTTATCTGTTTTGTAGGGCCATAACCTGGTCAAGGGAGTCAGGCGAGGGGTAGCTAACCAGCAGATCCTTCAGGGCGTCAGATAATCCTAACCTAAACTGGCACCTTAGGGCCGGATCGTTCCACTGAGAAGCTACGCACCACTTCCTAAAATCAGAACAGTATTCCTCAACCGGTCTCCTACCCTGACGTAAGGTCACCAGCTGACTCTCGGCTAAAGCAGTCCTGTCAGTCTCGTCGTAAATGAGTCCGAGGGCAGAGAAAAAACGATCAACAGAGGAAAGTTCAGGGGCGTCAGGAGCCAAGGAGAAGGCCCACTCTTGGGGCCCTTCCTGGAGTCGGGATATGATGATACCCACCCGCTGGTTCTCGGAACCTGAGGAGTGGGGCTTTAGGCGGAAATACAGTCTGCAACTCTCCCGGAAGGAGAGAAACGTCTTACGGTCCCCTGAAAACCGGTCAGGTAACTTGAGGTCGGGTTCTAGAGGTGAGGTGAGGGGTACTACTAAAGCAGCGTCACCCTGATTGACCCTTTGGGCCAGGGCCTGGACCTGTAGGGAGAGGCCCTGCATCTGCTGGGTCAGGGTCTCAAGGGGGTCCATGATAGCGTCAGCGTAGGAGAAATGGTAGACTAGGTAAGGGCTTGTAATTATGTAATGGCAGGAAGGAGGTGAAGGGAAAGTGAGCCCTAATCTACCCACCGCCCTGTCCCTGCCTACTTGCAACGACCCGCCCTAGGCGACGAGGTACAACTGGGCGGCGGTCCCTACGCTGGCTAAGTGCACAGGAAGACAAACAGGGAACACGCAAGGGAAGGGGCAGTAGCCACGGAACGCCACGAGGAAACGGGGCGGCGAACGAACAGTCAGGACCAGGACGAAGTGAGTACACCCGAGCGGGCACGGAGACAGAAGCAAGCCAGGGGCAAGCAAGCAGGTCAAGCAGAACTGCAGCAAGGCAGAAGCACGGCAGAGCAGGCTGGAGCAAGCAGCAGTGGGGCCAGGAATCCAAAAGAATTACTAGCACTGAGGGAGAGCACAGGGCAGGTAATAAAGGGCAGGGGGCGGAGCTAACTCCGACAGACCAGGCCGCGATAGGCTCTCCCACTCCTGAGCCTGCCACCCTGGTTGGTGGGAGATGGTGTCAGTCGAACAGGTCTGGCCTCAGGTGTGGATTGATTAATCCCAGGAGTATAGCTAGATGAAGTACCTGGCAGATCCCTAACAGCAGCATTATCACTTGGTGCAGCTTCTTCCTTGGGCCGAGTTCTTGTATAATAATCATACTAGCGAGTCCACAAGTAATACACCATTCTTCATAGCTTACAGCCAACACCCACGTCTCCCTCTTCCGGTGTCCGTTATGTCCGAAGTGCCCGCAGCTGATTCTGCTTTTAGGGACTTCCTGCGGATCTGGCAACAGACCCGATCCTGCATTCTGCTGGCGGTGGACCGCATGAAACGTAAGAAAGACACAAGGAGAAGAGAACCTCCCCAGTTTTCTCCAGGTACCAAGGTCTGGCTGTCCTAGAGAAATATCCGGCTGAGGGTGCCATCTTACAAGTTTGCTCCCAGGTTCCTCGGACCCTTCGAGATCTTGCAACGAATTAACCTGGTCTCCTACAAGCTTCGGCTGCCTCCTACCCTTCGGATCCCCAACTCCTTTCACGTTTCTCTCCTGAAACCTGTAGTCCTGAACTGCTACTCTAAGACTCTTAGCCCTGCAGTTGCCCCCAGTGGTTCTTCCGAGATATTTGAGTTTAAGGAGATCCTGGACACCAAATAAGTAAGAGGAAGAACTTTTTATTTAGTAGATTGGAGTGGGTTTGGTCCAGAAGAGAGGTCCTGGGAGCCAGAAGAGAATCTCAATTCTCCTACCCTCATTAAGAAGTTTCTCTCTCTGGGGGCGTGGCTTGGACATGGCGCTGACCGGACGTGCTTACTGAGAGCTCCGCGCCTGCACTCCTTTCAACCCGATCATAAGCCAATTTAAAAGCATCAAAAGCGCATCTATTTACTAACCTGATGGTTAGGAAGTCCAGGGCCTCTTCGGGGACTCATTATTATACTCGGCAGATGTCTGCAGCCGGCTCCATTCAGCGTTTTCTGACCGACGCTGGTGCAGGATCAGCTTCCAAGATGGCGCTGACAGAGGAGAGACGTGATGGCACCGAGTCCTTGCTCCCTGAGGGGATTTCATCTGCGGCCGGCGTTGCTGCTTCAGGTACTGATGGTACCTTCCCTTCATTGTCCGGTGCATCAGGGCTGGTTCCCTCCAGGCTAGATGGGGTCACACCGAGTTCTGCTGGGGCTGTGATGGCGCTGCCTGCGCGGGATTGCTTGTCACGTGGTGCCTGTCATGGCGGCCGAGTCTCTCCATCTTCCCTCCCGCATGTGCTGGGGCCTGCATTGCTGCCTTCCACATCTCATATAGATATGGCTCTTCACTCCTCAACGTCACTGGGAGGTTCATCTGCCCTTGGGGATGATTTACAGGGCTTGAGACGTCAGTTATCGGCTTTACCCACTAAGCAGGACATGGAGCGTTATGTTAATCGTCTGGAAACGACATACAAGTCTGAGATACAATCTCTCACCACTAACCTATCCCAGTTGTCCGATCAGGTGCAGCGCATGGAGAGCGATGTCTCAGTTATTTCACAGCAACAAGTTTCTCAGGACGCCCGTTTGGATCAGCACTCTCATCAGATTCATGCGTTATTTAATCTGGCTGAGGATCATGAGAATCGGAACCGCCGCAACAACATTCGGCTGAGGGGCATTCCTGAGGACATCTCTCCGGGTCAACTTATCCCTACTTTACAGTCTCTATTTAATACCTTACTGGGGCGCCCTACTGCTGATCCTATTGAGTTGGATAGAGCCCACAGGACCCTGGGCCCTCGGAACCCGGATCCAGACAGGCCTAGAGATGTGCTATGCCGTGTCCATTTTTTCTCTCTCAAGGAGCAGATAATGAGAAAGGCCCGTGATAAAGGCGAGGTTTTATTGCAAGGGGTCAAGATTCAACTGCTATCGGATTTGTCCAAAATGACTCTGGATAAGCGCAGAGTGCTTCGTCCTCTGTTGGATGTGTTGAGGGAGCATGAGATCTCTTATTCTTGGGGACACCCCTTCCAGCTACAGGTCCGCAGAGATGGGTCATTGTTGAGTGTTCGGGACCCAGGGGATGTTCCGGACTTCTGCGCTGCTCTCCGTGTACCTCGAGTCTCCATCCCTGATTGGCCTTATGTTCCCTTCCCGCCGCCGCGTCCATGGTCGCGCAGGCGAGGTCGGTCTCCTGCTTCTCCTGGTCGTAGGCATGAGGGTCGCCTAGCTGAGCCGATCTGATATCCTTTTTAGACTTTTCTGTGTTCTGTTATCAGAGTTCAATACAATAATTCTTGGGTTCCTCATTTAAAGCAATTGTAGTCTGTGTTCTTGTAGCCACTCACATCTGTGCTTACCGCTCGTCGCAACTGATTTTTGCTGGACACTGCGGGTCAATTGGTATGGTTCGATTAATGTCATTGCGCTACAGACGTGAATGCTTAATGTTCTCTAAAATTCCGTGTACCACTTACAAGTATATGCACTTTTGATAACATTGAATGTATATAGGAATGTGCTCCATTGAGGTATTTCTAGGTGTATATTAATGCTGCATACCTTTGTCTCATTGCTATTGGGTATTATGCAAAGTGCCTTGGTTTTCCTAACTGTAATAATCTATTATTATTTGCTTGATTATAATTTGCTGGGTTGGGGGGGGTGCGGGGCACTGGCTAGTCCGTGTCCTGACACTTCTCCTCTTAGGGACTCACTGGTTGATTCCGGTGTCTGTTAGAGTGTTTCTCCTTGAGTAGCTCAAGGAGTGGGTGATTAGTTCGCCCGTTCGTTTGTCTTTGTTATTGTGTATCCCCTCCTTGTCTGTCTTGTCCTATTCACCTCTGCATTAGCGCATTCTTTTGTTGAGCTCCTCGGGGTAAAGGTTCTGCTGGCGCAATTGAACGTCTGTACCTTCAATGCTAGGGGGCTCAATGTCCCGGAAAAACGCTCACAAATTTTATATAACATGCATAAAGAACGAGTACACATCTTGTTCCTACAGGAGACTCACTTTCAGGTGGGCCATATGCCACAATTTACAAACAGATACTTTCCGTCTTGGTTTCACAGTGCCAACCCGGAATCCAAGTCCAAAGGGGCTAGCATAGGTATCCACAAGTCACTCTCTCATAAAATCATTGATGTTTTGGTTGACCCGGGAGGTCGATATGTCTTTCTAAAATTGTCTATGCGCAATAAGATTTTTACTCTGGCTAACTTGTACCTTCCCAATCAGGATCAGGCTAGAGTGGGGCGAGTGTTCTTGAAGAAATTGGAAGAGTTTACACAGGGCGTCTTAATTGTGGGTGGAGATCTTAATCTGACCTTTGATCCTAGGCTTGATACCTCCTCGGGCAGGTCTGCTGTTCCTAAATCACAATTGGGGGCACTAAAGGCTATGATGCATTCCATGCAATTGATTGACGTGTGGAGGATTCTGCACCCTCAGGTAAGAGAGTATACTTACTTTTCCCCTTTGCATAACATGTACAGTCGGATAGACGCTTTTTTGATTAGTCACCATTTGCTTACCTGGCATCCTCTTACTAATGTGGGCCCCATGATCTGGTCAGATCATGCCCCAGTGTTCCTGACCCTTACGTTTCCTGACTCGGTACCGAATTTTCAGTCTTGGAAACTTAATGATAATCTATTGAAGGATACAGTATGTGTGTCGGCTCTCAAGGACGCTCTTAATGGGTTTATTGCAGTACATGAACATGACCCTACCTCCTTACCACTCCAGTGGGAGGCGCTGAAATGTGTCATTAGAGGAGTCCTAATACAGCACGGGGCACGTTTGAAGCGAGAGAAAGGGGTTTCTATTGCACGTCTCCTGACTCAGATTAGGGAGTTGGAATCATGCCATAAACGAATTCCATCTTCACAGGTTTTTGCGGATCTTACCACAGCAAGGGAGTCCTTGCGATCTCTTATAGATCAATCCCACGCCCGGTTTAGAGATCGGATGAGAAAACACTCATATCAATTTGCGGACAAGTGCGGTAGATCTTTAGCGCGGATGTTACATCCCCGAACGCAAGCGTCCTACATCCCTAAAATACTATCTTCTTCGGGGGGCGAAGTTCATGACCCGGTGGGTATTACGGAGTGCTTTAGACAGTATTACTCGACATTATATAACATCAAGGGTCAATTTCACGACATGCAGGCTGAGGCGTTGCGTGACAAAATAGATCGTTATGTAAATAGTACGGCATTACCGTCTTTGGAGGAGGGGGAGGCTTCGGGACTCGAGGAAGATTTTGTGGAATCAGAAGTGGAACATGTTATTAGGGAATCACCCTTGGGCAAGAGTCCAGGGCCTGATGGGTTTAACAACAAATTTTATAAAACATTTAAAGCTCAACTGGTTCCCTTTTTGACGAAAGTCTTTAACTCCGTGTCTTCCTTGTGTCCCTTTGCGCCCCAGTCCCTCGAGGCTCACATTACTCTGTTACCAAAGCCTGGCAAGGACCCAACCTCTTGCGCTAACTTCAGACCCATTTCACTAATTAATGTAGATGTAAAATTTTTCGCAAAGTTGCTTGCATCTCGCTTGTCACCGTTGTTACCTGGCTTGATACGGGATGATCAGGTGGGGTTTGTATGTGGTCGGGAGGCACGGGATAACACCAACAAAACTCTCCTTTTAACTTCATTTTGCCAATCCCGTAAGATACCGATGTGCTTGCTGTCGGTAGATGCCGAGAAGGCTTTTGACAGAGTGCATTGGGTGTTCCTCCGCGGTGTCCTAGCGCAGGTGGGCCTTGGCACTACTATGGTAGATAGGATAATGTCATTATACCATAGGCCTACGGCTCGGGTTCGTGTTAATGGACTCCTATCTGATTCCTTGTCTATTGCTAATGGCACGAGACAGGGGTGCCCACTATCGCCTCTATTGTATGTTCTGGTTATGGAACACCTGGCAGTGGCACTGCGGAGCAACCCTGATGTTAATGGTGTACGGGTTGGATCACAGCATCATAAATTAGCGCTTTATGCAGACGATCTCCTGGTATTTATAACAACTCCCATGATTTCTTTGCCATCTTTGACTGAGGAATTTGAGCGTTTCGGTCATCTAAGCAATTTTAAAGTTAATTACTCCAAATCGGAGGCATTGAATATATCTCTGGATGCTTCTCTGGCTGCCCATCTCGCTCGGGTTTTCCCATTCAAATGGCAATCTACATCCTTAAAATACTTGGGGGTGCATGTGCCCACGCAACAGACAGATTTGTTCGCGTTGAACTACACACCTATTCTTCAACGTACTTTGAAGGAATTTGCAGAATATGGAGGGAACCGCATGTCCTGGTTTGGGTGAATTAATGCGGTCAAAATGGATATTTTGCCCAAATTCCTATACCTTTTCCAGACCGTCCCTATTGTAGTACCAGCGGGTTTTTTCAAGACCTTACATAGGGCCATAACCAAATTTGTGTGGGGATCCTCTAAGCCTCGCATTCGTTTTGCTGTCCTTAGTCGCCCAAAAATAGACGGGGGCGCGGGTCTTCCAGACTTTAAAAGATACCATCAAGCCGCACTGATTATGAGGGTAGTAGATTGGTTCCGCACGGAAACAGGTAAGCAATGGGTGCGTATCGAAAGAGATATGTCTCCTCTTGCATTGTCCTCTCTGCCGTGGTTGACTGTCCTACAGCGCCATAGACTATCTCTGCCTTTCCTCACACGTCAGTTTCTTGTGGTCTGGGAGCGGATCATGGGTGCTGCGTGCCTGGTGAATCCGCCGGGTCCTATGACTCCTCTTTTCGACAACCCCTCGTTCCCTCCGGCGGTGGGTGTTGATACATTCCTCTGCTGGGAGAGAAGAGAGGGTGGATATTTGTCTGAGACCCTTGCTCCTGAAGGTGCCATGTTATCAATGAATGCAGTCTCTGAGGCTTGCCCGGGGAGAAGATCAACCTGGTGGTCATACTTACAGTTGCGTTCTTATCTCTCTTCTATGGGGGACTGTCTGGTGTTATTACAGGATAAGACTCCTTTGGAAAAGTATTTATCTTTACCAACTGCCCCTTCACATGTATTGTCCTATTTGCATGGGGTTCTTCTGCCCAGCTGTTCTTTTTCTCAACTGTCTTTCACCAATGCATGGGACGAACAGTTGGGGGTTCAACATACTGAAGAGGAATGGGGTACTGCCTTCTTGTTAGCTCATAAACTGCCAATGTCTTGTTTTGCTCAGGAAAAAAACTACAAAATACTCACTAGGTGGTATCGTTGCCCTGCTTTGTTGCATAAGATATTTCCTGATGTGTCTGCGGATTGTTGGAGGTGTGGGGAAGCTCCTGGAACCATGTTGCATATTTGGTGGGACTGTCCCAGGATACGTACCTTTTGGGGGAAGATTTTTGACTTGGGCAAGAAGCTCTTGCACATTGAAGTTCCGACCTCGGCCTCTATTGGGTTACTCTCCATGGTTCCTGGATCACTCACACACCTCAAAAGGGGTATCTTTCGACATTTTCTGACTGCGGCGAGAACGGTGATACCTAGGCACTGGAAATCTCATACGGTTCCCTCTTTGATGGAATGGGTAACAGAGGTGAACGGGATAATGAGAATGGAGGAATTGGTGTCAGCGGACAGGGGCAAGTCTGTGCTCTTTGCCAAACTTGGGCAGTATGGTCTGGATTCCGGGGTGGTACTGATCTACCTCTATGGCTTGATGGTAGGTTCTGAGCAAATTATGTGATCTTTTCTCCATGCGCTATGTGTGTTTGTGTTTCCCTTTGTTGTCTGGTGTCTTGTGTTGGTGTTATAATTTCTTTGTGGCACTTATATGTACCAATTTTTACTTTATTGAGGCCTGGTCCTCATGTCTATGGTATTATATTAATGTACATGGGGTACAGTTAGTTCTACTGTACTTTAATTCATATGCTCTTTAGATGGGTGGGAGGTTACCGCCTATTTGTGTTCATGCATTTTCATAATGTTTCTAAACTGTTCTAATCTGTATTTTATACTGGATACAAATTTTTCTGCCAAAGCTGTGTAATGTGTATATGCTGTAATTTTGTTGCTGCAAAAATAAAAATCTTGATAATGAAAAAAAAAAAAAAAGAAGTTTCTCTCTCGTTCTGGTCCCAAGAGGAGGGGGCGTAAGAGGGGGGATACTGTAACGTCTGTGGACGCTGACCACGAACTCCTTCCATCCAGTCGACGCCCTTCTCTCCAGAGATGTCTGCACATGCGGCTATCCTGTTCCACAGTGACCACAAGGGTGCGCTCGCGAGCTCAGTTGGCCTTGGAGCGCACACTGGTGTGAGATTGAGCAGATTGCTTCCAGAGCACCCAGGACTATAAGAAGGGCTCTGCCCCTTCCTATCTTGCCTGAGTCTTGTTGTCGTTATCCTAGTATGTCTATGCAAATGGTCTCCTAAGTGTTGTCCAGTTGCCAGTATTTCCCGTTCCTGCTACCTGTAACCTGTATACAATCTGTAACCTATCCTGGTCAAGTGCCGTGCTGAGCTGAAGTCGTGCTCTACTGTGTTCCACGCCTGGTGCCTGCCTGCTGCCTAGTCCCAGCCGAGCCTGTCTTGCTACTGTCTGAGCTACCACAGGTACACTATATTAACTATAGCCTGTGACCTGTGTCCTGTTGGCCAGCTGCCATACTGTCAAGGCGGTACGACCCAGTGGGTCCACATAGCCAAGGTGACAGCTCCTTTGCTTCTGAGGCCAGTGCTTCAGTCCATAAGCACACTAGGGCCACATGTGGGATATTTCCTAAAACTGCGGAACCTGGGCAGTACATTTTGAGTTGCATTTCTCTGGTAAAACTTTGTGTTACAAAAAAAAATGGATTAATAGTGAATTTCTGCAAAAAAAAAAAAATTACATTTATAAATCTCACCACTACTTTGCTTTAATTCCTGTGAAACGTCTAATGGGTTAAGAAACTTTCTAAATGCTGTTTTGAATACTTTGAGGGGTGAAGTTTTTAAAATCGGGTGACTTTTTGCGGGTTTCTAATATATAAGGCCCTAAAACCCACTTCACAACTGACCTGCATAAAAATATGAGAAATTGCTACTAAAGTTCTAAGCCTTGTAACGTCCTGGAAAAATAAAAGGATGTTCAAAAAACAATGCCAATCTAAAGTAGACATATGGGGGATGTTAATTTGCAACAATTTTGTGTGGTATAACAGCCTAACTTACAAGCAGATACATTTAAATTTAGAAAAGTGCTAATTTTTGCAATTTTTCACAAAATGTTGGTGTTTTTTACAATTAAATACTAAACGTACCGAGCAAATTTTAACAGTATCATAAAGTCCAATGTGTCACGAGAAAACAGTCTCATAATCGCTTGGATAGGTAAAAGCATTCCGAAGTTATTACCACATAAAGTGAAACATGTCAGATTTGAAAAATGAGGCTCTGTCAGGAATGTCAAAAGTTGCCAAAGCGGGAAGGGGTTAATAACCACAGTATCACTTTGCTTGATTGGCCAGCAAACTCTCCTGACCTAAACCCCATAGAGAATCTATGGGGTATTGTCAAGAGGAAGATGTTGTGGCATTGTTCTGCTTCGTCAGAGGTGCAGAACGAGGGAATAACGGAACCAGTTGCCGACGGAACCCATTGACTTTAATATGTTTAGTCGGCTTTCCGTCTGGGTGTCCGTGATTTTATCGGACACAATAGCGCAGCATGCTGCACTATTTTCTCTCGTAAACCCTGCCGAGTCTGCAACGGAGGACTCGAACTGAGCCTCCAACGCAGATGTAAATATAGCCTTAGTTAGCTAAAAAAAATAAAAATGGTTAAGTTACCCAAAATAGTTCAAAAGTTATTACTGTATGAAAGAATGTATGCCAAAATTTTACATTTAGGCCTGGTCATTGAGGCATCGATGACCCTTGGTCCTGAAAGGGTTAAACCCTGCATCACCTCCATTTTATTTTCTGCACTGCAGCATCCTAGCCTTTTGTTGTGTGGGGAACTGCAGCACGGCCCTATTCAAGTGAAAGGGCCTGCAGTCCCCTGCATAGCCGGGTGGCCGGGAGCAACGTTGTGCAGGGAAAACTTAGAAGGGGACACAACACTAAATCAGCGCTGCAGCCCCTTCATTCTCAGGATCATGGGGGTCCCAAAGTTTTGATCCCCATCGATCCTAAAGTGATGGCATGTCCTATGGATTTGTCATCAATTTCTAACATGGGAATAACCCTTTAACCCCTTGTCGTCGCTGCCCGTTTTATGGAATAACGGAATTATGGAGCATTTCCTATTTTTGTCCGCAATTGTGGCACGGACTACCCCATAGAAGTGTATGGGGGAGTCAAAATTGCGGATGGCTATGGAGGTGCATCTGTATTCCGTCCGTATTTGTGGATTGATTCCTATGCGACACAAGGGAATTTCCCAAAGTGCAGGCCACGTGCCATAAACAACATCACTTCAGGCAACATGTCTATGACTAAATCCCAAGTGGAGCAGCTAATTTTGGCCATCCACGATCTCCCTGTCATTTGGGACAAGCGTCTAGAAGAGTATAAAGAATCAATTCAGAAGGAGAAGGCCTGGTTAGAAGTTGTAAAGGACCTTCATCCCGAGGAATGGGATACAGCATCCAAAAATCAGCGAAGCAAGTTCTGTAAGTATCCACCCCACCAAAACTTTATTACCTTTAACAACCCTCTCAGCCTCCCCTAATTAATTTTTAATTTCCCCATAGGCAAAGATGCAAAGATTAGGTGGAATACATGCAGAGACCAGTTCGGAAGAGAGCTAATGTCAAAGGGTGGCAGTGGGGATGGTCGTTAAAATAAGAAGCCATATCTCTATACAGAACAACTGCGCTTCTTAAAAGATGTAATGCATATTGGGCCAGAAGTTTAACATTTTTTATTTTTAATAATTGTGCGACATAGCAGACTCCCATCTGTCATATATACGTATCTAGGTGTGTCACTATGGCTACCTTTTTTTTTTTTTTGCCGCTTGTAGAACAGAGTGCTAATATATTATCTCCGTATTCAATCATAGTACAAGAGATAGTCTTCATGATTTGGAGGACTCTGATGAGACCCAGATTGTAGAGTCTCCAGTGCCCGGTCCCTCCCAGCCTGGTGAACAACAGCAGCCACAGCAAGCGGAAGAGGAACAGCAAAACGGCCAGACTCCATCCAGACCCACAGGCTGGCCATTTTCACAAAGGGTAATAGGAGAAAGAGCACGTTAAAATTTGTTACGCAATTTCTCCAGAACTTGGAAATACCACATATGTGGTTGTAAACTGCTGTATGGGCACATGGTGGCAAGATTTTGCTAGACTAGTTTTTTGTCAAAATTCATTGTGCCCCTAAGTACCAGTACAATGGAAATCCCCAAAAAGTGACCCCATTTTGGAAACTACACCCTTCAAGGAATTTAGGGGTATAGTGACCGTTTAACACCCCCAGGTGTTACATAAAAGTTAACACCGGGCCGTGAAAATTAGAAATTGCTATTTTTCCACTAAAACAAGTCCAAATCCTTCATCTGCCACTGTGTCGAATGGCGCAGGAGGTCCATTCGATCCAGGCAGTTGTGTTGGTTCTGGAAGGGTGAGCTGGTTGGACTGAAGCCGTTCACCCATTCTGGAAGCCCTGAAGATGCCAGCATTCGAAGAGCTCCCATAGGCCCCTGTATCTGCAATTACAAATCGGTAGTCGCTGTCAGCCAAGGCCAACAGCACCACCGAGAAATACGGTTTGTAATTAAAATATAGGCACCCTGAGTGAGGCGGCTTCTTCACACTAATGTGTTTCCCAGCCAGTGCTTTTCCAGTTGGGAAACTGTGCAGATTGGTAGAAGCCCTCAGCAATCCGTAGCCAATCTTCTGCCATGGGCTGTGGCATCACCGCCACTCTCAGACGCTGCCAGATGACTTCCCAGGTCAGACGGATGATCTGCAAAATGGTGGAGCAACCCAGCAAAAACTCAAAATGCAGTGATGCAAATGAGTTGCCGGTTGCCATGAATCTGTGAAGAAAACAAAAAATAATAGTACTGCTGGTACAGGGTAGGGTGACAGGATATCAGTACACACAGGGGACAACTATGGTTATGCAGGACATGGCGGGAATAGGCACAGGGGACAAGTATGGTTATGCTAACTGTAGCAGGGCATGGCAGGAATGGGCACAGGGGACATTGTGTTCTTACCTAAAGGTGTCGATGAGCCGTTCCTCTGGAGAGCTGCATCGTCGCATGTTGGTGTCCTATAAGATGATACCAAGACGGAGGTCCGACAGGAGAAGGTCAAAGCTGGAGATCGACATACGGCAGAAGTTGTGAAACTTCTCCGTCTGCTGCCGCAGTTGATGGTACAGGGTGTGGAAATGCCCCTTCCTGGGCCTCTGGGAGACAATGGGGTGAACCCAGTACCTCCTCCTCTTCCTCAACAGTTCTTCATCTAGCATAGCTTGCTGTCCGAATAGTCGATAGACGAGCCAGTCCAGAAGAGAATTATCCGCACGTGTGTAGGGCATCCTTGCAACAAAATAAAACGCCGGAAATCAAAGCTATAGCAGCCGAGAAATCCTACACAGTACTCTCAAAGCACAAATGCCAGAGAAAATGGCGCCAGAGTGATCATGTGACCATTTTAAGGGGTTGGAACATGTTTCCGACATAATTTGCACCCTCCCTCCTTTTTTGCGGATGCACTACGGACCATATTTGCGGATATCATTCAGCAAATGAGGGTACATTGCTGATGATTTGCTGATTACTATAAAGCACTACGGAACCGTATTTACGGTCAGTATTTGCGGCCACAGCCGTGTGCATGGGACCCCAGGCCTCATGCACACGGCCGTGCCCATAATCATGGCCTGCGATTGCGGGCGCGGGCCACAGCCTGCATTTTAGGCCCGTTCTCCCATACAAAGTATGCAGTACACATCTACGGCACAGACACCTATCCGTACCGATACGGAAAGGTGTCCGCGGCCAATAGAAGCGAATGGGTCCATAATTACGGACTGTATTACGGTCTGCAATTACGGAGAATTTTTACGGTTGTGTGCATGGGGCCTTACTGTTCTTTTAATACCGAGACTTGAAAATAGTATTGATTTCTTCGATGGAGAACATCTCTCTTTTAATAACTCCTTCCATCTCCTAAGGAATTCCCATTTATTTTTCTAGGACATTACAAGGCTTATAACTTTAGCAGCAGATTCTCACATTTTCAAGAAAATTATTTTTTAGGGACCAGTTAAGACCTTAACTGGCTGTGAAGGCCTATATAATAGAAAAAACCCATAAATTACCCCATTTTAGAAACTGCACCCTTCAAATTATTTAAAATTAAATTTAGAAACTTTGATAACCCTTTAGGTGTTCCACAGGAATTAAAGCAACATGGAGGAGACATTTCTAAAATGTTAAATATTTTTTGCAGATTTTAAATTTGTATCCATGTTTTTTTGTAACAAAGTAAGGGTTAACAACAAAGCAAACCTCAATATTTATTACCCTGATTCTGCAGTTTGTATAAATATCCCATATTTGGCCCTAGTGCGCCAGTTGACTCAAACACAGCCCTCAGAAATGAAGGAGCACCTTATGTATTTTAGGGCCCTGATTTTATTAGGATGTTTTTAGGCACCATGTCACATTCGTTGAGCCCCTAAAGTACCAGTACAAAGGAAACTCCCAAAAAGTGACCCTATTTTTGAAACGACACCCTTCAAGGAATTTATCTAGGGGTATAGTGATCGTTTTGACCCCACATGTGTTACATAGAAGTTACCGTACAAGTGAGAAATTGCATTTTTTCCACTAAAACGCTTTTGTCCCAAATTTTTCATTTTCACAAAGGGTAATAGGAGAAAGAGCATGCTAAAATTTGTTACACAATTTCTCCAGAACTCGGAAATACCACATATGTGGTTGTAAACTGGTGTGTCGGCGCATAGTGGCAAGATTTTGCTAGACTAGTTTTCAGGCACCATGTCGCATTCATTGTGCCCCTAAGTACCAGTACAAAAAGTGACCCCATTTTGGAAACTAAACCCTTCAAGGAATTTAAGGGTATAGTGATCGTTTAACACCCCACAGGTGTTACCTAAAAGTTAACACTGGGCCGTGACAATTAGAAATGGCTATTTTTCCACTAAAACATCACTTTTGCCCCAAATGTTAAATTTTCACGAGGGGTAATAGGAGAAAAAGCAAAAATTTGTTACGCAATTTCTCCTGAACAGGGAAATACCCCATATGTGGTCGTAAACTGATGGATTGGCACACTGTGAGGCTCTTTGGCTTTTGGAGCACAGATTTTGCAGAAATGGTTTTAGGCCGCCATGTTGCATTTGCAGAGTCCCTGAGGTATCAATAAAGTGGTAACCCCCAAAAATGATGCCATTTTGGAATCTACACCCATAAAGGAATTAATCTAGTGGTCTAGTAAACTTGTCCCCACAGGCGTTTGTTAGAAATGGTCCATGAAAAATCACAAATCAAATTTTCTCCAATAATATGGGGTTTTAGTCCCATTTCCCCCCCCCCCCCCAAGGCTTAATAGGAGATATAGCAAGCCAAAAGTATGTACACAACTTCTACCGAGTATGGCACATAGTAGGGCTCAGGAGAGAAAGAGTACTATGCAATATTTGAGGCCTGCTATGGTGGTATTTATCACATTGTGCCATGATTGCAGAGGATTTGAGGTCTCAAAATATTATAAACCCCACAGAAGTTACCCAATTTTGGAAACTACACCCCTCAGGGAACTCATCTAGTGGTATAATGAGAATTGTCAGTATGTGACAGACACCTCTCATGGTATTCATCTAGGGGTATAGTGAGAATTATTAGTTGTGAAGTGGGCAGCCTGGAAATCTCTCACTGGAGCGAGGTGGAATGGCAGATACCACTGCCAAACTACCCACCATTCCATAAAATGCAGCCCAGGACAAAAATTATTAAAAACCTCAGCAACATTTTTTTTGCTGAGGTAACACATCTATTCTGCATTTTATCCTCTTAACCAGCTTTGCAACCAGGGTGAGAGGGACACTCCCTCCATTACTATTCCAGCTGCCAACAGGGTATTGTGTACTGGGTATAGTGAAAATGTTTTGTTTATTTTGGGGGTTTTACTAATATTACAATGAGCAAAGGTGCTTGTCAGTGGAAAAAAATATATGTTATGGCCAATATGGAAGACAGAAGGGTGGATGAAGAATTTAAAAAAAATAATAATTAAAAATCGAAAGAATTGTGGTAAATTTTAAAACACTGAAGACACAATCCGGGGTTCGTGGGGCAAGTTTCGCACATACTGTATATCTTGTATCCTTCCTGATTCCATGTTTTTAACAAATGCTGCATCTTTTTTGAGACCTCTGTTTTTTTCAGTGGGGGGGGGGGGACTTCTCTGATGAAATGTTGGCCAGGAACAATCCTGCTGACATTGCTGCTAGATGTACTGCCCTCCGCTACCTGGTCAGCAAATAACAGGGATTTGATTACTCTTTCCTGAAATTGTAGGAACGTATCCCTACTGCCAACATATCTGTACAAGACAAAGGTGTTGTATAGTGCTATGTGTGTGAGGTGAGGTGGACAGACGGCTTCTTATACCATTCCTTTGTTTTGTGCATAGCACTGTATGGCTTGATGACCTGATCCGAAAGATCAACACAACCCATAAATTTATTGTACTCCAGTACGCACAGGGGCTTGAGGGCTTGGGTGCTGGATCCGCGTACAGGGACAAGGCTGCTGCTGCCATTAGGCATGGGGTCAGGATCAGGATGTCTATTTTGTCTCTGTATCTGAGGAGCAGCAGATCTTCGCTGCAGACAGCCCTGCTCTCTCCCACCATTAACGCAGGCGCGTAGCTAGGCAGGGGCCAGTCAGACCATGTGCCCCGGGCGCAAACACAGTCTAGGGAAGGGGGGCGGCGCAGAGCAGCCGTATCAAAACAGCTGATCGCTGCTAAGTGCCCTTTATTTCTTTCTGGAAGGGGGGCACTCCGTGGCACCATCTACAAGGGGGGCTGCGTGGCATCATCTACAAGGGGGGACTGTGTGGCAACATCTACAAGGGGGGCTGTGTGGCACCATCTACAAGGAGGGGGCTGTGTGGCACCATCTACAAGGAGGGGGCTGTGTGGCACCATCTACAAGGGAGGGCTGTGGCACCATCTACAAGGGGGGGGGATGTGTGGCACTAACTACAAAGGGGGCTGGTGGCCCCAGCTACAAGGGGGGCTGTGTGGCACCATTTGCAAGGGGGGTCAGTGTGGCACCATCTACAAGCAGGGGCTGTGTGTGGCACTATCTACAGGGTGGGCTGTGTGGCACCATCTAAAAGGAAGGGCTGTGTGTGGCGCTATCTACAGGGGGACTGTGTATGTGGCGCTAGCTACAGGGGAGCTGTGTGTGGAGCTATCTACAAGGGGACTGTGTGTGACCTCCTTAATTTATTTTCTTTTAAATTTATTGTTATAGTAACCCAGTTACATTAAAAAAAAAAGTGAAAAAAAAATTACATCTCATTGATCGGTAGAGAAAGCAAACATGGCGAGGGGGGAGGAGATGTCAGGAAAGAAGTTGGGGGGCAATCTGAGTATTTGCCCCGGGTGCAGGAGAACCTAGCTACGCCTCTGCTTAACGACTGTCCCACTTTGAGCAAAGGGACACTATTATAAAAATTGTCTATGTATAAATGATATCCTTTGTCAAGCAGTGGATGCACAAGGTCACATACAATCTTCCCACTGACTTCGAGGAAGAGGGGGGCATTCAGAGTGACCAATTTATATATTTTTATTGAAAAATCAAACGTCCATACAAAGAACTAGTATAAATTTGAGATATGTACAAGTGTCACATAGGTACAGAGGACACAAGTAAAGAAAAACATGGTCAGAAATGTGGCATTACATACATTTTGCCTATCATACAATTTTAAGCATCTTTAGAAGAATTGTAGACAAGAATATACTGTTATATCTATGATATTGTAACGTCCGAGACCGCAGACACCTCTCATCCTGCTGATGCCTTCCTTCACGGAGATGCCAGCACATGCGGCCGTCATGGCCTGCAGTGACCACTAGGGTGCGCGCTACCTAGTAAAATAGTTAAATTGTAAAAAATACCTTTATTTAAATCAAGTATGGCAATTTGCCTCCAGTAGGTGGACAGTTTAAAGTAGAATAAAGAAAAGACAATGATCCTGATAAGTTAGCTCTAAAAAGACATAGGGATTCCATAGGTGATAAGTCTAACTTAGGTGAGGCGGAGGTGATTTTTCTCAAAAAATGCAGAATCTGTTGAGCACGGAAATTCAGTAGATGACTGGTGAAACGTAACATTGAAATAATTAGAAGTCATCAATTTGCCATTAAGGATAAAGTCTCTCACATAAGGAGATCGGCGCTATAATGTAGGTGACAGCAGTGCTTTTTATTTAGAAAAACGATCTATTTTTACAACGTTAAGAGCGATTTTAGCTTTATGCTAATTCGTTTCTTAATGCCCAAGTGTGCGTGTTTTACTTTAGACCAAGTGGGCATTGTACAGAGGAGTGTATGACGCTGACCAATCAGCGTCATGCACTTCTCTCCATTCATTTAGACAGCGCATAGTGACACTGCGTTATTCACTATGTGCTGTCTTATACTGACATATTAACGTTACAAAAGTGTTTAGATCGTGACTAGACATTCCTTCCAGCCAGGACGGGATGTCTATTCACAATCCCTGCACTTCGTTAACGTTTGTTTGGTGCTTACAGCAGAGTAAAGCGTAATCTCGCTGTAACCTGTCATTTACAGCGTGATCTCGCGAGATTACGCTTGCTCTGCTGTAAGTACCAAACAAACGTTAACGTAGTGCAGGGATTGTGAATAGACATCCCGTCCTGGCTGGAAGGAATGTCTAGTCACGGTCTAAACACTTCTGTAACGTTAATATGTCAGTATAAAACAGCACATAGTGAATAACGCAGTGTCACTATGCGCTGTCTAAATGAATGAAGAGAAGTGCATGACGCTGATTGGTCAGCGTCATACACTCCTCTGTACAACGCCCACTTGGTCTAAAGTAAAACACGCCCACTTGGGCATTAAGAAACTAATTAGCATAAAGCTAAAATCGCTCCTATCGTTGTAAAAATAGATTGTTTTTCTAAATAAAAAGCACTGCTGTCACCTACATTATAGCTCCGATCTCCTTATGTAGGGGATAGGCCACTTATAATGTGGTGACAGAGCCTCTTTAAATCTAACGATCCTCCATAACACCGGGTCAAAGTAGGAAAATGGAGATACATATATGAAATTGTCAGGATATAGAGCAGAGGTCCAAATTAACGTGGGCCACGTCAAGGGGATACTAAATGAGCTTCAAGATTAGTCCAGAGAGGTGCTAGAGCACCCGACATGACACTAGCTAATTGACAGAGTCTAGCAGCCGGATAATATTTAAATAATTGAGGTATAGAGAATCCACCATTCGTTTTGTGTAGATACATGACTGACTGAGATACGTGGATGTTTATAATGCCAAATAAACCTAAAAAATTATTTTTGAAGAGAGTCAATATCCTGTTTAGGGACTGTGATAGGTAGAGTTCTAAATAGATATAACAATCTTGGTTAAGTGACCATTTAGATGCAATGTATGCGGCCAATCCATGACAGAAACGGCGAATCCCATTTTTCTAAGTCTCTCAAGGCAAGACAACATTGGCGGGTAGTTGACCTTATATAGAGATTGTAAGGACATTGTTACATTACATTACTTACCTAGGGCTTAAATCCAAAGTTCAGATTCACCAATTTTTGGGTCACAGCAGAGATATTGCTAAATATTATTTCCGACTTAGTGCGATTTATTTTCAGACCTGATATGCGACCAAACTGACCTAAAAGGCTAGTTTGATTAGGTAATGAGAGTAAGGGTTTAGTAAGAGTCAGCAATAAGTCGTCAGCAAAAAGATTTAACTTATATTGTTTCAAGCCGATTTAAAGGCCCAAAATATTAACATTGTTCCTTTATCGCTATAGCTAAAGGCTCCACTGATAATCCAAACAAGGCGGGAAAGAGGGGACACCCCTGCTGTGTTCCCCTAAATATTTTAACAGGTCTAGGATGGCGAGGAGGAATCTTTAAAGTAGCGGTAGGGCAAGAATAGAGGGCAGTGACCACGGAAATAAGGAACCCCTGATTCCCATGGCATTTAAAGTGTTTAGGAGATAAGGCCAAGATAGACTATCAAATGCCTTCTCTATGTCAAGGGCGAGCGCTATAATGGGAGTAGTGGTTCTCGCATAGTGGACCACATTCAGGATTTTCCGAACATTATCCTCTGCCTGGTATAAAACCAACCTGATCCCTATCCACCAAACAAGGGAGCAATTTATTTAGTCGGGATGCTAAAATAGAAGTAAAAAGTTTAAAGTCTGAATTGAGCAGGGAAATGGTACGATAATTAGCTGGATTAGTAGGGTCTTTATGAGGCTTTGGGATTGTTGTAATCTGTGCCGAGAGAAATTCTTGGACCGGGCATTTACCAGACATCATGGTATTAATAAATGGCAGTAGATGGGGTAGCAGTTGTGGGGCAAATTTCTTATAGTATTTAGCTGAAAAGCCATCTGGTCCCGGAGCTTTCCCCAATTTAAGATATTTGATAGCATCTGATAACTCGTCCTCCGTGATATCCGCAGTCCTTCTCTATATCTAAAACAGTTATACTAGGGAGTCGTAACTCACTAAAAAACGACACGTATGCCGATTCTGGTACAGCATCAGGGGAGGAGTATAGATTGGCGTAAAATGCCATAATTTTATCATAGATCTGCTCCGCGTTGGAGGTATTGATCCCTGGCCTAATTTGTAGGGAGTGAATATGATTAATAGTTAGTTTTTTCCCGCAATCGTCGAGCAAGCATTTTGTCAGGTTTGTTGGCCAATTTATAATACGTGGCTTGTGTCCATGATAAGGCTTTTTCAGCCGTGTGTGTGTGTGTGTGTGTGTGTGTGTGTGTGTGTGTGTGTGTGTGTGTTAGTACCGAGTCCAACGCTTTTGGTGTCATTCAGTGCTTTATACAAATTTCGGGAAGGGTTCCTAGAATATGCAATGTCCAGTTTCGCCAATTTATAATCTAGATCTTTTTGTGCCTTGGTACGATCTCTTTTCAATCTAGAAGCCAAAGAAATAAACGAACCCTGAACGACAGGTTTGTGACCTAACCAAACAATGTCGGATGAGACGTCCCAAGTGGAATTATCATGGAAATAATACTCAAGGGAATTAGTAATAGTAGTGACTATTTCCGGTCTAGTGAGAAGCGATTAATTTAAACGCCAGGTAGTCTACGGAGGTGACTTATTAGTATCATCAGAAACTGTTAATACCATGTCGTGGTCCGACCAAACACAAAGTATATGTCTCGAATATAGCATGTCCCATGTAGAAATAGCATTTGTAAGTATCAAAGCTAGTCTATAATGATGTCTGTGAAAAGGTGAGTAATATGTATATCCCCGAACCATAGAATTATGTTTCCTGCAGGTATATCCCAACGTAAGCTTGTTGAAAATATAATGTATTGACTGTGTTTGAGGACGTGTGCGATTGTCCGCTGCCACTAATGTGGAATCAAAAGAAGGCGTTAACATGAAATGAAAGTCACCACACCAGATGAGTTTAGCGTAGTCTAATAACAGGAGTTGTTCGCATATGGAGAGGAAAAATGGGATAGGAGAATCATTAGGAGCATAGGAATGAACTACACATACGGTTACCCCATGAATTGTGCCCAGCAATATAATGAATCGACCTTGAGGATCTATAACTGAATTTGTAATATTTATGGGGAACGAGTTCCTAAATAAAATAGATACACCCCTACACTTGGATTGGTATGCAGAGTGATCAACCCTTTGGTATCTGGAATTAAAATACTTGGGGTGCGACTTAGAGGTGAAATGCGTCTCTTGGAGGCATAGGATATCTGATTTATGGGATTCATAGTTAAGAAATGCCTTACATCTTTTAGTGGGTGAATTGATTCCCCTGACATTGTGAATTATGACCCTACACATGAGTGCCTCGAGAGGTAAGCAGTAACATGACTTTCGCACAAAGGACACCACTAAAACCACAAAGTGTGAACAAAACAATATGAGTGCTTAAAGGGAAGGTGTCATGAATTTATTTATTTTTTATCATATTGCTTTTAATGTAATATTTTCAAAAATTTTATTAAATTGTGTTTTCATGTTTTACTTTTTTATGTTTTCTGACTTTTACTTTTCTATGGGGGCTGCCTTTTTTTTCATTTCTGTATGTGTCGATTAATGACACATACAGAGATGGAATACGGCACATACAACCTCATAGAGAATGCGAACGGGAGCCGTTCCATTCTCAGAAGCGTTAGCCGTCTGTGGGAACCGCTCCCACACAGACCAAAACGAAGCTCGTTCGCAGAGCGAAATCCGGCGCCATTTTCATGTGGACCGGAAGCCGCTGCCGGACAGTAAGATGACGGCTTCCGGCCAAATGTTCAGGCACAAGGAATAGGAGCGTATACCAGCGGAGGCGGTGGCGGCAGGTAATTTATGTTCATGTATGTGATGTGTGTATTATGTTCGTGTGATACTGTCTGCTGAGCCCTGTATCTAATCCTCCTACACTGTGCAGTTGCTCAGAAAATGGCGGCACACAGTGTAGGAGGTTTGAAGATTCAAACGCTTCCTTCTCCTGGCACTAGCCAGAAGAAGGGAGGGGGTATTGTGTGAGGACACTAGAGGAGAGTGTGTCCACCCCAAATTTGCAGCATAAATCAATGAGGTTGCTTTACCACATTGACCATGCTGCAATTTTGGGAACTGTTCCCTCTAGTGCCCAGCACATGGAAATGTTATAAATTAGAATCTAATGTATAATATTTCCTGACTTGTGAAAAAATGTTAAAAAATTAAAACAATATGTCATCACTCAAATACAAATTGTTTAACTGGAAGAAAAAAAAAAAATAATTTCTAGCTACACATTCCCCTTAACTACATTAGTACAACAGAATCAAAATGGAGAAAAGAACAAGGTATCATGCATAGTAGCATAACGTTAGACTTTGCAACCAAGAAAGTCGGTTTGACCTCAAAGGTTTACAAAATCAGGTGGAGTAGCATTGGATCCACTCCAGGAAGCAAACCATGTGTAAAAAAAATAAAGTTGAAATACTTGGGTTATATACATTACCTATCAAGCATAAAAAGCAAATATCTGAGCATTAATGAAAACATTCTTATCTTCTCAAAAATCCCTGAGTAAAGGGTACAATATGAATTAGACCATATTGCAATTACCTGAAGTAAGGAGGGTCATACTCATGAAATAACAATATATTACATCAGAAGTCCAATATAATATAAAACAGGAAGTCAACAAACTTAGAGTATATGACATTTCAAGCAATACTTAGTCATCCTGAAAAACGTAGACGACTACAGGACAGCCAGGGTCTTAGCGTGGTCGCCGATTTGCAGTGGTTTTGTCCTCTGGTGGACCCTTCCGATTCCATGTTCTGATCGGACGCTGAGGAAGTGGTGACGACCGGCCCTCATCCACTGGAGGGATCCCCTCAGCTCGTATAACGGCCTCGGCTTCAGCATACGTTTTTATCAGGAAATCCTTCAAATTAATCTGGAACGCCAGGGAGAAGGGGAATCCCCATCTATATTTAATCTGGCCTTTTTGGAGTGCCAGCGTGAGGGGCTGGAATTCACGCCTCTTATCCAGAGTGGTCGGAGCTAGGTCAGCATATATGCGCACAGTAGGATCCAAACCCGGGAGAGCAGATAGTCGTCTAGCAGCGGACAGAATCATATCTCTGGCCTAAGGGACAGGGTAATGAAGCTTTAGCACCACATCCCGTTGGAGATTTGGTTTCCTAGGCTTAGCAAGGGCACAATGAATTCTATCGATGCAGAAAGTCTATGTATCAGCTTGTGGCAGGAGAGCTTTGAACAGAGAGAGCCGTTTCGTGTAAAGCTGTAAAATTTTCAGGGAGACCCCTGATACTCAAGTTGGCTTGCCTGGACCTATTTTAAAGGTCTTCTAGTTTGAGTTCCAGCTGATGTATTTGAGAATCTTGGTCATCAAGCCGTTGGCGGTCTTCTGTTACAGCATCTACCAGCTCATCCGCTTTATCCTCTACATCAGACACTCGCTGTGCCATATCCTGAAACTGTTTGGTAAATTCAGCCACCGCTTGTTGTAATTCCTCTCTGACCAAGGATTTAATTCTGGAAATAGGTCAGGATTGGGGTCCTCTGTATATGAGGCAGAAGGGCTCTTAGGAGCAGAGTCTTTGGTTGCTGAGTCAGAGGAGCAGATGGGTGATCCTGGATTCGGCATATTGCCCGAATCCTTCTGGGAGCAAAAGATCTCAGGAATCGTTTGGCTAGATGTGTTCGGTACATTTATGGAGACCCTCTTGTGGCTTCTGGTCATAACATTCTTGTCCGCATGAGCGCTAAGAAGTAGATTTACATTCCAAGTATAATCAGTATTGCTTGTTCCCTGGGTGGTGTCTAGCTCATAGGGATATCATCCCATCTTGCAGCTCACACAAATGCACTCCCCAATGAAAGGGGTTAGTGGCCGGGAAGTCACATTAGTGGAAGAGCAGTAAGCAGAGTGAACAAAAGTTCCATAAAGTCCATGGAGCAGCACAAGCAATTATATTTTCTAGTGACAGCCGCAAATGTAGAGATATATGTCCCAATTAGTAGTAGTTGGCCGGCAGTGGGAGACACCTATACTGACAACTTCTTTATATTTAGGCCGCGGCTTCTGGGCGCGGACTAGGCTGCAATTTCAAAAATACTGCAGTGACTGCTTAAATGTATGGGAGCAATCTCTGGGCTACTGTCGCTAGGTGTAGGAGCCCCAATAAGCAGCAGGGTGGCGGCAAGAAACTCAGTTCCTGCACTCTCCTTAAATTTAGGCCGCGGCTTCAGGTCGGGGACCAGGCCGCAATATGGAAAACGTTGCAGGGACTGCTAGGTTGGGGTACTTCCTGGGCCCCTGTCGCTAGGTGTAGGAGCCCCAGTAATCAGCAGCATGGCGGTGGGAGACTTCGGTTTCAGCGGCCTCCAAAAATTTAGCCCGCGGCTTCTGGTCACGTACTAGCCCGCAATTTGTAAAATGGTGCAGGGACTGCGGGGGTGTGAAGGGGCAAACCCTGGGCCCCTGTCACTAGGTGTAGGAGCCCCAATAGTAATCAGGATGGCGACGGGAGGCTCCGGCGGCCGCCAGAAATTAATGCCGCAGCTTTAGATTGTACTGTCGGCCGCACCGGCCAGCAAACTAACCTCCAAGAAATTCAGGTATCCTCCGATTCCGGATGACTTGCCATTGTCCCCTGTACAGCTCTTGAGGGGTTTGGGATGGTGCAGCGGCAGTGATGGAGGTAAATGCCCCAAATGCGGAGCATGATGGCAGAGCCTCTCAAAAATGCGGCCGGTCAGCTCGATGCTCAGGCCACGCCCCTTCAGAATGTATTCTATGTAACAAGGGGGGATAATTAAGACCATATATGGAAGCAGGAGTTTTACCTATCTTTATCCCAAAGTAGGTAAGATGAGAGTGAGCCAGTTCCAGACCCACTGAATCAACAGCGAGTTGGTCCAAATGGGTAAGGGGGAGCAAATTAAGGAATTCACATTTTTGGGGATTCATTTTGAATCCCGAGATTTTTCCAAAGTCGACGATATGTTGAAGCACGGTCTGCAAATGGTTAGCAGGACATAAATAATAAGAGGTCATCTGCGAAAAAAGCAGTACGCACCATGTGAGAACCTACTTGGATGCCCTGAAATAAGAAGGTTCTATCCAAATTATATGCCAAGGGTTCCAGGGCCAAATTGAACAGCAGTGGGGACAAGGGACAGCCCTGCCTAGTACCTTTCTGCAAAGGAAACAAGGATGACCTACATCCTGGAGAATACAGTATATGGCAGCTCGGGGTTCGTTATATAACGCTGAAAGAAAAGTTCTAAAATTACCTATCAGGCCAAACTGATCGATCACCAAATCTAGCTATTTCCATCTAACTTTATCAAATGCCTTTTCGGCATCTAAGACTATTAACGCGTATTGTTTGGCTGGTTGACTCTGATTTTTTGTGGCATCTAAAACTGTCAAAACCCTTCTGATGTTAGATACTGCGGCTCTGCCACGTACAAAATCCACTTGGGTTGGATCTATGAGGTTAGGGAGTATATGAGAGAGTCACTCGGCAAAGATTTTTGCATTTAGTTTCAGATCCTGGTTAATTAAAGATAACGGACAATAAGACGAGAATAATGAGAGATCCTTGCCAGTTTTAGGAAACACGCTTATGTATGCCAGGTTAGCTGCTGGAGGTATAACAGCGCCATGCAAAATAGAATTAAAGTAGGCTACTAAAGCAGGCGAGATTTGATGCCCAAGAGATTTGCAGAACTCAGCCGAGTATCCATCTGGTCTCGGTGACTTATTGTTTTTAAGAGCTTGTATAGTCTGTATGACCTCTTTTTCAGTGATATCTGCATTTAAGGTATCTAGCTGGTTGGAAGACGAAATTGGCAATTGTAAGGATTGAAGGTATTGGTGACCAATATCTGAATGAAATGGGGCATTATCTGCATATAATAGTCTATAAAATTGCTCGAAAGTATGCATTATATGTGTTGGATCAGTGTAAACAGTGCCAGCTTCATCTTTTAGTTTGGTTATGTGGGAGTAAGGTCTAGTTCCCCTAGCCAAGTTGGCAAGTAATCTGCCAGATTTCTTGCGATACTTAAACAATTCTGCCTCAAGCACAGAGCGATGAAAACGTTCACTACGATCAAGCCAGAGATCAAATTTCACCCTAGTGATCTTCCACTCCTGTAAAGTTACCAATGAGGGTTGTGATATGTACTTATTATAGGTCTCTCTGAGGGCCTCGCTGCTTTCCGGATAGCGTTTGGACATGTCTCACAAAAAAAAAATAAAAAATCACTTAATCAGTCTACCCCTAAGTACAGCCTCCAGTATAGGGAGGGATTATTGCTATGTCCCTTGTTAAAGGAATCATATTCCAGCCACAAACCGCATAAAAGTTCTATGAAGGATTCATCTTTTATCAAAAAAGAGGGAAAGCGCCAGATGTAATCAGTTCCACTGTCACGGACACAGGGTATGTGGACCCACTAGGCCGCTCCACCGTAGCGGGGAGGCAGCTGACCAGGTCACAGTCTATGCGAAAGACAATGGCAGACAGTAATGCTTGGGTACCTGAAATAGTCTGGAAGGTGGCTCTGGCTTCAGCACGGATGGAGGCTGGCGCGGCAGGAGGCACCAGACATGGCGGGCAGTATCCGATGAAGCGGAGGACACTGGACGTGACAGAGGACGCTTGACGTGGCAGAAGACACTTGACGAGGCAGAAGACACTGGACGTGGCAGAAGACACTTCTCCAACGCTGGTAGGCACAGGAACTAGAACAATACGGAATACAGGAACGGTAACAGGGCACGGGTAACAGCTGGAACGGGAGACACTAAGGGACCATTGCGAGACAGACTGGGAAAGACTAACAACGCTCAGGCAAGGATCAGAAGGCCTGGGGCCTTCTTATAGACCAGGAAATCAGGGCAGATGATGATGATGACGAAATCATTTGTGCGCGCGCTGGCCCTTTAAGGCCGCGAGCGAGCGCGCGTACCCTACGGGACACAGCAGGACGGAGCGGAAGTGAGCGCTGGCATCTCCTAGGAAGGAGACAGGGACCAGCGCTCACGGATCCATGGCTGCGGGCGTCGGGAGGTGAGTAAACCCGACGGCCCGTGGCCATGGACGTTACAGTATCCCCCCTCTTAAGCCCCCTCTTCTTGGGGCCAGAGCGAGAGAGGAACTTTTTAATGAGAGCAGGAGCACTGAGGTTCTCTTCTGGCTCCCAGGACCTCTCCTCAGGACCAAACCCTGTCCAGTCCACCAAATAGAAAGTCCTTCCTCCTACCCTCCTGCGGTCCAGGATCTACTTTACCTCGAATACATCAGAGGGACCGCTGGGAGCAACTGTGGAACTAGAAGTCTTGCTGTAGCGGTTCAGGACCACTGGTTTCAGGAGGGACACATGGAAGGAGTTAGGGATTCTGAGGGTAGGAGGCAGCCGCAGTTTATAGGAGACAGGGTTGATCTGTTGCAGAATCTCGAAAGGACCAAGGAACCTGGGAGCGAACTTGTATGAGGGTACCTTCAAGCGAATGTTCCGAGAGGACAGCCAGACTTTAGTCCCTGGAAGATACTGAGGCGGTTCTCCTCTCTTAGTATCTGCCTTTCGCTTCATGCGATCTACTGCCAGAAAAATAGAGGACCGGGTCTGTTGCCAGATTTGCAGGAAGTCCCCATATGCAGAGTCAGCAGCAGGAACCTGAGATGAAGTCGACACAGGAAGAGGAACTCTGGGATGTTGACTGTACACGATGTGAAACGGAGTGGAAGTGGTGGACTCACTTTTGTGGTTGTTGTATGAAAACTCGGCCCACGGAAGAAGCTGTACCCAGTTATCATGCTGTGAAGAGATGAAGTGGCGGAGATAATTTTCCATGATCTGGTTGATCCTCTCAACTTGCCCATTGGATTGGGGGTGATAGGCAGAGGAAAAGTCCAAACTCACATCCAGGAGTTTACAGAGGGCTCTCCAGAATTTAGAGGTAAACTGAACCCCCCGGTCGGACACAATGTGAAGAGGCAAGCCATGCAAGCGAAAGATGTGCTGAATGAAGAGACTCGCCAGTCGGGGAGCAGAAGGTAGGCCGGTCAGCGGGATAAAATGTGCCATCTTAGAGAACCGGTCCACCACCACCCAGATGGTGTTGCATCCTGCTGAGAGAGGAAGGGTCTGTGACGAAGTCCATTGCGATGTGCTGCCAGGGGGCACTGGGTACAGGCAGAGGTTGAAGCAGGCCGGCAGTCTTGGAGCGAGTCACTTTATTAGAGGCACACACCGTTCAAGCAGAGACAAAGTCCAGAACATCTTTAGGTAGCGTGGGCCACCAAAAGTGACGAGCAATCAAGTCTTGGGTTTTACGGACACCAGCGTGCCCAGCTAGTTTAGAACTGTGTCCCCAGCGGAGAATTCTTTTTCTGTCTGCCAACCGAACAAAAGTTCTCCCCGGAGGGATATTTCTAAGCTGCAGAGGATTGGCGGTGACAACGCAGGATGGGTCTATGATAGTCTGAAGGGACTCCACCGTGTCTTCCGTCTCAAATGATCTGGACAGGGCATCGGCCCTCACATTCTTGTCAGCGGGACGGTAGTGAAGCAGAAATTGGAAACGGGTGAAGAACAGTGACCACCTGGCTTGACGAGGATTCAGTCTTTGAGCGGACTGAAGGGAGGTGAGGTTCTTGTGGTCGGTGAAGATCAGGATGGGGTGAGCTGCGCCTTCTAGAAGATGTCTCCACTCCTCCAGGGCCAATTTGATAGCCAGTAGCTCCCGCTCTCCAATGGAGTAATTGCGCTCAGCAGAGGAAAACAGTCTTGAGTAATAGCCACATACAACTGCCTTTCCTTTGGAGCTCCTCTGGAACAGAAGTGCGCCTGCACCAACAGAGGAAGCGTCCACTTCTAGTGAGAACTGCCGAGATACGTCAGGGTGATGGAGGATTGAAGCTGAAGTGAAGGCTTTCTTGAGGCTAATGAATGCGGACTCTGCCTCTGGAGTCCACACCTTGGCGTTCACACCCTTCTTGGTAAGGGTAGAGATGGGAGCCGTCAGAGAAGAAAAGTTCGGAATAAACTGCCGGTAGAAATTGGCGAATCCCAGGAACCGTTTTATGGCCCTTAGGCCTTGAGGACGTGGTCATTCCAGGACAGACTTTAGTTTCTCAGGGTCCATCTTAAGGCCTTGATCTGAGATGACGTAGCCCAGAAAGGGCAAAGACCTCTTTTCAAAGGTGCATTTTTCTAACTTGGCATACAAGCGATTCCTCTCTTAGTCGCAGAAGAACCTGACGAACATGCCTCCAATGGGTCATCAGATCTGGGGAGAAAATTAAAATATCATCGAGATAAACTACAACACACATATAGAGGAGATCTCGGAAGATATCATTAACAAACTCCTGAAATACTGCGGGAGCGTTACACAGTCCGAAGGGCATCACTAGGTATTCGTAGTGCCCATCGCGGGTGTTAAATGCCGTCTTCCATTCGTCACCCCGGCGAATCCGGATTAGATTATAAGCCCCCCGCAGATCTAGCTTAGAAAATTTTTGGGCTCCTCGTATGCGATCAAAGAGCTCGGAAATAAGTGGCAATGGGTATTTGTTCTTGACCGTGATCTGATTGAGACCACGGTAGTCAATGCAGGGTCGAAGAGATCCATCTCTCTTTTTAACGAAGAAGAAGCCTGCCCCGGCCGGGGAGGAAGATTTTCAAATAAAACCCCTCTCCAAGTTCTCCTTGATATAGGCTGACATCGATAAAGTCTCTGGCAAGGAGAGAGGATATACTCGTCCACGGGGAAGAGAAGCATTGGGAACCAATTCAATGGGACAGTCATAATTCCGATGTGGAGGCAACGTCTCAGCCTCTCGTTTGCAAAAGACATCCGCAAAACTGGCATACTGAGATGGTAGACCGGAAAGTGACTGAGGCAGCGGGGGCACAACAGGACGGACTTGTGACAGGCAATGGCTATGGCATCTGGAACCCCATTGAAGAACCTCTCCAGAATTCCAGTCAAGTGTCGGGGCGTGTAGACGGAGCCATGGCAGACCCAGCAGGATAGGATTGATAGCCTTGGGTAGTACCAGGAAGGTGATCTGTTCTGAGTGAAGAGCTCCAACCCGTAGTGTCAACGGCTCTGTGATGAGCATGATCGGATCAGGCAATGGTAGACCATTCACGGAGGCAACAGCCAGGGGTCTCTCCAGACGGACTGTGGGTAGACGAAAACGATCCAATAGATCCTGCTGGATGAAATTAGCAGCCGCTCCAGAGTCAAGATAGGCGGAGGAAGGATGTGATGTCTCTCCGGTGACGATGGCCACAGGAATCGATAATCTGGAAGAGGTTTTAACGTTTGAAGACGTTCCACCTAGAGTTGCCTCTCCAATGAACCCTAGGTACTGGAGCTTCCCGGTTTCTGTGGGCATTGGCGCACAAAATGACCTTTGAGGCCACAATACATACATAGTCCAGAGGAGCGTCTGCGCTGCTTCTCCTGTTCAGATAACCGGACTCTGTCAACCTGCATGGGTTCTTCAGGTGGCGCACTAGGAGTGGACAATAGTGGTCTCTGGACTGATGGTGCTGGTCTGTGGACCCGGCTCTCCTGTCGAACCTCTTGAGAGCGCTCCCGGATTCTCATATCAACCCGGGTGGCTAACAGGATGAGGGCATCCAAGGTAGAAGGAAGGTCGTGGGCTGCCAGTTCGTCCTTGATGTGAGAGGACAGTCCCTGCCAGAAGGTCGCCACCAGTGCCTCATTGTTCCATGCCAGCTCGGCTGCTAGGGTACGGAAGGAGATAGCATACTCCCCTACAGTGGAGCCTTCTTGCTTGAGGGTCAACAGAGTGGCTGCGGCAGAGGATGTTCGACCCGGCTCCTCGAACACGGCACGAAAGGACTGCAGGAACAAGGCTAGGTCCGCGGATACAGGTCCTTGTTGCTCCAAGATTGGGTTCGCCCATGCGAGGGCCTTGCCAGCGAGGCGGGAGATAATAAACGCCACTTTGGCCTCCTCGGAGGGGAAGAGATGAGGCCGTAGCCTAAAATGCACCGTGCATTGATTGAGAAATCCTCTACATGCTCTGGGGTCACCGTTGTAGCGAGGAGGAAGGGGCAGAGGAACTGAGGATCCGGAACAAACAGGGGGAGCAACAGGCAGTGGCACGGCAACAGCCTCAGGAGGAAGAACCGGAGGTGGAACAGCGAGTAGATCCAGGCAGACCAGGATAGAATTCACCGCCTCAAGGAGTTGATCCTGACGTGTGCGTAGGTCCTGCATCTCTGTCTGAATCTTCTGTACTGCGGTCTTGGGCTTGCCAGCCGGTTCCATGGCCTGAGCGTACTGTCACGGACACAGGGTATGTGGACCCACTAGGCCACTCCGCTGTAAGCAGGGAGGCAGCTGACCAGGTCACAGTCTATGCGAAAGACAATGGCAGACAGTAATGCTTGGGTACATGAAATAGTCCGGAAGGTGGCTGTGGCTTCAGCACGGATGGAGGCTGGTGCGGCAGGTGGCGCCAGACGTGGCGGGCAGTATCCGATGAAGCAGAGGACACTGGACGTGGCAGACGACACTTGACGTGGCAGAAGACACTTGACGTGGCAGAAGACACTGGATGTGGCAGAAGACACTGGACATGGCAGACGACACTGGACATGGCAGAAGACACTTCTCCAACGCTGGTAGGCACAGGAACTAGAACAATACGGAATACAGGAACGGTAACAGGGCACGGGTAACAGCTGGAACGGGAGACACTAAGTGACCATTGTGAGACAGACTGGGAAAGACTAACAACGCTCAGGCAAGGATCAGAAGGCCTGGGGCCTTCTTATAGACCAGGAAATCAGGGCAGATGATGATGACGAAATCATTTGTGCACGCGCTGGCCCTTTAAGGCCGTGCGCAAGCGCGCGCACCCTACGGGACACAGCAGGACGGAGCGGAAGTGAGCGCTGGCATCTCCTAGGAAGGAGACAGGGACCAGCGCTCACGGATCCATGGCTGCGGGCGTCGGGAGGTGAGTAAACCTGACGGCCCGCGGCCATGGACGTTACATCCACGAATGTGAATGTCTGCTACTTCCAAGCAGACCGGAGCAGGATTAGAAATTAACAGTTCTATAATTGGGTTAGATATGCAAGATAGCAGCGAGGTCCCCATCAAAATATAGTCAATCCTAGACCAAGACCCATGAGCATGTGAATAATGTGTGTACTCCCACCCGTCTAGATTGAAATATCGCCAAGCGCCAACTAACTCTAGGTTTGAGGTGAAAGATTGCAGTATTTTATCCAATACTCTCATTGTCGATGTACTGTAGATATTCTCAAGCACCTCCTATCTTTCGTGTGTGACAGCACAGTATTAAAATCTCCCACAACAATTTTGCATTGGGCATTGTCGAGGACAATTTGGGTATGTAATATCACAAAGAACTGTATGTTATCTCCGTTTGGCCCATATATATTGTTTAAACTTAGTTCCCCCGCTGGTGTGTTCAAGAGAGTATGGAGAAGTCTACCCTCTTTGTCTGCTCTGTGATTTTACCGGAAAAGCCAGTGACATACTTAAAAGTGTAAAAACTCTGCCTTTCCTATCATCTGAGGCCGAGCCGAACGCCTCTCATACCCACCATTTTTTCATCCTGAAAAAATCCTGTTCACATAGGTGAGTCTCCTAGAGGAGAGCAATGTCTGCTCCTAAGCGTTTCAAATGTTTGAGCACTAGGGAGCGTTTATGTGGAGATAGTAACCGCTTGACATTCCATGTCACGATCTTCATGGGGGGAATAATGTAACATATGTTTCAATGCTCATGGGTCTTGTCCATTTCCAACATAACATGAGGTTTGGGCTAAAATACAGTAAAGGCAGCCTACAGCCTATAATCCTGACCATCGTGACCATGTATACATACAAACAATCGAACAACAAAATAATAAACAGTAACTATAACATTTAGTCCACATATCTCCTGCAGGAGAAAAATTGTCATAGAGGAACTTCGCTTTTTTCCGACATGCGGAGTATCTGTGCGGCCATCATGTCTGGGGAGGAAGTCCAGGTGATAGAGTACATGATAAAGCATGACAGTTTGACTCTATTCATTTCCAATTAAGCATTTAAATAAAACATAAATAACCATACCCTGGAGAGCGTAAGCGACCCGGGTGTGCAAAAAATGGATAAAGAGGTATTATATCACAGTATCCGTTTGGTGGATAAACATACTCACTCAGTTAAGCACCCGATGTTAGAGACGGGGGGGGGGGGGTGACTATCCTTTGCAGAGAATGTCATAAACCAGTGTGACATCCGAACTAGTCTCCTAGATAATGGGGATTTATTTTTTTTAGAGCAATTTTTTTAAACCTTGTTGTCAGCGGTTTTTCAGGGGCATCTTCGCTGTCGTAATGGTGGCTGTTCAGGACCTTGTTCTGCTAGCTGCGGCCGCAGCATAGTTTCCAGGTAGTGGTGCGGTCAAAAGATCTAATAACAGTGTCTCCGCTTCTTCAGGATCTGTGAAGGTCTGCGTTGTGCCATCTTGCTGAATGCGTGGTGTTTGCGTATGAGCTCGACACAATAATCTCCAAACAGCAGTACATTGACCCCTTAAATGTGTAAGGGTTGTGCCCTTCTTTTGTAAGCTCTCAAAATGGCCTCCTTTTCAGAGTAGTCCAAATATTTGACGATGACTTGGTGAGGCCTGCCCGGTTGGCTTCTAGTCTGTGGCATGTTACTTCTCTGCATATTTTCAGGACCTAGTCGGTGTGCGCGTTCAACTTTGAATGAGTCTTCTAAGTCAAGGAGAAGAGGTAACTGAAACACACATACATGGAAAAGTGCACTGGCAGGCACAGATTCCAGGAAACCCACCAGCCTAAGGTTGCTGCACCTGGATCTATTTTCTAGGTCATCAAGCTTTTCCAGGATATGGCTCTTTTCCCACAGTAAATCTCTAATATGATTATGTGCTTTCGCCATAACATCTTCCGTGGCGGAGATGCGATGTTCTGCTTCATCTAGGCTAACTGAGTGAGCTGCAATCTCTGACTGTAACGCTTGAGGAGAATCAGTGATAGTCTTAGCTAGTGTAGTTTGTAGATCCGGAGAGATCCTTCTGGCTACTTTAATGGCCAGCTTCTTGTAATCGATGTGAAGATGTTGTGTACCTGACAGAGTCCTGAGATTCTGCGTTTGAGGAAACCTCCTCCAGTTCCTCCTTGCTGGCAGACGAGCGGCCTGCTGCCATCTTGTCAGTGCGGGTCCTCGGTGACATGTCCCGCTCGAGCTCTTAAAGTACTATTGCCCCTTCAGTTTGTAACGTCGCCTTCCTCTGCAGGAGTTGAACAGTTACCCTGAGAGGCTATATCTGCGTTGTGTGGCAAGGGAGCCGATGTTTTTAAGAGGCCACAACTGAGCACTCCTCTCCTTCTTCACATGTCGGCGCCGGAACCCGAAGTCCGGGATTAATTTTATAGTCCTTTCCCTCATAAATTCTGAAGCGATGGATATACCCGGTGGCAATTATTGGCCTATTTTGAAGATCCGGTCAAAAATTGGGGCATCTGGGGGTGGGCAGTGACGGTTGTCAGTAAAAGGCAGGAATTTAATTATCGCCTCAAAGCTTGTCCTGCTCATTATTGTACGGCAGATTGGGGTGCTATATAATATATCTGGGAACAAGTAATCTCCTATAGTGGGCTTTTTTTTTTATAATACCAAAGCTAAAAAATATGCCCAAAAATTTACACAGCTCTGCCGCATTTGTTGGAGTCCAATTTTAGCCTCTGACATAGTAAGAGTCCGTATTTGAGCATAACATTTTGTATGCCTCATCAGCAGTGTAAAGCCTGTGGACCATATATTTGAAACAGTACAGGAGCGACTGGCCACAATTATATATATATATATATATATATATATATAAAAATACACCGATCCCAACTGAACAATTGGAGCAGAGCGGCCACTAGTGACTCTGATGTATTTGAAGATGGGGATACCCTACCTATCAAATTCTAGATGAGGTGTCATAGCTACCGAACCGGGACCTCGGGGAGTGGGCAATCTAGGGGTATACAGATGGTACAGTTGATGACAGGACTTGTGACACAGATCACCAGATGATGATTGTGGTGGTGGTTTAGCAGCTGGTGGGGAGGCTGATCGCCAGCTTTTTTTTTTTTTTTTTTTACCTATATTTAACTAATACTAAACAGATGACAGAGCCAGACGACAAGAGATGTTCTGTCACTGTGTCACTTGACACAGTGTTAGTTTGAAGGGTAACTAAACGTTCAAACTTCTGACATGTCATAGTGACGTGTCAGAAGTTTTGATTGGTGTGGGTCCAAGCACTATCGGAGTACGGGCTCAATAGAAAGTCTATGAGCCCGTATTCCGCTACATCAGCTTTCCGGAAAATACTGAACAGAAACGAAGCGGCTGTGCATTCACACGAGCACTTCTGCCGCTTTGATTTAGCGATTGGTGGGGATCTCATTCCACATGTCTGAAGTTTGTTGAACGTTTAGTTACCCTTTAAAGTACTGACATGCATGGTACGTCTGATTGCACGGAGTCACTTGCAATCCCGACATACCAGGCACGTCATTTTGTGGGAAGGGGTTAATGGATGGTATAAAAAAAAGTTACCCAAAGACTTATTTTCACTTTAACACTTGCTCATTTATCCACTTCAAATATTTAACTACAACCTAAAATCCTATGCATTTGAGCATTATTTGTGTTTTATAGCTTTGTGAAAATAACGTGACATCAAGATGTGTAAAATGTGTTTATTATGGTACCTATTACATCTGTTTGTGCCAACATGTAAAAGGCTAGCAAAAAAAGCAGAGAAGTAGTAGTTATAACTTAGGTGTGAAGAGCAAATAATGGGTCATATAATATTTTCCTTTTTACAACAGTTGCAAGAGATTCTTTCAATGCTCCAAGCAACAACATAGACCGGCTAAGAGCCATTCAGGTATGTATGTGTCACAAACATGCTTGATATTGGGGTCCGCTGCAAGGATGTATTTATATAACAGGCAGGGCTGCCATTAGAAATATCTGGCCTCTTACATATCCCAGCTCTCTCTTTTATGTGTGGCCATACACATGAAATAACTGTTTGTCGAACTGTTTATTTCTCCCGACTCCCCCATAAACATGCACACTTGGCTTGGTCGAGCTTGCATGTTTTTTGGGGGTTTTTTTTTAATAGGGAAAGAAGAATCAGCCAATGCCAAACACTTTTGGCATTGGGAATAAAGGATCTGCTATTAGTGGAGAGTCGGTTAGCCCCCATACACGACAGATCATTGGCCAAAATTGGCCAGTGCAGCCGTGTTCTGTGTAATGTGGATGGGCACCTTTAAGAAGTTGGTCCAGGAATGTATGCTGCATCGGGGGATAGGGATTAATGAAAGTGATTATTTAATGTACAGGGTGGGCCATTTATATGGATACACCTAAATAAAATGGGAATGGTTGGTGATATTAACTTCCTGTTTGTGGCACATTAGTATATGGGAGGGGGGAAACTTTTCAAGCTGGGTGTTGACCATGGTGGCTATTTTGAAGTCGGCCATTTTGTATCCAACTTTAGTTTTTTCAATGGGAAGAGGGTCATGTGACACATCAAACTTATCGAGAATTTCACAAGAAAAACAATGGTGTGCTTGGTTTTAACGTTACTTTATTCTTTCATGAGTTATTTACAAGTTTCTGACCACTTATAAAATGTGTTCAAAGTGCTGCCCATTGTGTTGGATTGTCAATGCAACCCTCCTCTCCCACTCTTCACACACTGATAGCAACACTGCAGAAGAAATGCTAGCACAGGCTTCCAGTATCCGTAGTTTCAGTTGCTGCACATCTCGTATCTTCACAGCATAGACAATTCCCTTCAGATGACCCCAAAGATAAAAGTCTAAGGGGGTCAGATCGGGAGATCTAGGGGGCCATTCAACTTGCCCACGACGACCAATACACTTTCCAGGAAACTGTTCATCTAGGAATGCTCGGACCTAACACCCATAATGATGTCTGGTGAACGCAGTACCCGGGTCATTGCAGCAGATTTCAATGCAAGACACCCTATGAGACCACCCATCTCCCATGCTACAGTTTGCATACTGCTTGCCAAGTTTCGTGACCCACTTAGACTTTTATCTTTGGGGTCATCTGAAGGCAATTGTCTATGCTGTGAAGATACGAGATGTGCAGAAACTGAAACTACGGATACTGGAAGCCTGTGCTAGCATTTCTTCTGCGGTGTTGCTATCAGTGTGTGAAAAGTGGGAGAAGAGGGTTGCATTGACAATCCAACACAATGGGCAGCACTTTGAACACATTTTATAAGTGGTCAGAAACTTGTAAATAACTCATGAAAGAATAAAGTAACGTTAAAACCAAGCACACCATTGTTTTTCTTGTGAAATTCTTGATAAGTTTGATGTGTCACATGACCCTCTTCCCATTGAAAAAACTAAAGTTGGATACAAAATGGCCGACTTCAATATGGCCGCCATGGTCAACACCCAGCTTGAAAAGTTTCCCCCCTCCCATATACTAATGTGCCACAAACAGGAAGTTAATATCACCAACCATTCCCATTTTATTTAGGTGTATCCATATAAATGGCCCACCCTGTATATGTTAACGCAATCATGGGCCAAAATATATTAGACTGAAATTTGTAATGGGTATGTCAACTGATACCTGCCCTCCAGTGATTTATCCAGTTTCCAAATCATAGGTGATCGATATATATCTCTGAGAGAAAAGATGACGCAAGAGACCATGCTTGTATGCTCAAAATCCTCCTCTGATCTTTATTGATCCAAACAAGTATATAAGTATAATGACAGAAAAGGTGTAGGCTTTGATTTCAGCCAATCATCTACAATATGATAATGACTCCGATTGAGCCAATGAGAATATTTCAATGCATTATAATAATTCTTCACCCTCCAAGATTCCTACAAGTTAATTTGTCTCTACGTCTTATCTCACTAGAGAATGGAGACTGCAGATAAGATGGCCCAACATTAAAGAGGCTCTGTCACCAGATTTTGCAACCCGTATCTGCTATTGCAGCAGATAGGCGCTGCAATGTAGATTACAGTAACGTTTTTATTTTTAAAAAACGAGCATTTTTGGCCAAGTTATGACCATTTTTGTATTTATGCAAATGAGGCTTGCAAAAGTCCAAGTGGGTGTGTTTAAAAGTAAAATCTACATCGTACATCGGGGCGTGTTTACTACTTTTACTAGCTGGGCGTTGTGACGAGAGGTATCATCCATTTCTCTTCAGAACGCCCAGCTTCTGCCAGATCACGCTGTGACGTCACTTCCCCAGGTCCTGCATCGTGTCAGACGAGTGAGGACACATTGGCACCAGAGGCTACAGTTGATTCTGCAGCAGCATCAGCGTTTGCAGGTAAGTCGATGTAGCTACTTACCTGCAAATGCCAATGCTGCTGCAGACTCAACTGTAGCCTCTGGTGCCGATGTGTCCTCGCTCGTCTGACACGATGCAGGACCTGTGAGTGACGACACAGCGTGATCTCTCGAGAACACGGCTGTGTCTGCACTGTCAGAAGCTGGGCTTTCTGAAGAGAAGTGGATGATACTTCTATACACAACGCCCAGCTAGTAAAAGTAGTAAAAACGCCCCGATGTACGCACATAATACACGCCCACTTGGACTTTTACTTTTAAACACACTCACTTGGACTTTTGCAAGCCTCATTTGCATAAATACAAAAATGGTCATAACTTGGCCAAAAATGCTAGTTTTTTAAAAATAAAAACGTTACTGTAATCTACATTGCAGCGCCTATCTGCTGCAATAGCAGATAGGGGTTGCAAAATCTGGTGACAGAGCCTCTTTAAATCATTTAAACAGAGCCCTTCTCCAAGGCTGACCCCCTCCCTTATGGTAAACAATGTAATTGTCCCAAAGACAATTGATCTGCTCCTTACAAGAATAATAAAACATTCAATTCAAGAACGCAACATAGAATTGATTCAAGGCAGCTGCTGACTTAGATTAACATATTTACTTATTAATCTCAAGATGGCTCCTTCAGGCCAAAAGATGGATTCCAATGATCCAAAATGGACGCCTACCATACAAGATGGAGTCCATGCAAAATGTCATCTTTTAAACATATTCTAATCACTTTCACAGTGTACATTTATTTTTTTCCTTTTTAAATATTTCATTAAGATTTTGCCAATTTTTTTCTCACTCGACAGGAGTGACCAAGAAAAGAAAATATATATTCCATTACCTAAGTGTAAAATAGTAACAATCATATGTTAGACCCTTCACAAAAATTAGTTGTACAACACTTGAATCCATATGTTCGTCAACTAGTCACCTAGTATTTCTAACCATGTCTGGTAATAAAAAGATGGGAAAGGCGAGAAGGGAAGGGCTAGAAAGAGGGATGAGGGATTAGGGCTGACAGGGAAGAAGGAAGGGGAATGTGAATTAACACAAATAAAATTTTAAAAAAAGTCAACAAAAGCACAAATTCAAATTACATAAGTATTCTAAACCAGCACAATTATAAGTTCCAATAAGGAACTCAAGAGTTATGTATACTTTTTACCCAGATGGCTTACATCAGTGTGTGTAAAACAATGTACAATATCTGTCCAAATGTATGTGGACACCTGACCACCACACCTTGTTGGACATCCGGTTTCAAATCTATAGGCGTTAACATGGATTGGGCCCCTTTTTGCAGCTATAAAAATCTCCACTCTTCTGGCTAGACTTTCCAATTTTGCAGTGTGTCTGTGGGAATTTGTGCCCATTCAGCCAAAAGAGCATTTGTGAGGTCAGACACTGATGTTGGACAAGAAAGTCAAGCTCGTATTTGGTGTACCAATTAATCCCAAAGGTATTTGATGGAGTTGAGATCAGGACTATGTGCAGGCCATTAGAGTTCCTCCACACTACACTTACCATATCACATCTTTATTGATCCCACTTTGTGCACAGGGGCACGGTTATGTTGGTACAGGAAAGGGCCTTACACAAACAGTTGCCACAAGGTTGGAAACATACAATTGTCTAAAATGTCTTTGTATTAACATTTCACTGAAAATAAGGGACTTTGCCTAATCCCTCAACAGCCCCAGACCATTCTCCCCCATCCACCAAATTTTACAGTAAGCACTATGCACTCCAGTAGGTTGCATTCTCCTGGTATCTGCAAAAAAAAGATCGTGAAACATTATTCATTACTCCAGAGAACACTTTTCCACTGCTCCAGAGTCCAGTAGACCTCTCCAGCCAATGCTTAGCATTGTACGTTTTAAACTTAGGACTTTGTGCAGCTGCTTGACCATGGAAACCCATTTCGTAAAGCTACTAATGCACAGTTTTTGTTTTGATATCTTTTAGAGATAGTTTGGAGTGAGGGATGCAACAGAGGACAGGCTATTTTTACATGCCAACCACTTCAGCACCCCGCTCTATGAGTTTGCATAATCTAGCACTTTGTAGCTGAGCTGTTGTTACTTCTAGATGCTTTTTCTTCACAATAATAATATGTTCACACACAAACTCAAAAACGTCTGAAAATACGGAGCTGTTTTCAAGGGAAAACAGCTCCTGATTTTGAGACGTTTTTGAAGCTATACTCGCTATTTTCGCAGCGTTTTTCACGGCCGTTTTTTGGAGCTTTTTTCAATAGTCTATGAAAAACAGCTCCAAAAACGTCCCAAGAAGTGTCCTGCACTTCTTTTTCGCGGCCGTTTTTTTTACGCGGTCGTTTTGAAAAACGGCCGCACGAAAAAAAAAATGCCCGTCTGAACAGAACGCCGTTTTTCCCATTGCAATCAATGGGCAGATGTTTGGAGGCATTCTGCTTCCGATTTTTCAGGAGTTTACGGCCCGAAATACGTCCGAAAATGGGCTGTGTGAACATACCCTCACAGTTTACTGGAGCAGATCTAACAGATCAGAAATGTAGCAAACGGACTCATGGCAAAGATGGCATCCTATAACAGCGTCATGTTTAGTCACTGAGCTGTTCAGTATGACCCATACTACTAGAAATGCTTGTCTATGGAGATAGCATGGCTGTATGCTTGATTTTATGCACCGGTTTGCAATGGGTGTGGCTGAAACACGAACTAATTCGGAGAAGTGTCCAAATACTTTTGGCCATGGTACCGTATGGGCAGCTTGTACACTACAAGATCTTGGGGACCCAATCTTTAATCATTATCTATCACAAACAATGCTATTTTGTCTGTCAAAATAACTGAAACCATGAAGAAACCCGACGGAACTTAAAGTCAATGGGTTCCGTCGGGCGTCTTTGGTTTCCATCATGCGATGAATCCGGCACTTCTGTTTTTCGTGTTACACAGTTTATCTGACAAAACAGAATAAGAGAAATTGTAGCGCAGATGTAAACAGTGCCTTACTTCCAACTAAAACAGCATACCTATTCACAACCACTTTGTGACTTTACCTATCTTCAGTGAAACCCCTTTGAGCCGACCACCCAAGCTGTAAAAGAAAAATGGTCTTTATGGGGGTAGTCTTCTCAAAGAAAAAAGTACACAATGCTGGATAGAGTGTGTAATGCAGTCAGCAAACCTGTACAGCACACAAATAAACTGCCCTCTCATTCTTAGTCCCCAGCATGGCAACCCCACTCATTCCTGGTCCCCAACATGGCTCCTCATTCATTCATAGTCCCCAGCATGGCTCCCCTCTCTTTCCTAGTTCCCATCATGGCTCCTCTCTCATTTTTAGTCTCCAGCATGACCCACTTTCATTCCTCGTCTCCAGCGTGACTCCCCTCTAGCGTGACTCCCCTCTAAATCTTGTACAGTACACCAGCATTGCTCCCCTCATTCTTAGATTCCGCTCTCCATATCCGCATTATTGCTAACCTTGAAAACACAGTGGCAGTTCTCAGGCTCCCTTGCTCAGCAAGACCACGGGCTGTTCAGTGCATGACACGTGCTGCACTCTTCCATTCTCTGACAGCCTCCTTCCTTCCTCCCTCCTTTACTATGATGCTCCGTGGTGCTGGAAAAGTTCCTCCTCCTGCTCCTTCTGACCCAATGACGCGGTGTGGTGCTCGCAGCTTCTCTCCTATGATGTGCAAAGCAATTCTTCTCCAGCTTCTTTGCAGCGCATGTAAGCCCACTTTGCGGTCTTTTCAAAGGGCTTCCCACTGAAAAATGTTCTCAAAAAAGTAGACGGTCGTCGGATTAGAAGGTGGTCTGCTTATAGAGGGGGCTTTCATAGACTATAATGGTGGGGAAAATGTGTCACAGAAAAATTTGGTCTGGATGAAGGGGGTCTCCTCAAAGGGGTGGTCATCTTCGGAGGATTTACTGTATATACATGCCACCTTCAACCGATCCTGCCGAAGTTGGTGGGTTCCACAGACTTTAATGTGTAAGGTCAACTTGGGGTAAATTCACACGCAACAGTTTTGTTGCAAAAATTCTTGCGATGTGTCCGATAAATCTGAATAGGGCCTGCAGAAATCCATGTACCTTCTGCAGAAACAGAATTCAGATGTACAAAATGCTTTCCATTGCTGCAACAATTCTGCCAAATGTGAATATACCTTTAAAAGTGTTTTAATATTAATCTTTATATATGTGAAATATTACTACTGATGTCTGAGCGAATACTCATTTTGTTTGTGCTATTTTGATATTAAAATTAGCCTGCTGTGAGTTATTATTCCCACTAGTGGTTCAATACACTTTTGTGCTGAATCTCTGAAAAATACCATGGCTAAGTGACTGCCAGCCTTCTAATACAATTGACTGCAACTGAAAAGTCCAGAAGCTCTGCGTATGCTTGGCCGTCCTGTAACACTGGCATTGAGATGGCCACCATAGAAAAGCACTACCGTTCATGTGTGCTTCTGAGTCCAGTGTTGTACTTTAAAGAAGCACTCCTGCAGTTTTTATTTTTCTGCCTTCCGTTTCAAAAATGTGATCAAATGCAATGTAATGATGTGTATTGGCTTACCGAATGCTTTATTGTACGAGTAGCCACTCTGCTCCGTTCCCGGCCACCATTGGATCACATAATCTCGATTCTGACAATCCATATCCTAGAGCATCTGCTGCAGGAACCGAAGGTCAGTCTCTCACTGCAAGTTTTTGAGACTCACATATAGGCTCTCATAAACTTGCATTGAGTCACAAACCTCCTTACAACAGATGGATTAGAAGATACAGCTCTGACAAACATACTATAAATATAGCGAGCCACGCACCTGTTTGTCTATCACATGACCATAAACAGAATTTTATCCAGGGGTTAATACAAAGGTTTATAATGGAAAATTGTATAACTTTTAATTATACAAAAAAGGACACCCCTTTAAATAGATAAAAATGGTAGGTTCTGTGTATGCTCGACTGTCAATTTCAGGGGCTACAACAGGACATGACCAATGGAAACCGGAAATTATACAAAAGCATGAAGAGCCTAACAGTGTAGGGGAATATCGAAGGAAATAATACTTTACAAAAATCTTATACTGCACAGGTTCTGTAATACGATTCTGATTAATATCATGGGAAAACTCCTTTATAGCTTATTCAGAGGAGCGTTGTTAAAACTCATCCAAGTTCAGTCAGTCAAAAAGTTTGTATCAGTATTTTCTGCAATTGCCCTCAGTTTGTCCGTCTTTTCTGTACGGGTGGCATCAGTGTCCCATTTGTTTTTCCTGTCTGTGAAAAAAACTGAATGTCGTCCCCAATTGTCCCAACCCTCTGAGAACACCACTAGGTTGGTCACACGATCGCAGAAACAAAATTTTATATTGCTTATAGTATAGAGAGCATTGGGAGATATTTCTCTTGAGTATTTTTGGCTTTTGACCATATCTTATATTCAGGATAACACTGTTCCGGCTCTTCTTACTAGTTTCACTTCTGAGGTGTCTTATGACAACCATTCAAGAAAAACGGAATGGAACAGATGGCATCCACGTGGCGTCAGTTTCTCATGCAGACCCTATGACTTCTATGGGCCATTCCTGAGTGAAAAACGGACAATGATAGAGCATGCTGCGATTTTGTTTTCATCACAAACTGATTGTAAAAAAAACGGACATCTGAATTGGCCCATTAACGATAATGTGTCAGTGTTCTGTCTGGGTGCTGCCCGTTCTATACTTGGACAGCACCCAGACGTGAAAATCGTTCGTCTGAATGAGCCCTTAAAGAGGCTCTGTCACCAGATTTTGCAACCCCTATCTGCTATTGCAGCAGATAGGCGCTGCAATGTAGATTACAATGTGGCCGTCACGATGCAGGACCTGTGAGTGACGTCACAGATCTGCACTGTCAGAAGCTGGGCGTTCTGAAGAGAAGAGGATGATACTTCTCATCAGAATGCCCAGCTAGTGAAAGTATTAAAAACGCCCCGATGTACGCACATAATACACGCCCACTTGGACTTTTACTTTTAAACACACCCACTTGGACTTTTGCAAGCCTCATTTGCATAACTACAAAAATGGTCATAACTTGGCCAAAAATGCTCGTTTTTTAAAAATAAAAACGTTACTGTAATCTACATTGCAGCGCCTATCTGCTGCAATAGCAGATAGGGGTTGCAAAATCTGGTGACAGAGCCTCTTTAAGGATCAACTTTGCTCCTGGTTCAGTTTATGGACAGGTCAATCTCCCTACAGATCCTTATCCAGCTTTAGTCTATGCTGCAGCCACAGGAACTTCTTATTACATCTACTGTAGACATTATTATTTACTCTATTGATACTCATTGAGAGTATTTAATATCATGAAGCGTATGCAGTGCAGTTCCAGTTTAAGAGAAAAAGATTAGATAAAGCCCATTCTCATTTTATTTGACAATCTTGTAGCCTCCTAGCCTAAAAAAAATTTGAAAGATTAAAATGATTCCTATGTTTTTTTGAAGCAAGAAAATGGAGCAAGTAAGAGCTTAGCAGTTAAATATATGCTTAATAAATGAAATCAATGAGTAAAATGGACCTAAGTAACTTGTATACCTGTTTCTCGACTACAAGTTATATATTTTGAGGACGAGTATATTTTTGGTATTAGGATTATAATATAAGTTACATTATTTTACAGCTAAAATTTACTCCTAAAATGCCAGGATCACTCGGCTTGAGAAAATAAGTAAGTGGCTTTCTCTTCATACAGGATAACATATTATTTAATATTACATACAACAATGCGGAGTTGACCAACATATAAATCCTCATCCTGTTATTATCTAGAACAGTTAGTTACTATAATTAGTGATTCAGTGAAAAGCTGACAAAATAAGGCAAACTAAACTAGAAAGTGTAACCAAACAGCGAGTTATCAGGATGCCAGATAAGGCTCTTTTTAAATCTGTATCTAAAGCTCCATTAGGGACCTCCGTCGCAGATTCCGTCATTTTGCCTGGCAAAAAGTCTGACACCATGACGGAAACCCGATGGAACCTATTAAAGTCAATGGGTTTCCGTTGTGCACCGTTGGTTTAGATTATATGCCAGAGCCAGCGGCTCAGATTTTTTCGTTCTGCGCCTATGACAAAGCAGAACAATGGAAAGCCCGAACGTAGATGTGAACAGACCTTAAGAATCAAATACTGACTGCAGGATTACTTCAAACCACGTCCTAAAATCTGCACCGTTTTTATATTATTCCGTTCACTACAATTATACGGTCCTGTGAATAAATAAGTAGCCCATGTAAGTTTTTATTTTCCAGCATATGTGGCCATATCAGTATTTTATCTATATTAAAGGGTAACTAAACTTTCAGAAAACTTCTGACGTGTAATAGTGACATGTCAGAAGTTTTGATCGGTGGGGGTCCGAGCACTGAGACCCACACCGATCACTAAAACGAAGTGGCAGAAACACTTGGGTGAGCACTGTGCTGCTTCGTTTCTGATCGGCTTTTTTCGGAAAGCCGAGCAGTTAGTGTACGGGCCCATAGACTTTCTATTGAGCCCCTTCACCATCTGCTCGGCTTTCCGAGAAAAGCCAATCAGAAACCAAGCTTCTGCTGCTTCGTTTTAGCGATCGGTGGGAGTCTCAGTGCTCAGACCCCCACCGATTAAAACTTCTGACATTTTCACTATGACATGTCAGAAGTTTTCTGAAAGTTTAGTTACCCTTTAAAACAATAAAGGTAATTTAATTGAACAAACACCAACAAGTTGACTTTTCAATAACTTGCTTAACAAAAAAAAAATCACAGATATCCCATTTCGGGCGTTTTACGCCTCGAATTACGCCTGAAAAAACGCCCCTAATACGTCTACAAACATCTGCCCATTGCTTTGCTATGTTCTGTTCCCACAAGCCTTTATTTTACGCTTCGCTGTCAAATTACGGCGCGTAAAATGACGGCTCGTCAAAAGAAGTGCAGGACACTTCTTGGGACGTTTTTTGGAGGCGTTTTTCATGGACTCCATTGAAAAACAGCTCCAAAAAAAGGGCGTAAAAACGCCGCGAAAAACGCGAGTTGTTATAAAAACGTCTGAAAATCAGGAGCTGTTTTCGCCTGAAAACAGCTCCGTATATTCAGACGTTTCTGGTCACTGCTTGTGAACATACCCTGACAATGAAGAATTCATAGAGGATTCTATGATGGAGATCTGTCCAGGATCCAATGCAGCAAAGCAGACCCAAGCCATAACATTTCTACCACCATACTTTACAGTTGGTATCGAGTTAAACTGGTGAAATGTTATTGTTTTTCACCAAATATTTCTTCTGATACTGTGACCAAGTAATCCTATCTATGACTCATCTGTCCAGTTCAGAATGACGGGAATTTATCAAGATTGTCATGTCATACCTTCAGTCTTAATAGAAAATAAATGTGTTGCATCTTACTCAAATATTTATAACAGGCCCAACGACCATGATCATGCACCATCCATATACCCCTAAAGGCCATAACATTTTAAAAAAAACACTCTAAATAAATCTGTCGCATCTTATTCCGGCGGAGCAGATAGCTAAGACTGGTGGAAAAAAAAAAAAAAGAGTGGAGGATCCAGTCTAAGCCAGCCTAAGTAAACCTTCCCCCGGCTGTTTGCCTAAATGTTTATGGAATTCAAAGAAATAGTGATTTTCCCTTCACTATAGGGATTGATTTCAACAAGAGATCCTCCCCAAAATATTTTTAAAAAAAATCACTGGAATAGGACTGGAGTTTAGCTTAAAATGTAACTTTTACTGTAGAAGATTCATAAAAATTGTGCGCGAACGCATATATAAAGACATTAAATTTCTGTATCCACTGCAACATAAATATTAATAGCTTCTGTGTGGTATATGCAGGCACTCGCGCGTTACTTAGAGGCAGCACCATACCATGATCTCACGGGTTTTTCTCGTCACAGAGGGGAAGACATGCTGGGCGGCGCTGCCACAGGACCCTGACAACCATAAACTGGACGTCAGAGGTCACATAGTGGTAGCAGCCAATGAACCTGCCTGCATATACCACACCCCCCCCCCCCCCAAACGTCACGGGGGAGTGTGTTTTTGGAAGGGAGAATGACCGGTATAAAAGGCAGAGGAAACACATGTTCAATGATGATGTCAGACGCCTGACATGGGCGCCTAGAATGGAACGAGGGCTAAAAAAAACTCCCATGGTTCTTCTTTTCCACTGCAAATACCTTTGATCTGGGAGCCACAACCAAAATTGGAATTAATAAACACTCCCTTACCACGGAGAAGTACTCTAGTAGCTTGATCTCCCATAATGAACCCAAAGCCTGGAAGAAACGCGTCGGGAGAATAATAGTTAAGGAGTTTTCCCAGGAATTTCCCAAAAAAAACCTCATTGCATTAGGAGCAACCCACAACAAAACAGGTAGGGGGGGGGGGGTTAAACAAAAACAAACGTCAAAACAGCTCCATATTTCTATATGCACTAAATACGTAAGATATGGGAATTCTGTGAAGGAAAAATAAGCAGAACTTGTGCTCGTCTTTAATTGTTACATGTGTGTCAAAACCTCTTAATACGGAAGGAGGCAGTGAAAAAGATCATATTCCTAATCAAGAATATAAGCTATGAATATTTATGTTGCAGTGAATACAGAAATGTAATGTCTTCGCACACAATTTTTATGACTTTTCTACAGTAAAAGTTACATTTTGAAATAAACTCCAGTGAAATTTTTCTAAATGTTTATAGGCAAATATTAGCCTTGCCCTGCTGTACTTGCTGGAAAGCAATGGTTCCCTTCGGACACACCTCTCATGTGGATCTATTTTGTGCAGCCTCTTTCTAATGGTAGACTCATGCACTTTGACATCAATAGTAGTGAAAGTTACCTTTAGGTCCCATGAGAAAATTCTGGTTCTTAGAAACTTCTTTTTGAAATGGTATTTCTTAGGTTTTTACAATTAAAAAAAGGATATCAATTATAAAACGTACCATATGTACGTACTGTATATTAAAGACTTCTTTTAGCAACTTACATTTTCCTCTCAGGCTAAACTTGGTGCGATGGTCTGGCCTGGGCATGTTGGCAGTTATTTGAAATCTTGTGGATGATTTTCTGGGCCGTGGAATGATTGATGTCCAATTTTTTTGGCAATCTTTTTAAATCCCTTTCTAGACTCCTACGCCTTTTTATCTCTCTCAAGGACTCAGAAGGCTCATGGGATCTAGGCACGGTGATACCACACATTTCAACAACAAAGAGCAAACCCAACTTGAAGGTGTTTTTTAGCTTACAGTATTTTTTCACTTACTGTATTTTTCAGACTATAAGACTCAGTTTTTAGCAAGAATAAATCTTGCTAAAAAGTCCCTGCGTCTTATAGTCGGCAGACAGGGGACCCGGCGGTGCCGGGCACCCTGACCGCTCCTTACTTAACCCCTTCCCGACCCGTGATGTGCCAGCACATCATCGAGCGGGGAGGGGGATGATGTATGGAGCGGGCTCACGCGTTGAGCCCGCTCCATACACTGCAGGTGTCAGCTTCTGACACGCTGCACTAACGGCTAGGAACAGTGATGGCGCTGTTCCTGGCCGTTTAACTAGTTAAATGCCGTGGTAAATAGCGACCACAGCATTTACATTGGTTTTCCTATGAAGGACATTTATGACATATCCCCAGAATATGTCATAAATGTCAGATAGATGCGGGTCTCACCTCGGGGACCCCTAAGCACCGTTCTCTCTTACCCAGCTCCACTGTCTTCCGGCCACTTCACTTCCTGGTTACATGGTCGAGTTACGCAAACAGCGTAACTCGCTGAGCTACGCTATTTCCGCAACTCCCATGGAACTGAATAGTAACGGAAACAGAGTAGCATGCTACGCTGCTTCTGTAACTGCCATTCACTACTATGGGAGTTACGGAAAAAGCGTAGCTCAGCGAGTTACACTGTTTCCGTAACTCATCCATGTATTGCAGTGTATTGTACCAGCGATCTAATGATCGCTGGTTAAAGTCCCCTAGGGGAACTAATAAAATGTGTGTAAAAAAAAAAGTTAAATACATTTTCAGGTGTGTAAAAAAAATGTAACGTTAAAAAAAAAAAAAATTTCCAATTTTTCCCCAAGCACAATGTAAAAATAAAAAAATTGGTATCGCTGCATCCGTAAAAGTCCGAAACTATTACAATATAGCATTATTTGACTCACACAGTGAACAGTGTAAAAAAACAATAAATTTTGCTCCATAGCTGCAGAACCCCTCTCCATACGCCCTAATATGGCATATGAACAGGGGTTGTAAACGTAATGTGAACACAGCCTTAACCCCCTAATAGCCACATTTAAATTTGAAAAAACCGTCTCCTCTGCATTCTGGCTGGCATAACTTTTTAATTTTGAATCAACATAGCTGTCTAAGGTCTAGTTTTTTTAGAAACAAGTTGGAGTTTATTTTATTTATTTTTTAACCCAACAATGTCAGGGTTTTTTGCACCTATGGTAGCCAGGACAATTTTGGACATGTACAAATAAATAAAACGTAAATGCTAAAATATACAAGTATAAGGGTTTAGTATGTTTTTTTTTTTTGTTTTTTTTTAAAGTAGACACCTAGCACATTGTCAAAATGCCACTCAGCACTTTATGCATACAGACAATGTCATGAAAATTTGTGTCAAATTCCTGTTTTTCATAAAAAATGCATACAATTTGATATTTGTGGCTAAAAGTGTGACCCAGGCAGAAAATTAGATACACCACGCAACCTACAATTTAAAGTTCAATATGTGCAGAGTTTATTCATACCATTTACAACTATGTCTACATACACGTAGAATTCACCAGAATTGAAGAGATCAAAAATCTAGTTTCAAAACCTATAAAATAAAGGAATTACCTATTGGAATTGTCTTAAAGGTGCTGTTGACAGCCATCTCCACCTAAACGTAACTTTTATGAGAAACCGGAATTATTTAAAGAAAAAAACAAAACCGCATTATAACCTGCAAACAATGTAAAAATAATAGACCACGGTGTGCAAAGTTAATATATACCACATACGTCTACATCAACAAGAGATTGTGCATTCAAAAACGCTGAAACAGAGCCCTGCAATATTTGGCTATCATCCACAAATGTCTTAAAAGTATATACTGCACAAGGTAAACAGCTACTATGCTATCAAAAACAAAAATTTTTGACAGCGCACAGCATACCATGTATTAAAATACAACATAATAATTTATAAACACAACCACATTCGCAACTTTGCATAAAACATTGATTACAAGCAAAAAGTATATGAAAATTCAACTTTGTGACTAAAATTCATACTTATTGAATCAAAATGTACTCTGGAAAAAAAATGTAAGATGTTTGTTCATACATACCACATATGGCTAGGTTCACTGGTGCATGTTAAAGAAACGCCAAAACCACAGGAATGCACCAAACAATTTTTGCATGCAAATTAAATTAAGGATTATATAGGTATATAATTTTCCATCCCCCTATACAAACTTTATGGCCCCATGCACACCAACGTAAAAATGCCTGTAATTACGGGCCCATAAATATTATCGCTGCCAAAATTATAGAAATGTATGAGGACGAGCGATCGCCGTAACGAGCAATCGTCCCCATATTAGCTCCTTGTAAAAGGAGCAAACGAGCGCCGATCAACGAGCGGTCACGTTGATCAGCGCTAGTTTACATGGCCCACGTCGAGCCGTGTAAAAGGTACCTTAAATACGCTTTCTGATTGACAAGTGGGGTGAGAACACAAAGAAAAGTTCATATTACCCCTCCCCATGGGGTTATATGCAGCGATACAGGGACAGGACTCAGACCGTGTCTGAGTTAGTGCTGTTAGAAGCAGCTCACACTTAAACCTGCTCTAGCTCCTAGAGCTGCTAAGATTCTTAGCTTTCAAACAAGCCCTGGATTGCAGTTCTAGCGGAGACCCAGTCTGAGTTAGAGCAGGTTGAAGTGGGAGCTGCATATATTTGCAGCTCCCACTTCAGCAGGTGTGCAGGAGGAGAGGGGGCCCGGGTGGATGCTTGCAGCGTGCAGGGAGAGTAGGAGAAGCTGTGACCCTCTTCCCATCACTGTATGGTTTTAGTTGACTGAAGGACTATAGCTGCGACCTAACCTGAGTTAGAGCCATTAGTAGCAAGAACATATCAGATAGGTACTTGGCAACTGAAGTGCTTTCCTGCCAGGGGGTATGAGATTCATACTGTATATATAATTTTCTTCAAGAGATTTTTTTAATTAAAATTCTGTAATGAGAAAAGAAACAAGTACAAACAAATGCTGTATGCATTAATTTAGTACATAATAACAAGAAAAAAAATGAGCATTGTATGATACAAAGAACCACAAACAGGTATCACAGAGCAGAGTCTCGGTCAATATCCGATGTTGGCAAGTTACAACATTAAGCAATGGGAGAGAGGAAAAAAAAGTGGGTGAGGGGCAAAGGGGAAGGGTATGTGTGCGAGTCTGTCTGAGAGCTAGGAAAATTACAACTCGGTGATTAGAGTGGTACGTAGGTGAGGGTAAGCGTAGTTTGTCCAGGGGCGCCAAAGTTTCTCAAACTTCGCATTTCTATCAAGTAAAATGCTGGTGAACTTCTCGTTAATAAACATTTGATTCATTCTGGATTTGACTCCATCGAATGTGACGGAACTTTTTTTCCAAGAATGGGCTACGGTAATTTTAGCTGCTAGGAGGATATCTGGAATTGTGGGTGTGTGAGCTCAGGAGGTTTGAGATGAAGAAGTGCAAATTTGGGATCTTTACGAAGGATTATACAAAATAGGCTCTGGATGAAACATAATACTCGGCTCCGGAATCTGGTGAGCTTGGAGCAAGACCACCATATGTGGTACATGTCACCGGGTGAGGGGCAACCACGTAAACAGGTGACAGGATAGGTAGGAAATGCGTGTGCGATCCAGCTAGGGACCACCGCATCACAACCTTATATGCCGATTCCATAATTGTTGTGTTGATGAAGAAGTGTGAGACTGTTCTTCAGCTATCTCGCCAATCCGCTGTTTCAATCATTGTACCCAGATCCCATTGCCATTTGTCAACATATGAATAAGTAGAAGGGGTGGGGTTATTGATGAGCCATTTGTATAGTACGAATGACGTTGCACATGTTTCGCAGATTCTCTCGAACGGAGAGTATGAGTAGGTTTCAGTTTTGTTGCTGAGGAGCGATGACACCCAGTCTTGAGTTGTAGTTAACGGAATAACTCGTTACTGGGGATTTGTTTAGAATCTTGAAGATCACAGAACGAGAGAATCCGTGAATGGGTGGGTGTGAAGATGATGTACCCTTGAAAAAAATCCTGAGACCACCATCATTTAAAGGCTTGATAATTGTCTGCGCCTGGGGATATAAGGGGATTATGCCAAAGGGAGATGAGGGGCAAATGTGGAGAGATCAGTCTGCTAGAATTTTTAATATTATCCCATACTGATATAAAATGTATGAGAGTGAGGGTCAGGTGGTTAGGACATAGAGGGGGGGGGGGTATTTATGACAAGGATTGGATAGGGATGGGCAATATCTCAGGAATATCCAGGTACACCCAAAGAGGCATATTTGTAGTTGTATGTAGTTTGGTCAAGGGTGCCATCATAGCCACCTGATCGTATTTGGAACACTAAGGCCTTTGTCATGTTTCGATGAGAATAGGGTGGACCTGGATATTCTGGGGCGTGTGCCATGCCAGACAAAAGAAAAGATGCGATTTTGGAGGAGACATAGTATGTGTGGTAGAACTTTTATTGGTAGAGTTTGGAACAGGTATAAAAGTTTGGGGAGGAATGTAATTTTAACCACATTCATACGCCAGCATTGATTTCCATGACTGTAGTGAGGAATTTAAGAAGCAGAGGAGGGGGGATAATTAGCAGAGTATAATTGGTCTAAAGATGGGGTGAGGTGAATTCCCATATACTCCAACGACTGTTTAGCCCATTTAAAGGAGAAGTGAATGTGGCGAGTGTAAAACCTCGGGGGAGAAGTTAATATTTAGAGCCACAGATTTTGTGGGATTTATGGTGAGCCCAGATATTGAGGCAAAAATCGGAGAGGGTGGTCATTAGGTTGGGGAGGGAGACGATGGGGTGACAAAGTAATATCAGCATGTCATCAGCAAAGAGGGATAGTTTGTGGTGCAGGCCTGCCAGTTCCAGTCCCTTAATGTTCGGATTTTGGCGGATCATCATGGCCAGGGGCTCACTTGCCAAGATAAATAAAATAGGAGAGGGAGGGCACCCCTGTCTCGTGCCACACTCGATGTTAAAAGGAGTGGACTGATAAACTGCATAGCAAACCTTGGCTATCGGGGTAGTATAGAGGGCACGCACCTAGGACATAAAGTTGGAAGCCCCACTTCCCTAAGTCCATGTAGGACCAGGGGACCGTATCAAATGCCTTTTCAATATCTAGTGAGAGAAGCATTGAATCTATGTTTCTTTTACGTGCTATATGAATTAAGGATATAACTCGTCTGGTGCAGTCACTAGTCTGTCTGCCCGGGACAAAGCCAGCCTGGTCCCCATGGACGATCGTGTCGAGGAAGCTGTTGATCAGAGTCACCAATACTTTGGCCAGGAGTTTAATGTTGGTATTCAACAAAGATATCGTTCTGTAGTTGGCAAAAAGGAGAGTGTGTCTTTTTGGGGTTTGGGTATCGTCACAATATGGGCTGTAGGCGTGGTTGGAAGAGGTGCGGCTCCTGATCTAAGGGCGTTAAAGAGTTGGGCTGAGTGTGGGATTAATAATGGGGAAAGTTTTTTTATAATGCAGCAGGGGGAAAACCATCTGGGCTGGAGGATTTGGAAAGATTTAAATCCTTGATGGCCTCCTAAATCTCTGTTTCCGTGATCTCAGCCTCCAAGGCAAGTTTGGAGGGCGAGATCTCCGGAAAGGTCAGGTTTGCGAATTGGCGTTCTGCCCTCAAGGGATCAAATGTGGGAGGGGAGAAATACAGTGTGGAGAGGAAGTTCTGAAATAAAGATGTAACTTTGCTAGAGTCAGCAGTTATAGTACCCGCGGAAGTTCTCAACTTAATGGGCTCTCTTTGCAAAACCGGAACCCTCAGTTGATGCGCCAGGAACTTACCTGGTTTGTTACTTTGAGAGTATAACGTTGTTTATACCATCTGAGTTTTATCTCAACTTGCTCTGTTAAGAGAAGGTTCAGTTCTAATTTAGTTGCTTCCATTAATTTTGTTAGCATGTGAGGGGTTCTGCTTCCATGCACCTTCTCGTTGTTCCAAGATTCTATATAACCCTGTAATTTTCCATTTCCCACTTTTCTTTTTAATGGAACCTAAGCGGATAAGGGCAACCCGCAATGTAGCCTTATGAGCCTCCCACAATATAATGGATGAAGATGTGGTTTCTACATTGAGCTCAAAATATTCTTTCACAGCATCTTGGACTTGTGTAAAGGTAGAGGACAGAAGGGAGTCGTTGAGGCACCAATTAAAAGAGAGCCACCGCGGGACTAAAGATGTTAGGGAGACCTCCACGAGATTATGAACCGACCAGCGTGTGCTTAAAATTTTAGCTCGAGAACAGAGTAGCAGGGATCTTTGGGAGGTGAAGATGTGGTCAATGCGGCTAAAGGAGGAGTGTGGGCAGGAGTAGAAGGTGAAATCTTTCATTGAGGGGTTAAGTTCACGCCATATATCATGGAGGTCGTGGAGGTGTAACAGGTCACCGAAATCATAGGATGGAGTTTGAGGTGTAGATGCACTTGGAATAGGGGTTTTGTCTAAGGAGGGACTGATTATTACGATTGAGTCATCCATGACCAGTAAAAGTTGATGGGTGTGAAGGATTTTAAATAAATGTGACATTTTTTTTATTTGGTAGTCATTGGGGGCATAGTAACCTACAAGAGTCACATTGACATCATACAGCGTTCCCACCAATATCACATAGCGACCTGTAGGGTCAATAATTTCCTTGGCACAGACAAAAGGAAGATTTTTCCGAAACGGGATGGTCACTCCTCGTCTCTTTTCATGGGCATAAGCACCATGGAAGATTGGAAAATGTAAACTTAACTATTTTGGACGAGTGGTGGTGGAAAACCTAGTTTCCTGGAGGCAAATAATGTCGGCATGACAAGTTTTGTAGAAGTGGAAGGACTTTGAACGTTTGTTTGGGGAGTTAAAACCCTGGACATTGTGAGATATGATCTTCAGGGTTGGGGGAGCCATGTTAGGGGCCAAATAGTAGTGAGTTTGTTCTGAGACCGACTAAGGGAAAAGGGAAGAGAGGGGGAGGAAAAAAAAAAAAAGAAGGGGGGTGTTTATTCTTAAACAATAAACATGTTAAAGAGGCTCTGTCACCAGATTTTGCAACCCCTATCTGCTATTGCAGAAGATCGGCGCTGCAATGTAGATAACAGTAACGTTTTTATTTTTTAAAAACGAGCATTTTTGGCCAAGTTATGACCATTTTTGTATTTATGCAAATGAGGCTTGCAAAAGTACAACTGGGCGTGTTTACAGTAAAAGTACAACTGGGCGTGTATTATGTGTGTTACATCTGGGCGTGTTTACTTCTTTTACTAGCTGGGCGTTCTGACGAGAAGTATCATCCACTTCTCTTCAGAACGCCCAGCTTCTGGCAGTGCAGACACACAGCGTGTTCTCGAGAGATCACGCTGTGACGTCACTCACTTCCTGCCCCAGGTCCTGCATCGTGTCGGCCACATCGGCACCAGAGGCTACAGTTGATTCTGCAGCAGCATCAGCGTTTGCAGGTAAGTAGCTACATCGACTTACCTGCAAACGCCGATGCTGCTGCAGAATCAACTGTAGCCTCTGGTGCCGATGTGTCCTCGCTCGTCCGACATGATGCAGGACCTGGGGCAGGAAGTGAGTGACGACACAGCGTGATCTCTCGAGAACACGCTGTGTGTCTGCACTGCCAGAAGCTGGGCGTTCTGAAGAGAAGTGGATGATACTTCTCGTCAGAACGCCCAGCTAGTAAAAGAAGTAAACACGCCCAGATGTAACACACATAATACACGCCCAGTTGGACTTTTACTTTAACCCCTTAGTGACCACTAATACGCCTTTTTACGTCGGTCACTAATGGGCTTTAGGCTAGGCTGACGCCTTTTCACGTCAGCCTAGTCTAAGTCCTGCACGGGTCTCCCGTGCAGGCTGGAGCCGGGGCTCTGCTGTCTGATGACAGCTGAGCTCCTGCTCCAACGCCCGCGATCGAAGTTTACTTAGATCGCGGCTGTTTAACCTGTTAAATGCCGCCGTCAATAGCGACCGCGGCATTTAACTTTGTTTACAGAGGGAGTGAGCTCCCTCTGTCACCCATCGGCGGCCCGCGAATGCAATCGCGGGTCTCCGATGGGGTGTCATGGCAGCCGGGGGCTTGATAAAAGCCCCCAGGTCTGCCCTGGACATATTCCTGTTAGGACGCGCCGGAGGCACATCCTAACAGATTGCCTGTCAGATTTACACTGACAGGCAATAATGCTCTGGTATACGAAGTATACCAGAGCATTATAGCAGCGATCGGAATATCGCACAGTAAAGTCCCCTAGTGGGACTAATAAAATAAGTCCTCAAAGTGAAATAAAGATTATTAATAAAAAGTACAGTAAAAAAATAAATAAAACCATTTTTTCCCATAAAAAGTGGTTTTATTTAGTAAAAGTGTAAAAAAAAAAAAACGTACACATATGTGGTATCGCCGCGACCGTAATGACTCCATTAATAAAGTTAATATGTAATTTAAACCGCAAAGTGAACACCGTAAAAAAAAACGCAAAAAACCATGGCGAAATTGCAATTTTTTTCCATTGCCCCCCCAAAAAGTCATAATAAAAATGAATCAATAAGTCCCATGCACCCCAAAACAGTACCATTCAAAACTACGTCTTGTCCCGCAGAAAACAAGCCCAAAAAATCACTACATTGATGGAAAAATAAAAAAATTACGGCTCTTGGAAAGAGACGATGCAAAAGCAAATAATTTTAGTTCAAGTGTGTTTTTATTGTGCAAAAGTCGTAAAACATAAAAAACCTCTACATATGTGGTATCGCCGTAATCGTACCGACCCATAGAATAAAGGTAACATGTTATTTACGTCGCACAGTGAACGGCGTCAATTTAAAAACGCATAGAACAATGGCGGAATTTCAGTTTTTTTTTATAATCCCCCCCAAAAAGGTTAATAAAAGTTAATATAAAAATTATATGTACCCAAAAATGGTGCTATTAAAAAGCACAACTAATCCCGCAAAAAACAAGTCCTCATACAGCTATGTAGACGAAAAAATAAAAACGTTATAGCTCTTTGAATGCGACTATAGAAAAACGAATAAAATAGCTTGGTCATTAAGGCCTAAAATGGGCTGGTCACTAAGGGGTTAAACACGCCCAGTTGGACTTTTGCAAGCCTCATTTGCATAAATACAAAAATGGTCATAACTTGGCCAAAAATGTTCGTTTTTTAAAAATAAAAACGTTACTGTAATCTACATTGCAGCGCCGATCTGCTGCAGTAGCAGATAGGGGTTGCAAAATCTGGTGACAGAGCCTCTAAGTTTATTTTTATCCACATTTTCTTTATTTTTCACTTTTACATATTTTTATTCCTACTTTACCACATTGCAACCACTTATACACCATTAGGAGGAACATAATGCTATCTGTATAAATCTGTATACTACAAGAACTAAATAGTGTTGGCATTTGGTTATCATTTAACTTTATAAGGAGAAGGAACAGGCAGGGGATGCTGCAATTTTCCTAGTTTTCTGGCACAATTACATAGAAAAGAAAGGTGTTCAGACTATATGCTTTTCTAACACTTGCAAAGTGTCAAAAAAAGGGACGCAGCCTAAAAGTGGCACGTTGTGAAACCGATTTGCAAAAAAGCGAGAAAGATAAGTAAATGTGCTGCAGCAGCGCCTTATTCCAGGAACAGGTGCTATGTTGAGGAATAAGGTGCATACTGTATTAAAATCACATACTGGAGGTACCGCTGGACATTGGCCCAGTATTCGTAAATAATCCCTAAAACGTTTTGATATTACACGAAGGCTGGATTCACACGTCGCAATGAAAATCTGCAACAAATCCGTGATGTGAGAACTCAGCCCAGGGGCTCTTCACACCACGCGTGCAATATCCGGTTGCTATATGCGTCAGGAAAGCTCCCAGCGTATACGTCAAACCTAGCCACTTGCCTTTTTGGCCTCCGTCGGGCCGGTATACATTTGAGAAACCTTTTTTTTGCTGTATGGAATAGCACAGCAGACTGCGCTATTCCATACATAGGTATCCATTTTTAAAAACCTATGTTTTTTTTAACATGGAAACCTGCATATGACAGATATCCACTGAATTGTGTATAACTGCACTGCATGAATATTGGCACATACCCTGAAAACCACAATATGAAACACAAAACACCAAATGGGTATGTATATGAGGCAAAGAAAATACCATGAAATAACTATATAAGTAACAAACTTTATTACTTATATAGTTATTTCATGGTATTTTCTTTGCCTCATATACATACCCATTTGGTGTTTTGTGTTTCATACTGAGATATCCACTGAATAGCATCGGTCAGAGGTATACGTTCAAGGTGATGGAAACCTCTGGACACTGCTAAACGCAGTAAAACATTACACAGTTGAACAGCGACCTCTAGTGGTTAAAACTAAGAAAAATTTACATTACCTATGCGGATTAAGGAAACTTTTATTTTTACTTTATCCAGGATACAATGCAACTGTATCTGAAACAGAGATGCTGTATCTTGCGCTGAGACCCCAATCCATCAGGTCAGCAGGACTGAGAGGTTCAGTGACAGCAGGTCCTCCATGCAGGGCCAATTCTAGCTTTTCTGCTTCTTGAGGCGAAAGTTGTAATGGTGCCCTCCAGATCTTGATTAACATCACCCTGGCTGTTCTACATCACTAGCAGCCTCACAAAAATAATAATAATCATACAACTCATCTCGCAGCAGATCATACAATGACTACAGCACTGATTAGAGGCAGAATAAACATTTACATTAAGTGACGTCTCCATCCGGTCCAGACCTCTATGAGGACTTCCCCCAGCCATGGCCCATTTCTGCAGTTTTCCGCTCAGATGTCTTCAGCTTGTCACTTTTAAAACATTTCTGCACCTGTAAACGAAGATTAAATTCTCATGGTGCCACACACAATGCCCCTAAATATATAAGCGCCATACACTGCACCTCTAATTAATTCTAATAGCACCATACGCTGTGTCCCTGATTAGAATAGCACCATACACGGTGTCTCACACACACACACACACAGTGCCCCCTGTAGACCGTGCCCCACATATAACCCCCACCCCTGTAGGTAGTGCCCCCACATAGAGCCCCCCTGTAGGTAGTGTTCCACATATAGCCCCCACCCCTGTAGGTAGTTCTCCACATATAGCCCCCACCCCCTGTGGGTAGATAGTAGCCCCTGTAGATAGTGCCTCACATACAGAACTCTGTAGACAGCGCCCCACATATAGCCCCCTGTAGATAGTGACCCACACCTTTAAATAGTGCTCCACATATAGGCCCCACCCGTGTAGGTAGTGCTCCACATATAGCTCCCACATACAGCCCCCTGTAGGTAGTGCTCCACATATAGCCCCGCAAACAGGAAGAAAAAAAAAACTTTACACACACCCCTAAACCCTTTCCCGTGCCGTCCTCTTGCAACGCAGGCCTGCTCTCTTCTGAGCAGGTTTGCTGGGGCTGAACAAAGGTGCAGAGTGGCAGGGCAAGTCATTCTGCCCGGCCATGCAGCGGCTTTCAACGTTGCGTTGTTGAAAGGCGCCGATTGGCAGGCTGCCTTGCCCCGTCAATCAACGATGCAAGCGGCGCAATAAATATATATCGCGCCGCTTACGTCATTGACAAGCGCTGAATAGCAGGGCATGTTCCGTGCCTCGCCATTCAGCGCTTATGCATGTAATTGTATATAGACGCAGGTACAATTATATTGCAGGAGGATGCGGCTGATCTCAGCGGGGCTACCGCCCCCTCAGAGTGGCAGCAGGCCATGGACAGTGTGGCCCTGCCTCTGTGTCTCTGACATGCAGGATCCACCTGTTATCGATCACATAACCGCTCGATAAAAATTGTTTTCAAAGGTGTACATAGCCTTTAAAGGGAATGTATCACCTATAAATTTTGTTTTACTAATTTAAACCAGATAGTGAAAGTCTTTTTTTCGAATTGTAGATTTTTTTTGTTATATTTTATGTTTATGATTATGCAGCTTTCTCGCCTCAGCTGCTGTTAACAGCATTTAGAGATATGATTTACAGCAGCCACTTGCATCATAGGGACATGTGAACAGGAGTGGACCCATTGACTTCTATGGGAGAGTTTCTAGGTATGTTCTGTGACCTGTGCAGAGGTCATTGTGCAGGAAGGGATAGGAGAGGAGCTGTGCCCATCAGCTATTGTCAATGGTGGATCCTATGTTATCTATCTAGAGGTGTTACCTTTCATTGTCATCCTGCCTGTGATAATGAGATGACTGCTGAGAAGTGATCTCTACAGAATAGGAAGTGTCAGTCTATTATATGGCTCAGCGGCCTACTGAAAACTGCAACATTTTAAGATAATTTTATAATTATATAATCTACTCAAATAAAAATAAAAAAAGAGCAAAAATTTTTTTCAAAATATGTTTAACATAAAAACTTGATGACACATTCCATTTAAGTGGTAAATCTTATAATGGCATACTAAGGATAGGGGTGCACCATTTGTCACCTCAGGTGATACAGTTGGCCATACTATAAGCTGGTAATACATATGAGATAGCTGTTGGCCGAATGCTCATTTAGCCGACAACTATTTCACCTGACTCCAACATAAACATGCATGCTCTACCAAGCGTGCATATTAATTTCAATGGGGAGAAGGGAAAAAGCCACTGCGAGATCCCTGTGGCAGCAGCTAATCTCAAATGGAAACACAGGATTGGGCCCGATCCTTCTCCCTCCCCCCCCCCCCCAAACATCTGCCATTAAGAGTGTGGGGAGGTATCCATACACATAAGTCATCAGGTTAAGCCCAACTTTTATCTTATGGGTATGGTCAGCTATCTCAACAATACTGCTGGTACAACCAGACAGGATATTTTTTAGTTGAGAAAAAAAGAAGGTACTAACATGTCAACACTTACATTTTGACTTCTGTATGACTGACCCCATTGAATTTTAGAAGGGGTTCCATTTCGTTTTCTGTCATTTTGATGGCTATATTAGTGCTGCATGCTGCATTCTTCTTGCCACCAGAAGGAACAGACACCCCTGATGGGGCCACAGACTGCAGATGTGAGCAAAGACTAATTAGTTATTTTAGAGTAGGAAGCCATGTAAATATTTTCCTGTGGCTGTAAAGGCTATGTTCACACGGAGTATTTTGCAGGAGGAATATCTGCCTCAAAATTCAGTTTGGAGGTTTGAGGCAGATTTTCCTCTCCCTGCACGCCGATTTTCGCGCCGACTTTCGCGCCGTTTTTCGTCCGCGGCCATTGAGCGCCGCGGGCATAAAACACCGCAAAATACGCTTTCTCTGCCTCCCATTGAAGTCAATGGGAGGTCAGAGGTGGAAACGCCCGAAGATAGGGCATGTCGCTTCTTTTTCCCGCGAGGCAGTTTTGCTGCTCGCGGGAAAAAAACGCCGACGCCTCCCATTGAAATCAATGGGAGGCATTTTAGGGCCGTTTTTACAGAGTTTTGCGACGCGGTTTCCGCGTCAAAAAACTCGGTAAAATACTCAGTGTGAAGTCACTAAAATAAAACACCTTCCACATAAGTCTACATAATTACATCCTTATAATTTTGAAGTCTATTAATAGTAATATTTTCTCCACAATATTGTCCCGCACAGTGATGTAAACAGAAACAGGATGTGTGTGTTAAAAAAAAAACTATTCCGTATCATTCACACCAGCATTCCTCCTACTTCACCAAAGTGACATTCCCATGAAATCCTACAAAAGGTCTATTCTACGACACCTGGTTAACAGTGCTCCCTGTAGAGACGTCCGGAACCTCCCTTTCTCCGACTCTGGTTCATCAAGACGGAGGAAATAAAACGCATTTTGTATCTAACCACTCAGTTGAAGTATTAACATGACATGCTCTCTCGTACCTGGTACCACTTAATTGTTTATCAAGACAGAATACAAACACATTGTGGCCCATGAATGTGGGGCTTTAATACAGTTATACCTGCTGTGGTGTGGGTCCCTATGTCTTCAGGGATGTAGAATACCCCCCCCCCCAAACAATTACAATTAATTTTTTATATATAAAAAATAAAAAAAAATGTTTCCTTTTCTCTTCTTTCTCCCAATAGTTTACATCTATGTATGCCCTCCCTCCTAAGTTTCCCCGCAACCATTCTTTTCTGTATTTCCCATTTTTCTTTGGATATAGAAGTTTTAAAAACGGTTAAAGAATATCTATATATATATATATATATATATATATATATATATATATAAAAAAAGTTCAGGGTAAGTATAAGCTTCCTGTCACGATGCGGGCTGTGGACCCACTGGACCGTAGATCTGGATAGCACGGGAAACAGGATACAGGGAACACTTGGAAACTGGAAGACACTAGGAGACCATTAGCACGACAAACTTTGGGAAACAAACAACGCTGAGGCAAAGAACTAGAGGGCAGAGCCCCTTTTAAAGTCCAGTAACATTCAGGGCTTGATTGCAGACCTCCTGCAATTATGCTCGCACTAGCCCTTTAAGACCGTGCGCGCGCGCCCTCCGGGAGGCAGTCTAGATACCAGGAAGTGAGTGCTGGCAAATCACTGGGGGACGACGCAGCAGAGAACACACAGGTCCATGGCCACGGCCGTCGAGGGGTAAGTTAGAACGACGGGCCGTGGCCATAGATGTTACAGTATCTCCCCCCCCCCCCTCTTACTCTTCTTGGGACCAGAGCGGGAGAGAAACTCCCTCACGAGGACAGGGGCATCGATGTTCTCCTCTGGCTCTCAAGACCTCCCTTCTGGACCAAACCCCCTCCAATCCACTAAATAAAATATCCTTCCTCCCACCTTCTTGGTGGCCAGAATCTCCCTTAAGTCCCGGACCAGCCACCAGGGACCACTGTAGAACTAGGAGTCCTGGAGTAGCGGTTCAGTACCACAGGCTTCAGCAAGGAGACATGGAAGGAGTTAGGAATCTTGAGGGTAGAAGGCAGCCGCAAAGTGTAAGACACCGGGTTAATCTGTAGCAGGATTTCGAAGAGTCCGAGGAACCTAGGGGAAAATTTGCAGGACGGTACCCTCAGCCGGATATTCTTTGAAGACAACCAGACCTTAGTACCTGGAAGAAACTGAGGAGTCAGTCTTCTTGTATCTGCCTTTCTCTTCATGCGGTCCACCGGCAGCAGAATAGAAGATAGTGTATGTTGCCATATCTGCAGAAAGTCTCTGAAGGTAGAGTCAGCTGCAGGCACCGGCGACATAGTAGAGACAGGAAGAGGTATACAAGGATGTTGGCCGTAGACTATGAAGAACAGACTGGAGGTGGTGGATTCACTAGTGTGGTTATTATAGGAGAACTCTGGCCACGGGAGCAGCTGCACCCAGCCATCATGCCATCTGGAAACAAAGTGATACAGATAGTTCTCCATAATCTGGTTAACGCTCTCGACGTGCCCATTGGACTGGGGATGATAGGCCGAAGAGAAGTCCAACTTTACACCGAGGAGACCGCAGAGTGCTCTCCAAAACTTCGAGGTGAACTGGACCCCTCGGTCCGAGACAATATGCAGGGGCAAGCCGTGCTGACGGAAGATGTGTTGAATGAAGAGTTCGGCCAATCGCGTAGCAGAAGGCAGACCAGTCAAGGGAACAAAGTGAGCCATCTTAGAAAATTGATCCATCACCACCCAGATCTCACTGCAACCCGCAGAGGGAGGGAGATCCAATGCAACATGCTGCCAGGGAGCAACGGGCACAGGCAGTGGTTGGAGCAGACCAGCTGGTCTGGGCAACTTTATTTGCTGCACATACCGTACATGAGGAGACAAAGTCCATGACGTCTTTGGGCAGCGTGGGCCACCAGAACTGGCGGGCGATTAGATCCTGGGTCTTACGAGCACCTGCCATCTTGGAACTGTGATCCCAGCGAAGGATTCTTCCTCTGTCTGCCAGACGTACAAAAGTCCTTCCCGGAGGGATGTCTCTAACCTGTAGAGGGTTCACAGAGAAGATGCAGGAAGGATCAATAATATTCTCTGGGGACTCCACAGTGTCTTCTGTCTCAAATGACCTCAACAAGGCATCGGCCCTCACATTCTTGTCTGCAGGTCGGTAGTGGAGTTCGAACTGGAACCGAGCAAAGAACAACGACCACCTGACTTGACGAGGATTCAACCACTATGATCCATGAAGACCAGGATAGGATGAGCTGTGCCTTCCAGTAGGTGTCTCCACTCCTGCAGGGCCAGCTTGATGGCCAGTAACTCCCGATCCCCAATCGAGCAGTTGCGCTCTGCAGAAGAAAACATCTTGGAATAGTAGCCACATACCACAGTCTTGCCCTTCGAACCTCTCTGCAACAATAGTGCACTAGCAGCAACAGAGGAAGCGTCCACCTCTAAAGAAAACTGTAGGGATACATCAGGATGATGAAGAATAGAGGCTGACGTGAAGGCTTTTTTTAAGGATTCAAATGTGGCTTCTGCCTCCGGAGTCCATACTTTGGCATTCATGTCCTTTTTAGTGAGGGTAGAGATGGGAGCTGTCAAAGATAAAAAGTTGGGAATGAACAGCCGGTAGAAGTTGGCAAATCCCAGGAAGCATTGTATGGCCCTTAAGCCTTGAGGGCGTGGCCACTCCAGGACAGCCTTTACCTTCTTGGGGTCCATCTTGAGACCCTGATCAGAGATGATATAGACCAGGAATGGAAGAGACTTTTTTTTTTTTTCAAACACACACACTTCTCTAGCTTGGCATAAAGATGATGCTCTCTTAAACGAAGCAATACCTGGCGGACATGACTCTGATGAGTTACTGGATCTGGGGGAAAAAAAATCAAAATGTCATCGAGATACACCACAACACAAACAAAAAGGAGATCACAAAAAATGTCATTGACAAATTCTTGAAATACCGCGGGGGCGTTACACAGGGCGAAGGGCATAACTAGGTATTCATAGTGCCCATCACGAGTATTAAAAGCAGTCTTCCACTCTTCACCTTGACGAATCCGATTGTAGGCCCCCCGCAGGTGCAGTGTAGAAATTTTTTTTGCCCCCCGTATGCGATCAATCAGTTCTGAAATCAAAGGCAGTGGGTACCTGTTCTTCACAGTGATCTGGTTGAGGCCTCGGTAGTCAATGCAGGGTCGGAGGGATCCATCTTTCTTCTTGACAAAGAAAAACCCAGCTCTGGCCGGGGATGAGGATTTACGAATGAAGCCCCCTCCAGATTCTCTTTAATGTAGTAGAAACAAGGGGAGGAATCCTCCAGCTCACCTGACACAGTGTGAGTGTCGCTGTCTGCGCCCGGATCCTTTTCGTGTCGGCACACGTAGCAGAAGCAGAGATAGAGAAAGATTGGATCCAGCGCTTGGGTAGAGGTAAAACGGAAGATATTTCCAAGTTTAATCGATGCTAGTTAAAAGTCCATAGTAGTATGGTCCTGGTGTGTGGGTAATGAGAGGGTGATCCTGTTGAAGCCTACGCGTTTCGGACGGTAACAACGTCCTTAGTCTTTAGTCTACAGCCAAGACTAAGGACGTTGTTACCGTCCGAAACGCGTAGGCTTCAACAGGATCACCCTCTCATTACCCACACACCAGGACCATACTACTATGGACTTTTAACTAGCATCGATTAAACTTGGAAATATCTTCCGTTTTACCTCTACCCAAGCGCTGGATCCAATCTTTCTCTATCTCTCTTTAATGTAGGCAGACATAGACTGGGTCTCTGGCAAGGAGAGAGGGTACACTACCGCAAGAAGGGGACGACTCAGGAACCAAATCGATCGGACAATCATATGCTCGATGTGGCGGCAAAGTCTCAGCTTCCTTCTTATTGAAGACATCAGAGAACATAGAGAAACAAGAAGGCAACCCTGCCAATGACTGAAGCGGAGGAGGCTGCGGTGGCTGGATATGACCCAGACAACGGTCGAGACACTTGGGGCCCCACTGGAGAACCTCTCCAGAGTTCCAATCCAGGACTGGGGCGTGAAAACGGAGCCAAGGCAAACCCAGCAGCACGGGGTTGACGGCCTTGGACAGGACAAACAGGGAGAGGAGCTCAGAATGAAGAGCTCCCACTTGAAGAAGTCTTAATGGCTTGGTCACAGACAAAACTGGGTCAGGCAAAAGCAGTCCATCTACCGAGGCAACGATCAACAGCCTTTCCAGCAGGACAGTGGGCAACTGAAGAAGATCCACTAGGTCTTGGCAGATGAAATTGGCTGCAGAGCCAGAGTCCAGGTAGGCAGAGACCGGATGGGGCCTCTCGCCAGCAAAGATGGTTACGGGAATGAATAGTTTGGAGGAGAGTTCTCGATTAAATGCAGTAGCCGCAATATAAACAGAGTCCAGAGGTGCGCCTGCGCTGTTTCTCCTGGACGGATAATTTTAGCCGATCCACTTGCATTGGAACCTCGGGCAAAGCAGTAGGAGGCAAGAGGGGTTGCTGGAAGTTAGGCGCCAGTCTAGGGGGCCGTCTCTCCTGAAGAACCTCATGAGATCTCTCTCTCAGCCTTATGTCCACCCGAGTGGCAAGCAGAATCAGGTCGTCCAAGGCAGGTGTCAGATCTCGAGCAGCAAGTTCGTCCTTGATCTCGGGCGATAGACCATGCCAAAAGGAAGCCACCAAGGCCTCATTGTTTCAGGATAGCTCTCCTGCCAGGGTCCGGAACTGGATGGTGTATTCGCCCACAGAGGTGTCCTCCTGGCGAAGGTTAAAAATAGCAGTGGCTGCCGACAAGACTCGTCCTGGCTCCTCGAAAACAGTCCGCAATAACCGCACTAACCCCTGGAAGTCTTTGGTCTCGGGTCCCTGACGCTCCCAGATAGGGTTTGCCCATGCCAGGGCCTTGCCGGCAAGTAGAGACACAATGAAGGCGATCTTGGTTCCATCCGACGGAAATGCTCCGGCGTGCAGGGTAAAATGGATAGCATTGGTTCAGAAACCAGCGGCACGAACTTGCGTCTCTATAGAACCGAGAAGGTAATGGCACCGAGAACCGAGGATCTGAGCCGGAACTGCCAGGAGGTGTAGCAGGAGGGTCGATCTGAGTTTGCATAGAAGCAGGAAGGGAAGCAGCTAGTGTCCCTAGCTGCTGTGACATGGAGTCCACTGCCACAAGAAGTTGATCCTGTCTTGCTCGGAGATACTGCTGGTCCGCCTGAGCGTACTGTCATGATGCGGGGTGTGGACCCACTGGACCATACCGCGTAGCAGGACGGCAGCTGACCAAACAGGTAAAGTACAGAGTCTATAGTCCAGAAAGGGTACCTGTGGCAACTCGGACAGTAGCAAGGCAGGCTAAGCTGGGACCAGCCGGCAGGTAGACGTCAGACGTGGAGTAGCGGAACAGGCGTGGAATGCAGCACAACACGACAACAGCTCAGCACGGTAATAGATCTGGATAGCATGGGAAACAGGATACAGGAACAGGGAAAACTTGGAAACTGGAAGATGCTAGGAGACCATTAGCACAACCAACTTTGGGTAACTAACAACGCTCAGGCAAAGAACTAGAGGGCAGAGCCCCTTTTATAGTCCAGTAACATTTAGGTCTTGACTGCAGACTTCCTGCAATTATGCGCGCACTGGCCCTTTAAGACCGTGCACGGGCACCCTCCAGGAGACAGTCTAGATACCAGGAAATGAGTGCCGGCGCCTCACTGGGGGAGAACACACAGGTCCATGGCCACGGCCGTCGAGGGGTAAGTCAGAACAACGGGCCGTGGCCATAGACGTTACACTTCCTTTTCGGAGTTACGATTTTTTTGCGGCGGAATTGCAACATCTGCTATTTGTTGTGGGTTTTACCTACCCACTGAATTCAATAGGGAAAACCCGCGAAAGCAAAAAAATTGCGATTTCGCTGCATAAATTAACATTCAGATTTAAAAAAACGCACCGCAGGTCAATTCATGAACGTTTTTTTTGCAGATTTTTTTTCACAGTATTTTTTAGTGGACAATTCCTAAATGTGGTAAGACTTGAAAAAAAATATATACTTTTGGTATCTCCGTAATCGTATTGACCCGTATAATAAGTTAACATGTCGTTTTTCGTGCAGTGTACGTCGTAAATACAAAACAAAATAAACCAAGGTGAAATTGCTGTTTTCCCATTCCTCCCCACAAATAGTTTCCCAGTACGCTATATGGAAGAATAAATGGTGCCATGAAAAACTACAACTTGTCTGGCAAAAAACAAGCCCTCATACGGCTATGTCGACAGAAAAATATAAAAGTTATGGTTTTTGGAAAGTGGGGAGGAAAAAACGAAAATGCAAATCCGAAAAATGCCTGCGTCTCCAAGGTGTTAAAGGGGTTGTCCAGTCCCTAAAAACTGATGGTCTATCTTCAGGATAGGACATATAGATCTCATCAGTCGGGGTCTGACACTTGTAGCAGCGGTTCACAGTATTACAGCCTTCTGCCATTGAGGTGAATGGGAAAAGGCTGTAATACTGTGAACCACTGCAACAAGTGTCTCTGCGATTCACAGTGTGAGCAGATAAGGAATGAAGGGGAAGCAGCGCTCGTATGAATGCTACGGTCCCTTCAAAACAGCTGATTAGTCAGACCCCGACCGATTAGATATTGATGTCCTATCGTGAGGATAGGCCAGTAATCTTTAGGGACTGGAAACCGCCTTTAACAGGAAACAAACATGTTACACGCGACTCTGCTTTTACCCTATTTACTTATTAAATATTCATCGCAGCAGTAGTGTTTTTAATGTATATCTTATGTCGGTATGAAGAATTACATGAGATAATTCCCACTAGAAGGCTGCATTCACATTTTCTGAATTTTTGTTCTATGTAGGATCCCTTCTAAGAAAGCTTCCTCTACCCCTGAAGTCAGATAGAGCGGGAGAATGGAATTTTAGTGACGTTTCACTGGTTGTTTTCCTCTACCATTATCTTAATCTGCTGAGTATTTCACCCTAAAGCTTTATTCAGACGAATGTATGTGAAATAGTCCGTGAAAAATGTCCGTTTTTCAAGGGCTGATTTGCACCTGTGCAGGATCTTATAGACTGGAGTCTATTGAGGGATCCGTGAAAATGGACAAAAATAGGACGTTCTATTTTTTTCACGGGCCCTTTACGCGGTGTGTTAAAGCAACGGCCGTGTGAATAGCCCCACAGAAATACATGCAGCCGTGTGACGGCCATTAAAAAAACGGCCATCACACGGACGATTTATACGTTTGTCTGAAAAAAGCTTAATAAGAAGAATTGGACAAGGAAGAGACAACTGCAACATGCAAATTTTTGGCCAAGAATTATAGCTGCTCGCTGCCAACACTAGTTATTTCTGATATCTTGTTATAGTTGCCTTTTTGTCTTTCCTACCCAGGCTTGTTTGCCATGAGCACTGTGTTACCTTGTTAGAGATCCCATATAGGGCAGACAGTCTTTCCTTACATTAATTTATACCAATAAAATATATAGAAATATATCCCCTTTGATGTCGCCCAGTATATTATTGTACATATTGTAAAAGGTTTTCCATTGTATACATGGTCATCATAATAGGTGCACAATGGCAGCAACTAACCTTCAGTGCTGGATGTTGTACAAATTCATGTTAATGTTCAGATATTTTGTATCAGAGATATTTTCAGTCTGCTTATTAAAAAATAAATCATTCAATAAAAAAATTGACAAGACATTTTACTGAAAGTTCCTCATTACAACAGTGATCAGAACATAGTGATCTTGTAAAATCAATCAAATTCCTTCTAGGTTATATTTTCAGGTGATGCAACAGTAAACATTCAAGTAAATCTAAAAAACTGCCGTTAGTTGGCAAATAAAGATCCCAAGTTGTTTATTGCCACTGATAAAATTTGCAACATAATCAGAACAAAGGGAACAGATTAAAAAAAAATGGTTATATAAAATATTTAAAGTGTAGTGCCACCATGAAGATACTTTTCACCAAGTACATTAGAAGTAATTTGCTATTAGAAGATTCACAATACCAGCAGCTGGTCCCTGCCAACAACTGTAGTATACCCAAGGCATCGTTCACCCGGCAGTATTTAGGTCAGTATTTTGCATCAGTATTTGTAAGCCAAAACCAAGAGTGGATACAAAACATGAAAGACGTGTCAATCTTTATATTATACTATACCTCTTAGTAGGTGCCACTACTGGTTTGGGCTCACAAACATGTAAAATACTGCCGTGTGAAAGTGGCCTAAGGCTAAGTTCACACATGGCAATTTTCCCGCTGCAGATTTGGCACAGATTTTACCTCTTGCAAGGCAAAGGCTGAAATCTGCAGGAAGAAATCTGTTACAAATCCGCAATATAGACCATGCTGCAGATTTAACAATGGCAACCTTAAAAGGGATTGTCTGGTTTCAACAAATGATATTTTTTGTATAATTAAGCTATACAATTTTCCATTATACTTTCTGTATTAATTCCTCACAGCTTTTCTAGATCTCTGCTTGTTATTAACTCCTTACTGACCGACCATCGTCTTTTGACGTCAGGCGGTGTAGCTCCCCAGTCTACGACGACGTCTTTTGGCGTCGCTGTAGTTGAGGCTGATGAGCGCTCATTCTCTAAGCAGGAGCTGTAACTAACAGCTCCTGATCTCAGAGCAGCCTCCTGAACACAGCTGGGGTCGGAAAACATTCGGACCCCAGCTGTTCAACCCTTTGATCACCGCGGTCCGTGACCTCGGCATGATCAAAGGGAATTCCCTTCTTTGATTAGCCTGTATGCTAATACATTACACTGTGTCACTATGACACAGGCTGCTGTTAGGGCAGCACATAGTGTGCCCGAACAGCAGGCAAACGGAACAGACAGCCCCGGGGGCCTTTGTAGGTCCCCAGGGCTGACTGCAGAGGGATTCCCCGTTGTTTGATCGCATCACCGGAATCCCGGTGATGCGATCAAACAACGGGGAATCCCTCTGCAGTCAGCCCTGGGGACCTACAAAGGCCCCCGGGGCTGTCTGTTCCGTTTGCCTGCTGTTCGGGCACACTATGTGCTGCCCTAACAGCAGCCTGTGTCATAGTGACACAGTGTAATGTATTAGCATACAGGAGTATGCTAATACATTATAAGTAAAAAATAAAGTTATCCCTTAATGGGATTCAAAAAAATAAAAAAAAAGTAACAAAAAAACTAAATACAAAAAGTCCCAAAAAAGTTATTATTTTGCATAAAATATATTTTATTGCCCCCACATTACATACAAACAAAAAACTTACACATATTAGGTATCTACACGACCGTAATAACCCGACGACTTAATTGAACAGGTTATTTAGCATGAGACGTGAACGGGATAAAAAATAAAACCAGAAAAACAATGCAGAGAATTTTTTTTACCCCCAAACTGCGTGGAAAAAAAATACTATTTCTGTCGCATAAAACAAGGCCTCATCAATGAAAAAATAAAGTTATGGCTACTGGAAGGCAAAAACAGAAAAATTTAGCTGGTCAATAAGGTCTTTCTCAGGCCTGGTCATTAAGGGGTTAAATAGGAACATTCATTGTTTACTTCACAGAACGCTTGTTCCCGATAATTGCCATGTGTAAACAGGGCAATGATCAGCCGATGAACGAGCAAACACTCGTTCATGTGCTGATCGTATCATTTATGCAGCCGAAAATATTATCGTTGTCGGCAGCACATCTTCCTGTGTAAACAAGGAGAAGTGCTGCCAACATGAAGGTAATGCATGGGGACTACTGAATGTTCCTACTGAACAACAACAAGTAAAGATTTTAAAAACCGTGAGGAATCAATCCAGAATTTATATTGGAAAATTTTATAACTTTTAATTATACAAAAAGATAACAATTGCTGAAACCTGACAACCCCTTTAAGTGAGAAGTTACTATAAACTCAGCAGTCTCAGGCCTTATTCACATGAACATGTATTACGTCCGTGATACGCGCGTCGCACGGACCTATGTTAGTGAATGGGGCCGTTCAGACAGTCCATGATTTTCACGCAGCGTATGTCCGCTGCGTAAAACTCACGACATGTCCTATACTTGGCCGGTTTTTGCGCATCACGCACCCATTGAAATCAATGGGTGAGTGATAATCGTGCACAGCACACGGAAGCACTTGTAGATAAAGAAATGAAGGAAAAAATAAAAGCACTTCCTTAATTTCTTTTTCTACACTACAAAACAGTGTGTCATAAGCATGGCATATGGGTGAAAATCACGCAGCCAACACTGATGACACAAGGAAGTGCAACGCGCGCAAAACGCACACGCTCGTGTGAATCCGGCCTTAACCAGTGAAGACAGACACAGAAATTTGTAATTTCTATAGCTGCCAGCTCTGTAGCCTTAGATAACTGCTACGAAATATGACATATCTGCTAAAATATACATATTGTTTGAGCATTTTAGTTTCAAGATGGAACTACAACAAATTTCATTTTACTGATACATATAAGCTATCCGGTTTAAGGTAGAGATCTTCAATGTAATTATAAATGCCTACAAAGATACTGAAATAGCAATGGTGCTTGGTATGGTAACAACACAATTAAAATGCCCAGCTGTCCCTCAAAACTACCCTCCATGTGACAGTGCTGGAGTTTTTTTTGTCCTGTAATTGTCCACCATTGCTAAGAACAATTAAGGAATAAATCTAAAGCCCCGTGCACACGTAGTGGATTGGTTGAGGATTTTCTATCTGAATTTGTGTGTGTAAAATCTGCAGTGGAAGACTGTTGTAGGCAAGTGGTTGAGATTTAAGCTTGCTGCTGGACATTTCCCGCACGCAAATCAGAGCACGTTGTGGACTTCCAAATCCGCAGTATGCTCATTCTGTTCTGGATGCTCACTGCCTGCAGAATTCGCCCTTTTCAACGCAGAAGAGGTGAAATCCACCGCAAAATTTGCATGTAATACAGAAACGCTGCGGAAAATCTGCTACGTGTGTGGGTACTCTTAAAGGGGTATTTCTATCTTACAAATTTATTGCATATCCCCAGGATATGCCACAGATGCCTGATTGGTCTAAGCAGCGCTCAGCCCTTTCCGTAACTCCCATAGACTTCAATGGAGAGAGCTGCAAGCAAGCACAGCCATCTCTCTATTGATTTCAATGGGGAAAGCAGGCTCTTTGAATCTGCTAAAGGGAGTCCCAGAGGTAGGACTCACACCTATTAGGTATATCCTGTGGATATGTCATAGATGGTAAGATGGATCATTCAGACAAGAGCAATATTTAAAGTTGCACCTTCCACATAACATGGGACATTAGTCTAGCTGTACACATCAGATTTTGCACAGTCAACATAGAATATGGTTTTAGTATGTCCTGGACTCCGTTGTTAATTGTGATCATATAACAAAGCTGCTGTCCTTAATGTCCACTGCAAGCTTAATATAATATGACTTTTGCACGTCCCTAAATGCTACCTGTGTAGCCATAGGCCTAATGCACAACACTAAGTGAAATACAGAGCTAAACGGGACTTGGAATACAAATGGTCAAGTCGGCATCTAGCTCATTATTTCAGTTTTTTATTTTTAAGCTTCTTGTTACTATGTTTTTCATTCATATTTTTATATATATTTTATCCCATGTTGAAGATACGAATTATGATCTGTAACACAGATGTCATACAGGTGTAAAATATGCATCCGTCTTATTGATCCCTTGACTATGGGGAGATTAGAATAGTCCTATGATATCTGATGAAGCATGCTACGTGTACTGTGTTTTATGGACCCTATGGAAATACTGACTCACATGAGGACTGCCCCACCAAATAACATTATCAGAAATACTATAAAGTTCTACAGAGCCATTTTGTGGAAGGGTATGTTCAGCTGGTAGATTTGATGCAGAAATCTAAATAGGGATTGCAGAAACGATGTAGAAACAACCTCATCAAGATGCAGGATCGGGATTTTCAGTTGCAGAAATTTCTGCAACAAATCTGCCGGGTGTGAACATACATTAAAGACTATGTACACATTTGTAGGCATTTTGTTTTTATTTTATGTAGGATTTAGTTGCTCAAAATGTTTAATGGAATTTTAAATTAATAAAAAAATTTTTTACATTTTTACGACACAGCTTCTATGTGTCCTCTATACACAGAAGCTGTATCGTTCACTATTAGCCAAATTAATCAGTAAAGTGAACTGACGGCTCGGCTGAGAGCGAGTAGTGTGTGATCAACTTAGATGTGATTGATATTGTGGTTATCTTATGTGTTGAGAGACACAAAGGACCCGCTCTCAGCAAAGCAGTCAGTTCACTTCACTGAAGGATTCGACTGATAGTAAAATGATACAGCGTCTATGTATGGAGAATACATAGAAGATGTATCGTAAAAACATTTTTTATAAAAGTAAATTCAATTAAAAAAACATTTGTAAACGCCTAAAACATAGATTTCATTTACATTTAAAAAAATAAAAAATAAAAGCCTACAAAAAGGCGCACATAGGTTTAAAGGTGTTTTCCCATCAGGGACATTTATGACATATAAACCCCGCTCTACCACTCTGTGTTGCGGCTTAAGTGTGTGATTTCTGACCATGAAGAAGAAAACCGCATAGCTCAGCGAGTAACTCCCATAGTAGTCAATGGCAGTTACGGAAACAGCGTAGCATGCGAGCTATGCTGTTTCCGTAACTACCATTCAGTTCTATGGGACTTACGGGAACAGCTTAGCGAGGTTACGCGGTTTTCTTCTTCATGCACGGGAATCACACGAGTCAGCCGGAGCACAGAGAGGTAGAACGGGGTATAGGGGGGCCCCGTTCTAGAGATTGGTTGGGTCCCAGGATGTGGGACCCGCATCTATCTGACATTTATGGCATATCCTGTGGACAAGTCATAAATGTCCCTGATGGGAAAACCCCTTTAAGGGTAAATTGACACGTGCAGACTTTTAGAGCAAATTTCAAGCTGCAGCAATTTACAGTACAAAACTTGTGGATGGAAAAAATCTGAGCAGATTTTCAAATATGCAGCATGTTTGCGAATTTTCACCCCAGATGTCACCTTTTGCAAATCATTGGGTGAAATCCATACCAAAATATGCACGTGTAACATGCAGATTTTTCAGAAAAATTCTACAGCGTGTGGATTCAGCCTAAGGCCCTATTTACGCATTCAGGATTTAATGAGAATTCAGGTGAAGATTGCGCCCCCTAATTCCTCATCATATCCACTCACATTTATTTTATACCTCATTCACATGCATCGGAAAGAATCTGTCTGGAATAATGACCCGCATCACGCTCATTATTTGCGCAGACTCCGCACAAAAAAAAAGCTGCAGATTAGCCCATTGAATGACAATGGGACTAATATGCATGCGAATCCGCTGGCACATCCGCAGCAGAAATCCGAATGTCAGCTTTTAAAAATACACATCGAATTTGCCTATGGCAAATCCTGAATGTGTGGTCATGCCCTTGGACTGCCTTCACACATGAGTGGATACAAAAGAAAGGAAAAGTATAAAAGGAAGGACTGAACATTCCTTCTCTTTTGTATCTACTCCTGTGTTTGGCCAAAACAAACTGCACCATAAAATTCACATGGAAAGGCAGCCTTAGGGTGAGTTCACACTGAGTTTTTTGCAGGAGGAAAATCTGCCACAAAATTCTGTTTGGAAGTTTGAGGCAACATTTCCTCTGCCTGCACGCCGATATTTGCATCATTTTTCGCCCGCGGCCATTGAGCACCGCGGGCATAAAACGCCACCAAATACGCTTTCTCTGCCTCCCATTGATGTCAATGGGAGGTCAGAGGCGTGAACGCCCGAAGATAGGGTATGTCCTTTCTATTTCCCGCGAGCCGGTTTTCTGCTCACGGGAAAAAAAACGGCTCCACCTCCCATTGAAATCCAATGGGAGGAATTTTCGGCCGTTTTGCGGCGCGGTTGCCGCGTCAAAAAAACTCGTAAAAGAACTCTGTGTGAACTCCCCCTTAGGCTTTGTTTAAGCTTTTTTTTAAGACAATATTTATTTGGAAAACGCTAAGACCATTTAGAAGGGATAATCCTTTGTAAGCAGAAAAACTAAATTACAAGTAAATAATAAATACAAAAAGGTGTATTATAGGTAGAACATATTTTTCTTTTAAATTCATATAGACCAATCCTAAGAAAAATATATGGTTTGTAATCATTGCACTAGTCCTGAATGATAACAATTTCATCTTCCTCCTCTACCAGCTCGTCGTCCTCTTCATCCAGACATACCTCCACTTCAGCAGGTTCTATAGATTTGTGACAAAACCAATCTAGTACCTCCTTCCGATTTAAACCAGATTTTCTTATAAGTAAATGTAAGTCTTCCTCACATAGGCGATGATGAGTACACCAGTATTTGTCTAGTACATCATACTTTTTTGGGGAAGCTGATAGAATTCTGTCTTGATGAGAAAGTTCGGACTGTGAAGAGACTACTATTGTAGAAGTTGATATTAATTTGTTGTGTGCAGAATTTGGTGTCCCTGAAGTAGTTGCATATCTATTAGCATGTATTTCTGCTACGTTTTGCATAGCTTTTCCTGAGCACGGACTCATTGGATCCATTAATTTTATTACAGACCTACCACTCATAGAAAGTTCTGATGACTTTACTAACACTTTAACTGCAGGCCTGCTTTCAAATTCTAGGGCTCCTAAATCAGGAGACAAAGTTACAACTCTAGAATGTTCTCCAGGTCTTCCATTTTGATTCACAAGATGCTGAGGTTCATCCAACCATTTCGGGCGTTCTTGGGTACTATCACGGAACCACCTTAGCTGCCCATGTTTAAGTGCATAGCGCGTATCTCCAAACCACTGGATGATGTCTGACCTTGGCAATCCAGTTATCTCCTCCAGATGTTTGTAGTCTTCGCGACGAGCCCACTGGCACTGCAAAAAAAATGATTTCAGTATCGCTAACTGTTCTTTGGTTTTTCGCTGTCGTCGAATCACTCGCGTATAATAGTCTTCTCTAAGAATTCCACCACTAGACTCATTAGAGCCATGAGCTTGCAATTCTTTGCAATGGTCAATACCCCAGGATGAAGACAACACTTTACGAACTTCCTCATCTGTGGGGGGAGAGGACACAGAGGAGTTCATTTCCGTATCATCTTCTGCAAACATATGGCTTGCTGCCGGATGCTGGACTTGGTTTCTAAGTATCTGTCTAGGTTCAGGAGACACATCAGTAGCTGTGTTACAGTGTCTATAAGTGTCGGAGTCCCAACTTGAGCTTTCCTTCTTTTCTTCATTGATGAGCGCTGTAGTCCTTTGTCCATGTCTCTCATGTGTCATATCATTTAATCTCTGTTTCTTGGCATCTGGGGCCACATCACCTGAGGATGAACAAGGAGAGCGTGGAAGTACTGCTTGCCCTGCATCACGCTTTGACGGAACTGGAGGTTTTTCTAAATTTCTGAAAACATTTGATTTCTTAGCTACGGCGATCAGAGGCTTGAAGTGTAGCTGGTCCTGATTATAGAGTAAACGCGAACGCGTCTCTTCAATTTCCTCTGAGGACCAGCTGATACCACAGCGAATACGTTGTACCATAAACCAAGCTTTCACTTTCTCCATTTGTAGTCCATATCGTAAGCAAAGTAAAGCAATCTCTGGCATTGTAGGATAAGGAAAGTAGCTAAAAGTGTGGATAAGCTGTGGATGATCATCCAACTCGTTGGTCAGCTCTGCCTGAGTCCAAATCAGCTGAAGATCATCAGAAATAGGAGGCAAACACACAAGTCCTGGAGTGTCTTCTGGATACACGCCAGAAGCATTGGTGGCTGTGGGAGACATTGTCCAATTACAAGGGTGGCAACATAAGGCAGGTTATGATTTTCATTAGAACCGTTTCTTGATCAATTTATTTGCACTGTGGATCTTCTGTATAAAGAGAGGAGAATATGTTAGAGTGTAAAAATAAAGGCCAACAAACTATTTTAGATTTTCCAACCTGCTTTAATAATATATGGATCACAAGCTACACATATACATGTAGTTAAAGGATAACTAAACATTCAAACTTCTGACATGTTACAGGAACATGTCAGAAGTTTTGATTGGTGGGGGTCCGAGCACTGAGACTCCGTGCTTGGACCCCCACCAATAAAAACTTCTGACATGTCGCTATGTACCCTTTAACATTTTTTGCTCAATGCGATAATAGTACAATACCTTATTGCAAAGTAGTAACATATAGGAGTATGAGAATTGAGGTCATTCTACACAACATGAACATGCATAATCACCAAAAAGACAACCACTGCTCAGCGAACAAAATGCCGTACTCAGGATTCCCTCCTCGACAAGGTAGTGTTCTCTCACAACAGATACAAGACAAATATCTAAAGTGGACTAAACAATGTATACAGTAAAATATCTAAAGCAAGTACTAATATCTTTGGGCAAAATTGTATCAATACTATTTAAATGATCGACATCGAGGGTGATGTATAAAAAAGAGTGCAAAAAAGTTGGTGGCCCATTGAAAACCAACGTCTCCATTTTTTCTTTTTCTACCACCGGATACGCCCCATTACGTTCATAACTAGTTACATTTGAATGAAGAAAGACTATATGCCTTGCGAGGGATGGATGATTTAGGCCATGCAAGTAGAAATACAGCACTTTTTAGCTAAGTCCTCTCTCATTCTTATGATAGTGGTTAGGACCTTTATTACAATGACCCATTTTTTACTACAACTTTTCGTGTTTACATTTACACTATAAGCGGGTGATTGTAATCCTAGAAACGCACGTTCTTTCAGAATACAAATATACATGCTTATCAACTAGGACAGCAGGAATGATATGAATACCTTGCTATCCACCTCAAAGCACCGACGGTTTATCCTATTAGCACCTTCAAAAGTACCTCACGCTTTCATCTCACTGACAAAAGTCTTATTTGCACATGACTGAAAACAAAGAGCTTAGAATTCAGAGACCTAAGCTGCTATTGGTTGCTAAAGGTTCAATTTACCACAGAAACAGTTGTTACCCTGGTGGTACATAGCTCACTATAGTACAGCTTAGAAGGTGGGGGGAGGGGGCTACGTGCTCCCTGACTAACACTGCAAGCGCTTTCATTTTGTGTGTATCTATTGACTTACCAGTTCCAGATGGTCGGACTACCACTAGTGTGAGATCAAAAGTGGAAACCTTCATTAAAGACATTTAATAAACGCCCTGTAGTGGTCTATTACTGTTGAGCATCAAGGGGGAGATCTGCCACAAGTCAGATGCATGAAACGTATATCACGAGTGTACAACGTCCACCCCCAGGTCATTAATGAGAGAACAAAAGGTTAACTCCACCTCTGGTGTCCACCCCCTGATTCTGCCAGGATCCTTTGTTTCCTGACCTCTTCCTTCAAATCAATGGGATTAACCAGTGTGATATTTCAAGAAAGCCCAGCACGCCTCTGTCCATCTTCTAGATCTTTATGGGGACGATGAGCACTTTATATTACATGTCACAAATGTATATGTATACAAACATAGAACACATGCCCATATAGCAGGACAGCAGTTAAGATGAGCATATGGGCAGATTCGATCTGTAACACTGGTCGGTAACATGGCCAGAATACAATTATTAGAGGATGTTCCCAAGCAGAGGATGCTCTATGTCCACATATTATCTGCATTGGAAATCTCCATGTCGATTATTTTTCTACTCTCATATTTAGATTGCAAATCAATGGGTGAAGTCTGTGATAACATATGCGGATTTGCGGAAAAATTCACAGTAAATAATACCACTCCGTTGTGTGATTGCACCCTAAGGGTAAAATCTCACGTTGTATCCAAATGGATCTTTTGGCTGTAAACCGTGCCAAAATGGTGCAGTTTTACAGCGATTCGTGGCAAAAACGCATTTAAACTGCGACGTGAGAACCCAGCCTAAAGGGCCTTTTACACCGGCCAATAATCGGCCGATGTAGCGAGCGCCGATCAACGAGACATCGTTGATCGGCGCTCGTTTGCTCCTGTCACATGGAGGTATGGATGGGGACGGGCGGTCGTTACTCCGATCGCTCGTCCCCATCCATTATTAGCATGTTGGCAGCGCGTCTCCCTGTTTACAGTTACAGATCAAAATACAAGTGGAAATCTCAGATTTTGATGCAGAGCTTCCAGACAGCCCCCCACAAGGATACAAAGAACGGACAGGTTACATTTTGACTTGCCTTTTGTTTCCCCCTCCAGATACGTGGCGGTTTTCTCACCCTGTTCTATTTAATAACACCAAGCAAATGGAGTGTGGAATCTGAGGTAACAGTTGCAGCTATCTATATGTCTATCCCCAACGATAGTGGTTACATCTATGGTAATATATTGTCCTTCAAATTGATCTCGGTTGTTAAGCTGCCCATACACATTAATATCAGCAGTTCCGCTGACACTCTGATGCACGGGGGGCCCCAGACTGTCCCCCATGGCAGATTTAAGAGGGTGTTTGGCAGATCAAGCATTTTGTTGTCCTGCAACGTTTTGTTTGGTCATGAGATAATGTTTGAAGTGTATGGCAATAGGACTACCCCTGTCCATGTGCCCTAATAGGAATTATTTGGAAATCATAGATGGAAGTCCCCCTGCTTTAGAACCCCCTCTATGTGCCAGAACGGAAAGTCACTCTGTAAGAGCGGCTCCTGCTCTGGTGGACCTGATTTGTCCATGAATTACATGAACGCCTTTTAAACGGCTGGAATCTAATGCTACATTTCCCCTGAAGCGGCATGTGGCTACCCCGGAAATCAGCTGGCTTCTTTATGAAAAGGGGATATCTTCATGGGACAACCCTTTTAAAGGGGTATTCCCATCTAAGAATGTAACGGTATATTGCTAGGATATACCATAACCTATCCCGATGAAGTCCATCCGGCATGTCTCCTGTATATTGTGCTCCCAGCCAACCGCTGATGACAGAATTGCAAAGCAGCTGCAGCCACGTGAACAGAGCGGTGTGGTAGTTCCCTGCAGTGGGTGGCCCGCCAGGAGCACCATAGGATCCCTTCATTTTAAAGATTGGTGGGGTCCTAGAAGACAGACCCCCACTGATGAGAAAGTGATAGCATACCCTAGTAATAGGGATAGTCCACATGGGATGGAACGGTTACGGATTTGACCCGGTGGATTTGCGCTGGTAAAATCTTAAGCGGAATACAGTACAAGGCAAGTAAATGAGACTTTACCAAATCCAAAATTTTCGGCAAAGATTTTGACCTGCGGTGCAGATGTTTGAATCCACAGCATGTCCGTTTCTGCTGCGGATTGGGCACAGATTTGTTGTCGATTTGACTTCAATGGTGAAGAAAAAAATCTGGAAGTAATGTAGTGTTGCGGATTACATGCAGTTCCGCAGCCAAATCCGCAAGTGCGGCTTTTAAACCAGACTTTAAACACAAACTCCCTATGTGAAGCTAGTCTTGTGGAATAAACTTAAAAACCTCCCTAAGGCCGGATTCACACGAGCGTTGAGCATCTCGGACGTGAAAAACAGCTGTTTCATGTCAGAGGTGCATCCGAGCTCTGCGGGACGCGTTATCACGCATCCCCCATAGACTAGTCTATGGAGGAATGCGTGAAAAAATAGGGACGTCCTATTTTCTCACAGACCCTTCACACAGCCGTGTGAACGGCCACATTGAATTACATAGGTCCGTGCGACGGCCATTGTTTTAGCGGCCGTCACACGGACGCATAACGCGCTCGTGTGAATAAGGCCTAAAGGTTCCTGCCCTGCTAACTATGGCAACTTCCACCAGTATTGAGAATACTACAACAAGGTGTCCATAGGGTCGCAGCGGTGGTCACGTATGATACCGTAACAGGTAGCAGAAATTTACACATCTAAGTCTATGAGGGGGGTGTTAGGTATATAAATAAAACCACGGGGGAGGGGCTTTTAATCTGAATTTCTAATTTACAGCAGACTGGTGCTGCCCCCCAGGGGTTAAGAGCAGCTGGTCTCTTGTCAGCTAAATCTGTCCAGTGCAAACAATGTGAATGGACCTGGGGTACAGACTGGGAAGGACGAGGAACGCGTTCACACGGCGCTAGACGCTGCGACACGACAACACAGCACACGTGGAGGAAGACAACACACACGTAGAACACAGCGGGCAGCAGGCGCTCATGTGACACACACGTATATCTAGCTATACCACACTCACCTCGTCTACTGGGGTACATATGCCATACCGCTCCTCAGTTTACCTCAGCGGCTGCACTGCCCGCCATATGTGCCATCGCACTCTGTTACAGCGGAATAGTCTGTTTCTAGTGTTATTATTAGTCGGAAGCCGTGTTGTTGTGCTTGTACGGGATGAGACTAGGAGGGGGTCGTTGCCAGGCTCGCTCCATAGAGGCCCACAGATTGGTGCAACAACAGGAAGGGAGGGACCTGTGGGCCGAGAATGCTGGGAGCTGGCCACCATTGGGACTGAGGAAGGAGGGAGGGGGTGGTGACAGCAGAGGTTCTTCGTGATGTACAGTAATGGCTGCATACGGCGGCTCACATGGTATTGTTCACTCTAGTCAGTCTAGCTGTGAGGAAGTGGTGTCTTCGGGAATTCTAGCCCTGGAACTGCACAGCCATTTTCCTCAGAATTCCATAGACAATAATGAGTAACTACGTGCTGTGTAATATAGAAATATTACTAACAGTAATGGATGAATGATGGAATTAATAGGGTAACTAAACGTTCAGCAAACTTCTGACATGTCAGAAGTTTTGATTGGTGAAGGTCCGAGCACTGAGACCGCCACCTATCGCTAAAACGAAGCTGCAAAAGTGAGCGTTGAGCCGCTTCGTTTCTGTTCAGCTTTTTCTGGAAATCAGTGTAGTGGTGTACGGGTTCAATAGAAAGTCTATGAGCCCGTACTCCGCTACATCGGCTTTCCGGAAAAAGACGAACAGAAACTAAGCGACTCACGCGAGCACTTCTGCAGCTTCGTTTTAGCGATTGGTGGGGGTCTCGGTGCTCGGACCGCCAACAATCAAAACCTATGACATGTCAGAAGTTTGTTGAATGTTTAGTTACCCTTTAAGGAAGTCTTTCAAAATGTATTGCTGTGTTTCATTGTGGTACGCTTGTACATTGAGGAATTGTATACACAGGACAACTCTTCATTTAGATTGTGCTTTCTCTAACCCGAGTGTGCCAAAAATTCATGATGTAATTCACCGAAAAAGGTCACAGGAATGAAGTCTGTCACATGCCCACTCCAAAAGGAAAAAGGGCTCCGAGCATTCCCTAACCCTCCGAACCAGAAGGCCACACAAGGATAAGAGACAAATGACCTCTCTGTGCCCTGGTGTCTTCCTAGGCTGCTGGGCGCAGAGTCCAGGTGGCTCTCACAGTAGAATGAGTTGGGGTTGCAAGGGTGAGGAATGTAAAAGTTATGCTAACATACCATCAGCACGGGTATCCCTTAACCCCTTAAGGACGCAGCCTAGTTTGGGCCTTAAGGCTCAGAGCCCATTTTTCAAATCTGACATATTTCACTTTATGTGGTAATAACGTCGGAATGCTTAAACCTATCCAAGCGATTCTGAGATTGTTTTCTCGTGACACTTTGGGCTTCATGTTCGTGGTAAAATTTGGTCGATATATTCAGTCTTTATTTGTGAAAAATTGCAAAATTTAGAGAAAATTTACAAAAAATAGCATTTTTCAGAATTTAAAGGCATCTGCTTGAAAAACAGACGGTTATACCACCCAAAATAGTTACTAGTTCACATTTCCCATATGTCTACTTAAGATTGGCATCGTTTTTTGAACATTCTTTTATTTTTCTTGGACGTTACAAGGCTTAGAACATAAACAGCAATTTCTCATATTCTTAAGAAAATTTCAAAAGCCTTTTTTTGAAGGTGCCAGTTCAGTTCTGAAGTGGATTTGAGGGGCCTATGTATTAGAAACCCCCATAAAACACCCCATTTTAAAAACTAGACCCCTCAAAGTATTCAAAACAGCATATAGAAAGTTTTTTAACCCTTCAGGCATTTCACAGGAATTAAAGCAAAGTGGAAATTAAATTTGCAAATTTCATTTTTTCTGCTGAATTTCAATTTTATTCAATTTTTTTTTAGTAACAGAGAAGGTTTTACCAGAGAAACACTACTAAATATGTATTGTCCAGATTCTGCAGTTTTTAGAAATGTCCCACATGTGGCCCTACTGCGCTCGTGGACTAAAACACAAGCCCTAGAAGCAAAGAAGCACCTAGTGCATTTTGAGGCCTCTTTTTTATTAGAATATATTTTAGGCAGCATGCCAGGTTTGAAGAGGCGTTGAGGTATCAAAACAATGGAAACCCACCAGAAGTGACCCCATTTTGGAAATTACACCCCTCAAGGAATTCATTTATGGTTTTTGTTATCATTTTGACCGCACAGTTTTTTCACAGCACCTATTTGAATTGGGCTGTGAAATGAAAAAAATGATATTTTTTCCAATAAAATGTCATTTTTGATCAAATTTTCTTATTTTCACAGGGAACAACATACCCCATTTTGTTGCCCAATTTGTCCTTAGTGCGGCAATACCCCATTTGTGGTGATAAACTGCCGTTTGGGCCCATGGGAGGGCTCAGAAGGAAAGGAGCGCTATGTGTTTGTTGGAGTCCAGATTTTGCTGGATTGGTTTTCGGGTGCCATGTCGCATTTGCAGAGCCCCAGAGGTATCAAAGCAATGGAAACCCACCAGAAGTGACCCCATTTTGGAAACTACACCCCTCAAGGAATTCATTTATGGTTTTTGTTATCATTTTGACCGCACAGGTTTTTCACAGCACCTATTTGAATTGGGCTGTGAAATGAAAAAAATTATATTTTTTCCAATAAGATGTCATTTTTGATCAAAATTTCTTATTTTCACAGGGAACAACATACCCCATTTTGTTGCCCAATTTGTCCTTAGTGCGGCAATACCCCATTTGTGGTGATAAACTGCCGTTTGGGCCCATGGGAGGGCTCAGACGGAAAGGAGCGCTATGTGTTTGTTGGAGTCCAGATTTTGCTGGATTGGTTTTCGGGTGCCATGTTGCATTTGCAGAGCCCCAGAGGTATCAAAGCAATGGAAACCCACCAGAAGTGACCCCATTTTGGAAACTACACCCCTCAAGGAATTCATTTATGGTTTTTGTTATCATTTTGACCGCACAGTTTTTTCACAGCACCTATTTGAATTGGGCTGTGAAATGAAAAAAATGATATTTTTTCCAATAAGATGTCATTTTTGATCAAAATTTCTTATTTTCACAAGGAACAACATACCCCATTTTGTTGCCCAATTTGTCCTTAGTGCGGCAATACCCCATTTGTGGTGATAAACTGCCCTTTGGGCCCATGGGAGGGCTCAGAAGGAAAGGACCACCATTTGGCCTACTGGAGCTTTTCTGGTGCTAAGTCATGTGTGCAGAAGCCCCTGAGGTACCAGTACAGTTGAAACCCCCGAGAAGTGACCCCATTTTAAAAACTACACCCCTTAAGACATTCATCTAGAGGTGTAGTGAGCATTTTGACCCCACAGGTACTGTGTAAAAGATAATGCGCAGCAGATGGTGCAGTGTGAGATTTGCAATTTTATATATGTATATACCATTTCAGTGTCCAATATAGTGTGCCCAGCATGCGCCACCGGAGATATACACCCCTTAAATTGTAATGTGGGTTCTCCTGGGTACGACAATACCCTACATGTGGCTGTTAACAGCTGCCTGGGCATACGGCAGGGCTCAGAAGGGAAAGATGAGGGGGGTAAGCTGTGCGGAGTGCATCAGGGTAAATTGAAAATCAAGGGATGTATGATACATTTTAAAACAATCTTTTATACAGAGCCCTGGTTTTTCGGGACACGTGTCACATTGGTATATTGTGTTCTTCCTTATCCCCCTCTTATAGCAGACTCTGCACCTCTTTTGACTCTTTCCCTTTCCACCGGTTTGGGGACCTTCTCCTGGAAAGTGTTGCCCTGGTACGATGCGCCCCCCCTTCCTGGTCCCTAAAGATTAGATCTTGAAATTCCAGGAAAGTTCCCCTCTGGCCTGCACATCGACGTAGCACATACGCATTGTACAAAGCCTTCTGTATGATGTGCCCGGCCAGCTTCTTATACCACACCGCATGGCGCTGTAGGGCTTCAGGACTTGATTTGACAAGTCCATCCCTCCCATGTACCTATTGTAGTCCAGGATGCAGTCTGGTTTGGGGGTGGCCTTTCCTTCATATATCCTAAACCTGTAGGTATACCCTGATGCACTCTCGCACAGCTTATACATCTTCACGCCATACCTTGCCCTCTTACCTGGCAGGTACTGGCGGAATTGAACCCTCCCTTTAAAATGTACCAGGGACTCATCAATAGAAAAACACTTCTCGGGGGTGTATGCTTGGGAAAACCGGGCACTGGAACGGTCTAATAGGGGTCTCCGTTTATACAAACGGTCAAAACTGGGGTCATCTCGGAGTGGGCACGGCTCATTATCAGTATAATGTAAGAAGCGAAGTATTGCCTCATTTATTTATTTTTTTAGGTTCCAGTTCATTTCTGAAGTTGCTTTGAGGGGCCCATATATTAGAAACCCCTATCAAACACCCCATTTTAGAAACTAGACCCCTCAAAGTATTCACAACAGCATTTAGAAAGTTTATGAACCCTTTAGGTGTTTCACAGAAATTTAGAGCAAAGTAGAGGTGAAATTTACTCTTTTTATACCATTTTTTTTATAACACAAAAGGATTTATCAGAGAAACGCAACTCAATACTTATTGCCCAGATTCTGCAGTTTAGAGAAATATCCCACATGTTGCCCTCGGGCGGTAATGGACTGAAGCACCGGCCTCCGAAGCAAAGGAGCACCTAGCGGATTTTGAGCCCTCTTTTTTATTAGGCACCATGTCCGGTTTGAAGAGGTCTTGTGGTGCCAAAACATTGGAAACCCCCCAAAAGTGACCCCAATTTGGAAACTAGACCCCTTGAGGAATCCATTGTAGTTTTCATGGGGTGCATGCGGCTTTTTGATCAGTTTTTATTCCATTTTTAGGTGGCGTGGTGACTAATAAACAGCAATTCTACTATTGTTTTTGTATACTTTTTTTTTTACAGCGTTCACCGTGCGCTATAAATGATATATTAACTTTATTCTGCGGGGCGATACGATCACGGCGATACCAGATGTTTATAGTTTTTTTTTATGTCTTATGGCGTTTGCACAATAAAATACGTTTTGTAAACAATCATTCACTTTTTGTGTTACCTTATTCTAAGAGCCATAACGTTTTTATTTTTCAATCAATAAAGCCGTGCGAGGACTTATTTTTTGCGTAACGAACTGTATTTTCCATCAGTACCATTTTTAGGTACATGCGACTTTTTGATCTCTTTTTATTCCATTTTTTGGGAGGTGAAGTGACCAAACAATTGTGATTGTGGTACGGTTTATTAATATTTTTTTTTACGGCGTTCACCGTGCGGGATAAATAACAAAATAATTTTGTAGTTCAGGCCGTTACGGACGCGGCGATACCAATTATGTATAGTTTATTTGTTTGTTTATATATTTTTATTAATAATAAAGGCCTGATAAGGGAAAAAGTGGGACTTTTACTTTTATTACTTTTAAAACTTTTATTTTCTTATTTTTACACATCTTTTTTTAACTTTTTTTTTACTTTATTACTTTGTCCCACTAGGGGACATGAGGGCAGGAGGCCCTGATCGCTATTCTAATACACTGCACTACATGCGTAGTGCAGTGTATTAGAACTGTCAGCTACTCACTGACAGCAAGCATAGTGGGTCCTGACGTTGTCAGGACCCACTAGGCTTCCGTCTATGGCATAGCCGGACGCCATTGTTTGGTGTCCGGTTGCCATAGTCACCATCGCCGGCCGCTATCGCGTAGCAGGCCGGCGATGGCAGCTTAACCCCTAAAAAGCCGCGATCTCTATAGAACGCGGCTTTTAAGGGGTTAATCAGCGGGGACACAGCGATCGGTCCCCGCTGTAGGAGCTGTGACAGCTGCTGAACAAGACAGCAGCGTCACAGCTCCTGTATGTGTCGGGAGGACGGCCGAAACGGCCGTTACTCCCGAGACGTACTATTACGGCATGGAGCGCGAACGATACAGCTGCCATGACGTAATAGTACGTCAAGGAGCGGGAAGGGGTTAAAAGGGTTGTACTAGAATAAAAAATTAGAACCTATTCACAATACGTAATAATTGTCTGATCGCTGGGACTCCCACCGATCGTGAGAACTGTCCGCAGTGAGTGGGACATTGAATGGAGCGGTGGTCAAGCAGGCGTGCGGCTACTCCATTCAAAGTCTATAGGACTATCCTGCAGCTGTTTCAGGCACACACATAGTCACTACTCTTCTGGCACTTCTGTACATCAGGCTTTCAAACTGCTTAGCCTTTGGCCTAATCCAGTGACTGGTGGTCACCTACGGCAATGTCTCTAACCCCCACGCAGTGTACACCAAGCACTTACGATCCCACCACCATGTGTAGGTCAATTCTGGCTTTCGACCACTGAATAGAAAAGATTCCACACTTAGCCAAAAGACAGTGAATGGGGTTCTTACTGCTTGGAGACCCCACAATTTGTTATTTGTGGGGGATCTAAGATGTTGGTGCCAAAAAATGACAGAACATCCATTGAGCTCCTTGCGGCTCTCCTATGCCAAAAGCTTCACTTGATACAGCTGTTGTGTTTAGTTAAAGCGGTATTCCGGGTTGGGGAGTGTTAAAACCAGTTTTCACCTATCCTCTGGTCCCGATCACCAGAACGAAGGGTCCTCTTTGAATAGAGCGGTGGTTGAGCATGCACGTTGCCGCTCCATTCCAAGTCTATAGGACTGACGGAGATAGACGTGTACAGCGGTCAGACCTCACCTATCTACCACTTATAACTCTTCACAACAAGTATACCCCTGCGCTTCCTGGGAGCTAAACTACCCTTTCTTAGCTAAACATGCCTTAATACTGTCTTTAAAAAAAAGACAAAGGATGTCTACCAACAATGAAATCTTAAAAAAAAAATCAGAAGCGTGAACCTAAGAATTATATTAATTCTAGATGTAATTGAAAAACTGCGATATTTGCCAACTAAAGTCTGACATCTATAATCTGCTTTTATACGCCAGCTTAGCAGGAGCCTATGAGAAATTCTTCAGAACGTTGGCCAAGCTGGCAAGATTCACAGAGCACAGTTGCAGTTTGCGTTTGTTTCAGTCCCTTTTCTTTGCTAATCTGTGCAAAAAAAAGACACTGGGGACGATGCAATAAAACTAGTGCAAAGGAAAACTAGAGCAACCAATCATGATGTTGCTTGCCTGGGTGTCCTAAAATGTTGGTCAGTGACAGAAGGTCTGGGTTTATCCCACCCCCCCCCCCCTTCTTTGCACACAGTTGTTGCAGCTCCATTGAATTTCATTCATAGTGTAAAACAGATGCTTTCCTATGGGCCAATGAACTCGACCGTGGTTTCCATGGTCCGTGCATAGCCCGGACCGCCAAAAAATATAGGACATGTCTTTATACGGTCCGCATTTGCAGTCCGGGCTTATTAAAATGGATGCACATCTTGTGTGTATGGTCCGTGATTGCGGACAACCCACAGACGACACTCCGTGGCCCGTCTGTGCCATAATCACTGACCGTACACGCAGCTGCGGCTGTGTGCAGGAGGCCTTAATATGACATCCGTGGTGGTTTCCCTTTCCACAGTGACCCTTCTCAACCAGTCAGCAAAGCCAAGAGGGATCACGCAGTACAGACTCACTAGATCCTTGTATACCCCTAATATCTGAATCTAAAATAATACTACCGCATTTAGCTTGCTTTAAAAAAAGAGTAGAGGCCATCTATGACTTACCACTAATACAGTACTAAGATCCTTCTATGCCATGCGGCATAGGAGAAGAGGGTGACAAATTATTTGCTACTGAATAACTAAACTGGCATGTTACTAAATTCCTAGTTACAGTAGTTAATTGGTAAAGACTTTGCCACTATGAGGCCAGTGTGGTTGGCACTGTTATTATGAGGACTAAAGCTGGCCATACACATTAGATCAAAGTCGGGTAAACCTACCTGTTCCGTTGGGATTGGCCGATTACTTACTATGTGTGTGGGGGGATAGGGCATGTTCGATTTCAATCTGCCAATCTTTTGTTGTGGCAGGCATGTCATCTGGGCATGCATGTTTATAGGGGAGTTGGAAGACGTAACCGTGTATGGCCACCTTCCCAAAGTGCTATGGTTGGTTTTATGTGGGTGACTTAAAAGTTATGAAGGCGCTGAGGGTCACTGCGGTTGGACATCACGGAGCAGTGTGATGGGCTCTGCTCATGTTCAGCTAGGGCCAGGACATAACATACAGTACCCATTTACATGACTGTATTTGTTCCATCCATATACGTATCTTGGCAATGGAAAAAGGCAAACCATCACTGTAGAAAAAGGTTTACTTTTTTTTCTCTGTGGGGGATTGAATCCTAATTGCAAAAAATATAGCGACAACTCAGAGCAAATAACACCCGGATGGAGTCTCGACTGCATTTGAGGCCTCTGTAATGTGACAGTTTGACCATCTGATATAACACCGTGCTGGGGATCAGTATATATATTATTTTATATGTCCTTTGATGCAACATTGGTGCATTTTTTCTTTCTTTTGAAAGTTTTTTGTAGTGTAGAAAAAACAAGAAAATGAAACACCGATTAGTAGCGTACACCTAAGGCCTCTTTCACATGGCAGTATTTAGGTCAGTATTTTGTATCAGTATTTTGAAGCCAAAACCAGGAGTGGAACTTGCACAGAGAAAGAGTATAATGGAAAGATTTGCACCTCTTCCTCGTTTTGGACCCACTCCTGGTTTTTGACTTAGGCTACATTCAGACGAGCGTAGCTAACCTCGGACGTGAAAAACTGCAGTTGGGTCGCGTTGTCACAAATCCCTCGAAAACTAAAGTCTATGGAGGGATGTGTGACATGCAGTAAAATAGGACATGTCCTATTTTTTCACGGACCGTGTGAACAGCCCCATTGAAGTACATAAGTCCGTGGGACGGCCGCCACACGGACTACATATACGCTCGCCTGATTGAGCTGTAACAAATACTGACCAAAATACTGCCGTGTAAAAGTGGCCTAAGACTACAAATCCACAGTGCATACATAAAGAGTAAATGGTAAGGCCTAATGCACACGACCGTAGTGATTTTGCAGTCCACAAGACCACGGTTCCATTGGGGTCCATTTGTTCGTGAAGAACCTTCCTACTGCATCCGTGTGTCTTCAGTATTCAAGGATCCGCAAAAAAAAAATGCATGGACAGTCATGCACGATACAACAATTTTCAAGGAACAAGGCAGCACATCCAAAAATAGGAATTTTATTTACCCACAAATGCGACGTTTCAGTCCAGCAGGACCTTTCTCAGGCATGTGAACATACAGACAAACCACAGTATATACAGACCGTAAAATGACTTGAGTTTAGCGGCCCCCCACAAATCTGTGAACATCATGGTTATTTGCATGGAGCCGGTCATGTGCATTTGGCCTAAAGAGGGTAACGATTTAGTTCTGAAAGATACAAAAAAAAAAAAGCACAACAACTAAAATTGTATTATGGGGGTAAGAACCCCACTAATTAACAGTCCTTGACCATTTATATAGGGTGAATTGGATGGCATATTGAATATTGGTGCATATTCTCTCAAGTTGCAGTCACACGTGGCAGATTTTGTTACAAAAATGTCCATTCATCTGATTGTTGTTTCTGCAGCTGTTGTATGGATTTCGGAAAGTGCCATTCAGATGAATGGAACTGATTTTCAGTTGCAGAAATTTCTACGACAAAATCTGCCGACTGTGAACAAGGCCTAAGTGTCCCTACACGCAACCTATTAAAAGTTGTACCGCATGTGAGAAACACATACTTGTATTGTGCTGAGGAGAACCCACTGAGCTATTTACAGCAATGACAGACTGCACGGGCCTATTGCACTGCAGCTGCTCTCCAAGCTGGCCCATTCTAAAAATTACAACTTACTACCAACTAGGTGGATGGTTGGAAGTCTCCAAAACATGCCGTACTAGAG